>NC_133364.1:22708449-22877089 GCF_049309525.1 Garra rufa
CTCTAAAATCGAATTTTCCCCCTTTCTTGGTTGACATATTGCTCAAAAAAAGTTGTGTAAACTGGCACAGAAAAACAGCAATACTCAACAGACAGACCAACATATAGCACTTTGCTGAATGACAAAAGCTGACGCCGGCTTTAAACGCACGTGCTTTATACATCCTCGTCGCTTACGTTCCCACGCTGGTGACGTCACTCCCGTCATTTGATTGGTTACAGACTACGTTCAGAGCGTGGTTCGCCAATGGCATTCCCCTAAGCGTTGATGACGCAGTTTGAGTTCCCGGAAGGGAACTGTATTTACCTTGGCATAGTTGAATAATAAAAGTTCTGTACATGGACATGACATACTGTGAGTCTCAAACACCATCGTTTCCTCCTCCTTATATAAATCTGGTGTTTGCAAAAGACCACTGAAAATTAGGCTAATCCTAACATAACAGCAACATTACATAAGAGTCGCGATCGTTAATAGTTACACCCCCTACATTTGCATAGCCGAATCATCAGAAGTTCTGCAGGTAGGCTATTGTGAAAAAAACTAAGCAAGGACAATAGCGAAAATGGCAGATCAGGGGAATAAATGTTATGTTCCTGGTTGTGCAGGTGATGTTAAGTGCAGTGATGGTTTGGTGTCTGTAACTTACTCAGAAAGGCACGGAAAATAAATAAGGCGATCTAATAAAATAAGGCGAGCCACTGAAGGGATATGGTTAGCTTCTTGTTAGCGCTAGTCTGTTATATTTCAGTATATAGATTTCACTTACCACATAAACGGAGAGCTGGAGAGATGACTGCGCGAAAGATGGCAAATGATTTACAGATCCTGAACATCACTAACAAGCATCTAAACTTATGTGGAAAGTACTGAAATTAAACGCTCTGTGAAACAGCCAATCAGAGCAGAGCTCATCATTAATATTCATGAATCTTCCAAATAAGGTAATAACAGACCATTTAATTCTAGGGACAAATCCCAGGGTTTATCATAAGGCAGCAATGTAACAAAACATGAAAAATGAAGGGGTTTAAATACTTTTGCAAGGCAATGTACAGTGCCTTGCAAAATTATTCATACCCCTTCTTTTTTTTCACATTTTGTTATGTTTCTGCCTTATGTTAAACTACTTTAAATTACTTTTTTTCCCACATCAATCTACACTCCCTACTCCATAATGGCAAAGCAAAAATAAGTTTTTAACATTTGTGCAAATTTATTAAAAATAAACTGTTGCATAAGTATTCATACCCTTTTTTGGGACACTCGAGTTAAACTGTGGCAAATTCATTTAAATGAGTATGATTCAGAAAGGCACACACCTCTAAGAAAAGGTCTAACAGCTGAAAATGCATATCAGAGCAAAAACCAAGTCCTGAGGTCAAGATAACTGCCTGTAGAGCTCAGTGACAGACTTGCGTTAAGGCAATGATCTAGGGAAGAGTTCAGAAAAAAATCTGCTGCATTGAAGGTTCACAGAAACATGTAGCCTCCATTATCCATAATGGAAGACGATTGGAACAACTAGGACTCTGACAGAGCTTGAGAGGTGAAAAGGTGAGGCAAAAAAAGGTGATAATTGCCAAATGCAGATGTGCAAAGCTTGTCACATCATACCAAAAAAGACTTGAGGCTGTAAAAGTGCTTCAACTATTTACTGAGTTAAGGGTATGAATACTTATGCAATGTACTTATTTCAGTGTTTTATTTTTAATAAATTTGTAAAATTTGCAAATCTGTTTTTTGCTTTTTCATTATTATGGTGTATGGAGTATAAATTGATGTGTGGAAAAACTAATTTAAAGCAGTTTAACATAATGCTGCAACAAAACAAAATGTGGAAAAAAATGAAGGGGTATGAATACTTTTGCAAGGCACTGTATATGTAAGAGCTTGTAACACTCCAAAAAAAAAGGAAAGCATGAAATCGCATCATATGATCCATTTAATGTCTCATCAACATGACACTATGGATTGTGACACATGAAATTAGCTGATGATACAACAACTTTGAAAACAAAACTTGAAAATACTCAAATGACTTATGACAGTATGATGCCAGAGTTAAAATTGGCATTTCATTCTCATTTTAATGCAACCTTATTTTCACCAAGAACTGCAAAGAATGTAAACGAGGACACGGCAGCTTTCCAAACGGAAACAATGATGTAGAGCAGAACTGAAGGAATGAAAGAGAATGAGGGATGAAGAGAGAAGCCAGTCTTGAAAGGAAACTGTAAGAGACAGGGATGTTGAATGACAAGTCATTCTTTCACGTCCGCAAACATAAAAAACAGCTGAAACTAATTAACTGGTGAGGTAGACGGCAGACAAACGGGCATCGGGGACCATCATTGTGCCACTCGTGTCGTTTGTTTCGAGAGCTTGTCGGTAGAAACTGTCAGATTGCTGGCGCTTCATTGATTGGTGGGCAGGGAGGCTGGGCATTCTCGAGCTTACAGCCTCTGCATTATACAGGATGATTTACACGCCGAAGCAGCTGTTCGTTCTGGCAGCGGTTCAGACCTCACATAAGTAGTTTCAAAGCAACTCTAATGGACTCAAAGCTGGAACACGACCACAGCCGGGCAACAGGGACAAGTGATACCGAAAGCACACCGCAAAGTGTGGGTCAACATCAGCGACATTCAGAAACACACTATCTTCTTCTAATTGTATATTAATGCTCACGTTGGTTTATCTAAAGCAGTTTAAATCTATTATTGTATGAGTGTTTACATAACGGAGGTTTTAGCAATACATTTTCGCTATTGTTGGCAAATTTCCAAAATGAAAAGACAAATTTACTAAACAGTTCAAGCAAGTTTGGTTAAACAGTTTATGAGCTTTAAGGTGTTTACATGACCTTGCTGAATTATTAAGCAGAGATTAAGTCAAATTTGTATGTAAAAATACTCATTGTCAGTATTTCATCACAAACAGACTTCCTTTCTATGCAAATTATGTTTTGTGTAATTTATTCTAAACAGTTTATTTATTTTAAAATATTCTTTCATTCACAAGTGTGAAATAAATGTTTTGCTTTTTAGAAAAACATTACATTTATTTAGCAAGAATGCATTAAATTGAATAAAAACTGTCAGTAAATACTTTTATCTTTTTATATTATGTTACAAAAGATTTAATGCATTAATGCATTCAGTTTAATAAAAACTGATGGTAAATACATGTATTATGTTAAAGAAGATTTCCTTGTTAATTATTCTAAACATTTAATTTATTTTTTTAAATATTTATTCTTTCATTCGCAAGTTTGGGAGAAATGTTTTGCTTTTTGGAAAAATATTAACAATTTTATTTAGTAAAAATGCATTAAATGTAATAAAAACTGACAGTAAATACATTTATAATGTTACAAAAGATTTCTGTCCTTGTTATTTATTCTAAACATTTTGCTTATTTAGAAAATGTTAGTCTTTCATTCACAAGTTTGAGATAAATGGTTTGTTTTTTGGAACAGTATTAACAATTTTATTTAGCAAAAATGCATTAAATTCAATAAAAACGGTCAGTAAATACATTTACAATGTTACAAAAGATTTCTATCCTTGTTATTTATTCTAAACATTTTATTTCTTTTAAAACATTTATTCTTTCATTCGCAAATTTGAGATAAATGTTTTGCTTTTTAGAAAAATATTAATACAAAAGATTTCTATCCTTGTTATTTATTCTAAACATTTTGCTTATTTAGAAAATGTTAGTCTTTCATTCACAAGTTTGAGATAAATGTTTAGTTTTTTGGAACAATATTAACAATTTTATTTAGCAAGAATGCATTACATTTCGTAAAAAATGACATTAAATACATTTATAATCTTACAAAAGATTTCTATCCTTGTTATTTATTCTAAACATTTTATTTATTTAAAAATATTCATTATTTCATTTACAAGTTTGAGATAAATGTTTTGCTTTTTTATGAAAAAATATTAATAGTTTTATTCAGCAAGAATGCATTAAATTTAATACAAACTGACAGTAAATGAATTTCTAATGTTACAAAAGATTTCTATTTCAAATAAATGCTCTTTTAAACATTATATTCATCATAGATGTGCACAAAAAATGCACAGCTGTTGATAATAATAATAAATGTTTCTTGAGCAACAAATCAGGATATTAGAAGGATTTCTAAACAATCATGTGACACTGAAAATTGGGATACATTTTAAAATGTGTACATATAAAACTAAATGTGCTATAAATATGAAACATTTAGAAATGTCTCTGTGTCTAGCTGTGTTAGCTGTGTCTCTAGGAACTTGTAATGTCTTAGAAATCTTCATGTAGTTTTAGACTTTCTAATATAGCAAACTATTTCTTCTCTATTGATTTTGTGTGAGCTTTGTTGACTTTACCATATGTGACCCTGGACCACAAAACCAGTCATAAGGTACAATTTTACAAAACTGAGATGTATACATCATATGAAAGCTCAATAAATAAGCTTTCTATTGATGTATGGTTTGTTAGGATAGGACAATATTTGGCCGAGATACAACTATTTGAAAATCTGGAATCTGAGGGTGCAAAAAAATCAAAATACTGAGAAAATCACCTTTAAAGTTGTCGAAAGTAAGCTCTTAACAATGCATATTATTAATCAAAAATTACATTTTAATATATTTACAATATGAATTTTACAAAAAATCTTCATGGAACATGATCTTTACTTAACTTCCTAATGATTTTTGGCATAAAAGAAAAATCAATAATTTTGACCCATACCATGTATTTTTGGCTATTGCTACAAATATACCCCAGCGACTTAAGACTTAAGACAACATATTTGCTACTCATCTTCAGCACATGCATGGGCTAAGAGTATACTATGTGTAACACCCCAAGCTAATTCCATTTTTAATAAGTTTGTAAAGGCTTAAGACAACAATGTTGAATAGGGGTTGAATAATTCTGGGGGGGGGGGGGGGGGGGGTTGAATAATTTTGATTGCAACTGTTTATGTTTGTGTACATTTCCTTATGATCATGGCAATGGCATTAAATGTGTTTGAATCATGTAGGAGTGATGCTGTAAAATACTGTATGCCAAATCATGGCAATCTGCTGCATCCGTCACAACCTAGCACTCAGAACCAATCTGGAGGATAGATTTTTGCATACATATTTGCGCTGTCACCTGATTTAAATAATTTCTTTAGTGAGTCTGCATTTAAACAATGCAGACGGTGTCTGCAAGTAAACAGTAACAGCAGGTACACTTCATTCTTCACGAATTCCCCTATTTATGTTGATACAAGAGACATTATTCAGTAGATCTTGGCATTCTTGTCCCAGTGCCAGCAAAGGGGTTATTTATTCGACTGATAAAAGGTTGAGCTTTTGTTTTCTTTTTTCCATATGTGATTGTCTATCCATGCATTGCATTTCCACACCTGCCAGTCTAAAGTAATAGCTTTTAATCTGTGCATCAAAGCCTGGATAAAGAGCCTCTGAGGGGAGAGAGGATATGGATGAGAAACTCGGTTTGTTCCCCCTCCCTCCATGTCTTTTCTCTTTCTCATAGCCGTTGCTGCCGTGTGCACGCCATGTTATCAATAACCTGGGCTTCACCACTGACAAAGACAAATCACTTTTTCATTTTCACATTAAAAACGATCGAGTCTGTGTGAGCTTGTCCATATGATTACTGTACTTTAAATAGTCACCTCCACAATCTGCTCTGCCTGGCAGCCACATGCTGAATAGCCCAATTCGTCCTAGTATTCAAATAGCTTTAGCTAAATGTGTGCGCTCTGAAAGAGTTTTTAAACAAATAGTTCATTCAAAAGTGAAAATTCTGTTGTTTTTAAAATCCTCAAGTCTGTTACATGGTTAATTTCAATACAACAACAGTACATAATGAACACTATAAAAGCGTCATATTAGACGTCTATATATAAAACATATTCCAAATCTTATATGACATCTTTGCATGAGAACCCTAATTTGTTCAAAAGTCATTATTTACTGATAATCTTTCTCTCCAATGATCGGTTAAGTAAGCAATCCACTGCAACCAAATCATTGAGTCAATGAGAACCGTATAAGTCTGATTCATGAACAAATCGTTTAGTCACATCTGCAAACCAGATCAGCAGGCTCATGAGTCATTTGACACCAAATGACAGTGGTGTTCACAAATATCATTAGAAAATGTGAATTGCAAGCTGTAATACACAGATTCAGAAACGACATAGGAGACTAAAGTGGAGAGGAAGATTTACAGTCACTGTGTCTGAATATGCTAACTATATAACAGTGGTGTGCGGCCAAGTATGAATCTCATCATGTTAGTGTTTTAAAGCATTTTACATTTATTCCAAATAAACAAGCAGTAACAATTAAAACTATTTGTGAGCTTCAGTTCAGCTATTCTTTTTAATAGTTAACTTTTCACTATTTCTGAATTTTTCAAATCATCAGTCATCAAAGCTCTGTAAATACTGGTCACTGACACTGAGATTTACTTGAAATTTCATTTCAGATTTTCATGAAATTTGGAATTGAGGTTCATCAGACCAGAAAATATTGTTTCTCACAGTCTGAAGGTCCTTTGGGTGTTTTATTTTGCAAATTCCAAGTGTGCTTTCATGTGTCTTCACTGAGGAGAGGATTGAATTTTGCCACACCTCCTTAAAACCCAGATTGGTTAAGTGTTGCAGTGATATTTGTCCTTCTGTAGGTTTCTCCTATTTCCACATATGATCATGGAGCTCACCTAGAGTGACCATCAGGTTCTTGGTCACCACTCTAGCCAAGGTCCTTTTCCATCAATTGCTCAGTTTGGCCAGGCGGGCAGCTTTAGGAAGAGTTGTGGTTGTTTCAGACTTCTTCCATTAAGGCTAATGTAGAATACACGTTCCTTTAAAGCAGCATATTTTTTTCTGATATCTTCCACAGATGTGTGGCCTGATGCAGTCCTGTTTCTACAGGCAGTTTTTTTTTTTTTTTAACCTCAGGGCTTGGTTTTTGCTCTGATGTGCATTTTCAGCTGTTAGATCTTTTATTAAGATGTGTGTGCCTTTCCAAATCATACCCATTCAATTGAATTTGCCACAGGTTAACTCCACTCAAAGTGTAGTTACATCTACAAGCAATATAAATGCCCCTGAGCTGAATTTCAACTGTCCCAGATAAGGGTATGAATACTTATGCAATGGAATAATTTAGGTGCTTAATTTTTAATAAATTTGCAAAGATGTTAAAAAACTGTTTTAGCCTTGCCATTATGGTGTATGGAGTGTAGACTGATGTGAAAAAAAAAATATTTAAATCCGTTTAACATAAGACAGCAACATAACAATTTTTTTTTGTAATATTGGTGTTGTTTTATTTTTGTACTACAAATTTTTTTCTCATCCAATATTTTGATAAGACACTGGTTCTCTTGCCTCCTCAGAGGTGCACCTGTTGTGCAAAGATTTCTGACTGCTCTTTATCCCAGTTCCACAGCACATTACGTGATTTAAGTAGCCCGCAAATGAACACGTAGGACGTCAGCTGTGAAACCAACCTGTCGATACCAAACTCGTCTTCCCCACTGAGAGAGTGAGATTACCCAGTTGATTGGGAAATCAACAGGAGGAAATGACACTGGCTTTATGGGTTATTTCTTAATGCTGGCATTTGAGTCTATTGATTGCACCATAAGAACGTCTTATGGTTGCCTCAGCTGTTTCTGCACATTATGTTGAACAGGTTAAGCAGGACTTGAGTCATATTGTGTCTGACATTTTTTTATATATTTTTCACATTTTATTCTTAAACAAAAAATCAATGGGGATTTTTTTTTATTTTATTTACCTTTTGCTTTTAACAGTAACTTTGATTTATTGGTTATTTGACAAATTACACTAAAATGTCAGCTTTCATGACTTTGTAGGATGGCGACAGATTGAATCGACTTCCTTTTCAAGATTTTTTTTTAATCCAGGATTTTCATCGTGTGTAAGATTAAATATTATATATTAGTTTTTGTTGACCTCTGCTCTTTCGTTTTCAGATCAGAAGAACGCTGTTCCTTGTGACTTCAGTGAGAGAGAGAGTCTAAGGCCAGCTTCTGCAGCAAGCTACCTTGAGCTAAAGGTTAGTCTTTGTCTTGTGGCTTCAAAGACTAGACTTGAACACACACACAGACACGCATGCATCCGTTTGGTTTCATTAGAAATGCCAGGGGGCTGGAGAGGTTCCCTGTCCATTCACAGCCAAACACCTGCACGGCTTTCATCCCCTATCTGTCCACTCAGCCTTTATCACCTGCCACCCAGCCAACCACAGCACACACATACACACACAGCATCTAAACAAACCATACTCACCAGACATGCCTCACGCACTGCTAATTCACACAACAGCATGGCACACACATGACAAAATACCACACAGAACTTCTGTGCACAGCAAGTGTTCACTCCAGCACATCCTGCTGAAAAAAACATCTTAGACCAGAATGAGTTTTCACAGTGTCCTAACCAAGCGTGGTACAGCAAGGCGGCAAACAATACAATTTATTTCATGTTAACCAAACCTATCTATCTATCTATCTATCTATCTATCTATCTATCTATCTATCTATCTATCTATCTATCTATCTATCTATCTATCTATCTATCTATCTATCTATCTATCTATCTATCTATCTATCTATCTATCTATCTATCTATATCTATCTATCTATCTATCTATCTATCTATAAATGACTGGTAACCATAACTATGACCAGCAAAACTCAATTGACCAAGCTAGTCTTAGTGGTCAAGCTAGTCAAGATGTGTCCCCTTAAACATAATCTGGTGACTGGTCTTTTCAGCAGTGCACACATCAAGAGCTCTACCTGCTTCAAAAACCTCATTCTGAGTAGCTGAGGAAATCAATACATGCTCCAAATAATATAAAAACAGTGTGCTCTACCGGTGTCAATCTGTCATTCTCATTCAATATGTCAGATGCAAAGGCTGCAACCCAATTTCTAAGCAGCCTATTTGCTCTCATGTGGGAGGTGCCGGATTGAAAAGGTTTGTGTGTGACTTAGCTATCCGTTTCCCCTTCATGGGTTAAAGAGTTTGACTAATGCAATATTGATTTCGCTCTCTGGATGGAGAAGACACAAACACACCTTATTGAAATATGGATAGTCAAGCCGTCGAGAAAATATTAAAGTCCTCAGGGGGAGGGGGAAGTCAACATTAAGCTGGATTTTACCCTTCAGCAGCAGAAAAAAGGGTGAAAAAAACACTTTGTATTGATAAAGGGTAAAGGAAAGGATTTCAGCAGTTTTTAAAGCTGTTCAATGTCAACATTTGTGCGGTTCTCTGTTCTTTTCATTGCATTTCAGTACACAGCGTGTTGTCCTTCAAAGTTTCAAAATGAGTAGGTAGAAAAGCCCACACAGTCAGCAAGGACACTGTGAGGTCAAGCTGAAAAAGAAGGTCAAAAGAACTACAAGCACACACATACACTTATTATTATAGATTTTAATTGTGCAGATATTTAGTTAGCACTGTCATACTCGTGCAAACCAGGCTCTGGTTGTGATTAATAACACTATACTCCTGCAAGCTTAGCATCTTTTGTACAGCTGGCCTGGTTAAGAAAGCTGAGTAGCCATTTGGGAAGGCATTGTGTTTGATTCAGTCCTTGTTAAAATGCCATTTTGTTTTGAGCGCAAGAGGCTCTGCACCTCCAGGCAAGTGCGGCAGGACTCGGAGCGTGGTCTCAGAGCAGGATTGGCGCGAACAGTCCAATTTTTCATCATTATTGGTCATGACATATCCAAAGTGGCAGAGCGTGGGCTTGAAGGAGAACAGTGGATGCTTCAACCGGGCAGGGAAGTCTCACGCCGCCACATTTGTCCCTGCAGGGTCTTCTGCACAACCGTGACGACAACACAATTCTCTGCTGGCTATTACAGCCAATGAGGTTAAAAACAAAAGCTCATGGTTGTTCCTACACATATCTCTTACTTTCCTCTCGAATTCTAGATCTAAACGAAAGTTGGTAGCAGTATAGCATTAAACTAGTGACCCAGATCTGTTTGTCTCATGACAGTGTGAACAGCACAAACCGCATGGAATCTGATCTTTTCAATTCCAATTTGTGCCACTTCCACATGTGGTACTAAATCCAATACAGGTCAGATGTTTTGCAATGCCATGGCAGTATGAAGTCATATCGGAATTAAACCGACTTTTACATCACTCCAGATCAGCATTCGTCGTGATTCTGCGCTCTTAGGAGTCACTTTAAAGATTTTACATACCCAGCATTCACACTGCAGGCAAATGTTGCCCAAATCCGATTTTCTTTCTCACATGTGACACAGATCTGTTTTTCTCATGACAGTGTGAACAGCACAAACCGCATGGAATCTGATCTTTTCAATTCCAATTTGTGCCACTTCCATATGTGGTACTAAATCCGATACCGGTCAGGTGTTTTGCAATGTGATAGCAGTGTGAAGTCATTTTGTAATGTATGTAACTTTTACGTCACTCTAAATCAACATTTGTTGTGATTCTGCGCTCTTCGGAGTCACTTCAAAGATTTTACATACCCAGCATTCACACTGCAGGCAAAGGTAGCCCAAATCGTTTTTTTTTTTTTTTTTTTTTTTTTGCGCTCACATGTGACTTAGATCTGTTTTTCTCATAACAGTGTGGGGGCTTGTATCATAAAAGTTTCAAAACTCTGCTCTGATTTAGCTGGCTCCTGCAGCAGACTCACATGATAGATAAACGCATAATCACTTACTTTTTATCCTTCACGTTTACTTCCATATGACAGCGCACTGCACTGGTGTTGCCAAGTCCACTGTTTTCCTGTGGAATTGGGCTAGTTTTGGACTAGATTTGAGAAACAATTGGACAGGTTATGTTGTGGAAACCTGGCAACCCTGTTTGTATTGTTCTTTTGAGCATGTGGGTCAGCTCAGAACCATTATCATTAAGTATTCTCATAGCTTCATGAAATTAAGGTTGAATCACTGATGTCACATGGACTAGAAAAGTAGAATTAAAATGTAATTCATATAAATGTATTTTTTTGCTAAACAAGTTGGTCAACAGACAGAATGCAGAATTTGAATTTAAGAGAGAATATCTGTGAAATTTACCTAAATGTAATTTTTAACTAAACAATCAGTTTGCAGTTTTTGAATGTTGATAAAGAGGTTTTTCAGCAAATTCATTTTCCTGTCATTCCAGTTCTCATTCCAAATCAACTTCCTGTTGGCTATGGAAAAGTCGATTCTGATTCCAACTATTTAATTGTAAGGAAGCTGATTTTGATTATCATTGTCAATAAATTAATTAGCACAGTTGAGTTCTACATGGTGAAATCAACTGTGCTTCTAATGATGGATTTGCATTGTCAAGGACACCTTCATGGTGTGACAGGCATGTGGGCTACTATTGTGTCATGTGCTAGACTGACATATCTTAGATTATCTTATCAAAATCAGGACAAACTACCACCCATGGTGCATACTGATGTCCCCTGTTGTCATCCCTGTTGAAAAAAACATTGTGGTATGGTGGTATTTGAAAGGTTCCATGGATGTTCAAGGTTCTTCATGGAACTATCGATGCCAATGAAGAACCTTTATTTTTATGAGTGCTGATTAGAGCTGGTTAGAGCTGGTTTAAGATGATCCTGAGTTGGTTATAAGTTGGTCCTGAACAACTAGCTCCTACTCAGGACCATCTTAAACCAGCTCAGTCCAGCTACGCTCTAAAAAATAAAGGTTCTTCATTGGCATCGATGGTTCCATGAAGAACCTTGAACATCCATGGAACCTTTCAAATGCAGAAAAGGTTCTTTATAGTCGAAAATAATTCTTTAGATGTTTAAAATGCTCTTAAAAATGGTTCTTTTAAAAAATGTTCACTGAAAGGTTCTTTGTGGAACCAAAAATTGTTCTTCTATGGCGTCACCGCAGAACCACTCTTTTGGAACCTTTATTTTAATTAGTGTACAATGTTTTTAACAGGGCTTACTGCAGAGGAACTGATTGAAACCAAGAAAAGTTTTCATTTGAGTCAGGGTTTTTGGCACTGTTATTAGATGCATGCATCTAGATACACACTCATCTCTGCTGTAGCTGAACACACATCTCATTGTTTGACTGTGGTTATAGTGAAACTGGGGCAGGCAGAACACCTCTTAGACTTTCAGCACATGTTGTTAGCACAATTCATCTGTCATCTCCCAGCCCCAAAAACCATCTGCCTCGGAGGCAGCAACAGCCTCACAAACACCTCTCAACCTTCCTGCCACCATGCATATGAATCTCACACTATATAAAAAACAGCTGTCGCTTACAGTAAAGCCAAATAATCACTCCATTTATATGTTGGGTGCTTTGTGTACTAAGATCACAGCTGTTTTATTGTGAAATTTTTAGATGTTGTTAAAATTAAGAAAGGATGTTTGTGCTGAATATGCAGTAGGTACTGTAATGGCTTAACTGTAGGATAGATACGTTAACAGAAATTACCATAAAGCATTCAGAACTCATTTTGCTTCAGTAATGTGATTTTTCAGTAAAAAATGGAAAAACACTTTGACCCCAAGACAAGTATTCAGTGTGATAAACACAACACAACACCAACATTTTTGCAAAGTCTTTTGTCTCTGCACTTTTGTATTTAGTGTTATTTGATGAACAACATAGCAAACACTAAAATCTAAATGGCTGTTTGAAAAATATGTAAATAACATAAATTAGATCAGCTTTTCGTGCCAAACACTGGTGTTGACCTGGTATGTATATTAATGTAAATGGGGTCAATTTTGATTTCATATGGACTTTAGCAAAAAGCAGGTGTTATTGATCCTTTCAGCAATGACCTACTTACATGTTTAAGCACGTTTTCCCATTATGAAGGTTTCCGCACACGACTGCTGTGTTTTACAAGGAATCTATCGATGTCCCGTTGCTGTGGGACAGGGCAATTCGTTTAGGCGTTGTGATGTATTACCAAGGCCCGACTGTGTTGTTGGGTCATTAGTTTACTTAATACTGGATCCCGGGGAGTGCTAAAATACTGTGTTCTCTCACACATGCATCACCTGCTGCGTGCATGTGTGTGTGCTAGCGTCCACTATTTTGGCTTTTCTTTTACAAAAGCCTCTGAGAAAGATGAAAACCAATATATGCTATTATGATTTAAGTTTAGAAGTGGACTTCAACCTGGTAGCTTTAATCATCTCGGACTGACAGGCAATTAAGGACATGACAGGCATTTTATTAATACCGTCAGACAAAGAGAACAGAGGTGATTCCATTCCAAGACCTAGCTCACTGCTTTGAAAAGGCCATTTTATTGTGGAAGTTCACATATTGCTAGTGTTAAAAGCCCAAACTTTCAGTTTAAACACAAAGTTCTCTGCGTCTTTCATTTGTTTTCCTCTTACGCAATTACACTACTTTAATGGTACTTCCATGATCCTTTTTAGGTTTAACAGTCCTTGGTCATTGAATGGTTTTGTTGGAAAACAGCTACCTTCTGCAGAATTTCTACTTTTGTTTTCCACGGAAGTACTTCAGTCGCCTGTGTCTTTCTTCTTTTGACACTCTCTCTTTTTGTTTCATCACAGTGCAGCACTTTGAATTTCAGGATGTTTGTTTGCTTTGATGCAACTATATGCACATTTCAGACCCGTTGTTCCTAGAGGCCTTCAGTCCTCAAATACTTGAATGGACGTCATTCTTGAAGAATGCTTTCAGATCAGTCGACTTCAAGGCTACAGTTGAAGTACCTTCACAAGTCACAATTACAGCATGAGGAGGCTGATTCTAATGCACAGCTTCATTACTTAGATGGGATTTAACCGGATGGTGCACCAGTTGTATGCATGATAATTTAATTATCAGACTCTTGACAAACACATTTAATGAGTGCTCTCCAAAGCCGACCTGATCCTCGGCCCAATCCACAGAGCTGATCCTGCTATACAGACCCACATACAAATATAGCCTCACCTGTCCAGACAGAGTATTTTTTATGCCGGTTTGTGCTTGATAATTGGATCAGTGACGTGACACCTTTTTTGATTTCCAGATCTTTTTAATTATTCAAAAATACATAAAAATGCAATTCATAGCTACAATGAATTGTGTGACCCTTTTCTGTGATGAGCTTTTTTTCTGAGTTTATGTTCATTTTGTTCTTTTTTGGGAGAACATAAGTCATGCAATTCAGCCAACATGCAGAAAAAAAAACACAAAACAGGAAATGACGACATATCACCAGAACATATCAAGTATCTACTTGATTTTTGTTCTGAAATATTGTTAATTAGCGGTGTGACGAGACACTGAGACAAGATTTTTAAACTTTTTTAAAGATATCCTCAATGATGAAATATTTCAAATCAGGTTTTCTGCCACTAAATACAAACATACCTTTTTCCATTGCATATGTTTATCTATGGCTGAGAGGAGAACGATCACATGAGCTCTACCATCTTCTTTCCTATTGACTGTCGCTCCAGAAAGTCGCTCTTCATTTGCACAAAGTTGAAGGGTTTCTGAACTTTGTTGTGTCGCCAACGGCCTATGTCACTCTTGTCGCCGGAAATCACCAGCTCTCCATTGAAATAATTGGGATTATGTTGCTTTGACGCTGCATGTCGCTTGTAGTGTGAACGGGGCTTAAAGGGGTAGTTCACCCAAAAAGGAAAATTTGATGTTTATCTGCTTACCCCCAGGGCATCCAAGATGTAGGTGACTTTGTTTCCTCAGCAGAACACAAACGAAGATTTTTAACAAAAAACAGTGCAGTCTGCAAGCCAAATAATAGAGGTGGATGGGCACCAAACCTTTAAAAGTAAACAAAAACATGCACAGACAAATCCAAATTACACCCTGCGGCTCATGACGATACATTGATGTCCTAAGACATGAAACGATAAGAAACTGAACAGTATTTATATCATTTTTTACCTTTGATACACAGCCACGTCCATCTGTCCTGAGCACGAGCTTTGCATCCGGCTCGTGACGTGTATGTGCTCTGGCGTAGTAAACGCCGTAAGGGGAAATCAGTTAAAAGTCCCGGATGAGTTTGCGTAAGCAAATGTAATCTTTTAGCTTTAAATCGGTTTGAACAATCAGGATAAGCGCAAGTAATTACCATTTTGAATAGCCGCTATACCCACAATCTCTGTGCACTGTGTAAACAATGAGTGTCGTATACATGTGACGGATAGCTTCCGGCGTTTGCGTATATTACGTCAGAGCGCGTTCACATGTAACGAGCCGAAAGCTAAACTCATGCTCAGGAGAGATGGACATGGCTGTGTATCAAAGGTAAAAAAAATGATATAAATACTGTTTAGTTTCTCACACAAAAAAAACAATCGTTTCATGTCTTAGGACATCAGTGTATCGTCACGAGCCGCAGGGTGTAATTTGGATTTGTCTGTGTATGTTTTTCTTTCCTCTAAAGATTTGGTAACCATTGACTGCCATTATTTGACTGACAGACTGCACCATTTTTTGTTAAAAATCTTCGTTTGTGTTCTGCTGAGGAAACAAAGTCACCTACATCTTGGATGCCCTGGGGGTAAGCAAATAAACATCAAATTATCATTTTTGGGTGAACTATCCCTTTAATTCTTGCTGCAGAAAACATCCCCCAAACCATGACACTTCCTCCCCCATCTTTCACTAACTTCTTTACACACTTGGGCTTCAGTGTTTCTTCAGTTTGACGTCGAACAAAATGTTTCCCATCAGACCCAAATAAATTAAACTTGCTCTCATCACTAAAGTGAATTTTGGACCAGTTCTCCTCTCTTCACACAATGTGCTCCTCATCAAGGGTGAGCTTAGCCTTTTGATTCTTTCTGCTGATGAGAGGCTTGCTCACTGCAGAGTGCACTTTCAGTCCGACTTCTCTTAAACATGCTGAAACAGATTCCTACCCTGTTCAGCACTGAACTGCCAAGCAATTCCAGCTGCAGTGTTGAACCCATTTTCAGTTGAGGGTCTTTGCATTATCCTGTCTTCTTGTGGATTTGTATTTTGTTGACAGCTATCGGACTTGAATAAATTAGTGGCATTGCAAGTATTGCAGTATTTGAGAAATCACAGATTTGGAACGACCAACTTCTCTTGAACTGGCTAAAAGAGTTATTCCTTTGACCTTCATCTGGACAACCTCTTGTTGCAGTGTTTCAGTCACCTTAGAATGACTTGCCATCTTGCAATCTCACTGAAAATTGGAGGAATGCTAGGGTTTGTCATATAGTTAAGGAAATTAGCATAAGGTGCCAGTTTAACTCCAATAACTTGGAGGTATCTGTACATGTTCTTTAATTTTGATCAGAGTTCTTTTTCAAACATCTAATTTTATACTGTGCTTCAGAATGCAATCACTTCATAAATATGCTTAAAAACTGTCCTTCTACTCTTTCTAGGATAACTTCAAATAGGACTAAGCAGTGACCTTGAAATTTAGAAATGTATAGGTTGTTCTCTAATTTTGATCTCCACTGTAGAGTTTAAAATGTGTACTATGTATAAGAAGGGGTATATAAACAAGAGGCTTTGTTTGCAGTACAATTGTGGAGTTCCCCTTGGTCTGAGGTCGTCAGGGTCAAATTGGGGCTATGAAAAAGTCTTAATTGCTCACCCTGAGTGGAATGGTCAATAAGGCGGCTCTTGTAGACGTTAAATCACAGCAGCTCACTCCAACTCTCTGATGCCTCCATTAAATTGATCCCAGTGGGACCGACTTCCTCAGTCTTCCTTGCTAACATGGAGTGTACAGGTGTTTACCAGATGCTGACGGACAAAGGAATCCTACTACGTCTAGATCTTTGAAGAACTGTGCTTTCATCTACTAGCTCATCAACTATTAGCTTTGTGTTGGAATAAATCCTGAACAGCAAGACTTACTTTTCATATACTAAAATTCAAACTGACCTTGAAACCAGGTTGGGCAACTGCAAAATGGCAGCATCTGGGTTTACACTTCTCCAACCCACCCAGACTAGATCTGCATTAATTAAGGGAGCCAAGAATTGGAAGTGCGGAGTATGATTACAATGGACATCCTGGACGTCTCCTCTCTCACACTTCATTACCATCCCAACATCTGCAGCGAGTCCTCCTCTCCTTTCAGAAACAATGGCCTCCACAGGTGTCAGGAGGAGAAGAGAGGGGGTACGTGCACATGTTTGTGTGTTTGCGTCTAGTTTGGTAGCGTTCGCCAGCGACGACTCTGAAATGAACACCTGCGTTCACCGAAGAAAAAATGGAGGGTGCCCAAGCATCCACAGAAAGACAGAAAGAGACAGCGAGGAGATGATGAAAATAAAGCTGTTTCGCTTTAGTCTGGCAGGTTGATGCTCCTGGCAAACGGGAAGCATAATTAAACTATCAAAAGTAATTAAGTGAGGTTTCTCTGCCTAAAATGCGTTTAAAATCTCCTGCATGTATCTGCTCCAGATCTGCACACAAACACACTCTATCAATTCAGCTGATTATAATTGTGTTAGATTTGCCAGTTTTGAAATTATGTCTACAAAATCGTGCAAAGCCGCCTTGGAACAAACTTGTACATTACTTATAAATGTATTTCGTGTGACACCCAACTGTTGTAGAAAACAAATGAAAGGGATGAATATCAATTTCGTTCTCGTAATTAAACCTACACTTGCAACAAAATGCAGAAGTGCATCTCTCAAAGGCTTCCATTCATTAGCAGTGGCCTAATGGGTGTATTGTTCAACTAAGAGTGCGTATACTGTATGGAAGTTGAGAACAGGCGAGCACTCACGTTAATGATGCTCACTGGGTGCATCCAGTTCTCACAGCTTAAAGTATCCTTGACCTTTTGTTGGGCTGAGAGTCCTCTCTTGCTCAGGAGACATGCTTTGATCAAGGCCTTCCCTCCATTCGCACTCCGTTTCTCTTTATTCCAGTTGGAGACATAGTTTCAGGGTTGTTGTTTTTTCCAAAGAGGGGTAAAATCCTGTCTGCGTCTGGAGGATATTGTAGTATTCAGGAGCTTGAGTTGAGGAGATAAGTGGCATTTCAATGTTTATGGCACTCTGAAAGGAAGCTGCGACCTTTTTAACTTTGAGAAATTTGAAAGTTGGTGTGAAACACACTTTTTTAGGACATAATTTTGCTCACAAAAATTGTGCAAACAAAAATGTTCTATCTAGCTGCATATGATGGCAATGTTAAAATGATACTGGAGCTTTTTTTTTACGAATTTTATGAATCAGTTAGGATTAGTAGATTACTTTATTTAATGTATTTTTAATTATATTTTGATAAATAAGTAGCATGAGTATATTTGTAGCAATAGCCAACAATAAATTGTATGGGTCAAAATTATAAATTTTTCTTTTATGCCAAAAACATTAGTATATTAAATAAAGATCATGTTCCATCTTTTGTAAATTTCCTACCGTATATACAGTCAAGCCTGAAATTCTTCATAGCCCTGGCAAATTCTGACTTAAAGTTACTTTTATTCAATAAGTGTTTTTTTTTTTTTGACCGGAAATGACACAGGCTTCTCCCAAAAGATAATAAGACAATGTACAAGAGGCATCATTGTGGAAAAAAATTACTCAGCTTTTATTTACATTTGAACAAAAAGTGGCATGTCCAAATTATTCATACCCTTTGCAAACCGTCACAGTCTATGGGAAAATCCAAAGTTCTATACCATTCCAAATAGTCCGAGCTGTTCTAAAACATCCTAATTACCCTGATTCATTGGGAACAGCTGTTTTGATCAACTCAACAGGTGAAAAACAGAAGCTCTCTGCTGTTGGTTTGTGGAAAGTCATGGCTAAGACAAAGAAGCTCACTGAGGACCTACGGCTGCACAATGTGGCTGCTCACAAGTCAGGAAAGGGCTATAAGACCATATTAAAATGTTTTGAAGTTCCAGTGGCTACAGTGCAAAGTATTATTAAAAAATACAAGACGAATACAAGACGTTTTGCACTGTGAAAAATCTCAGAGGACGTGGTTGGAAGCCAAAAGTGACACCTGTACTGGCCAGGAGGATAGTGAGAGAGGTAAAAAAAAGAATCCAAGGATCACCACCAAGGCCATCCTGATGAATCTGGGCTCTGCTGGTGGCAACATCTCAAGGCAGACAGTCCAACGGACACTGCACACCGCTGGGTTCCACAGACGCAGACCAAGGAGGACACCACTTCAGATAAGGCACATAAAAGCCTGCTTGGCCTTTGCAAAAGTTCATCTGAACAAAGAAGACTTCTGGTCTTCTGTTTTATGGTCAGATGAAACAAAATTTAATTGTTTGGCCACAATGATGTAGCCTTCATTTGGTGTAAAAAAGGAGAAGCCTTCAACCCTAAGAACACCATCCCCACTGTCAAACATGGTGAGGCAAAAATACCAGTGTAAACATGCAAAAAGCTTTTTATGAAGCGTTTTATTGCTGTAATAGCCAATAAAGGCTTTTCTATTAATTACTGATAAGGGTATGAATAATTTTGGACATGCCACTTTTTGTTCAAATGTAAATATAAGATGAGTAATTTTTTTCCACAATGATGCCTCTTGTACAATGTCTTATTTATCTTTTGGGAGAAGCCTGTGTCATTTCCGGTCAGAAAAAAAAAACTTGCTGGTTGAATAAAATTTATTGCCTGGGGCATAAATAATCTTGGACTTGACTGTATATCAAGACTTAATGTTTGATTAGTAATATGCATTACTAAGAACTTAATTTGGACAACTTTAAATGCAATTTTCTCAATGTTTAGGTTTTTTTTTTTTTTTTTGCACCTTCAGATTACAGATTTTCAAATAGTTGTATCTTGGCCAGTGGTGGACGAAGTACACAGAAGTACACGAAGTACACTTGAGTAAAAGTACAGATACGTATAATACAATATTACTCCAGTAAAAGTAAAAGTACTCCTTTTTCAGTTTTACTTGAGTGAAAGTACAAAAGTACTACATTTTTTGTGTACTTAAGTAAAACATTACTGAACTCTTTTGCAATTGTCACAAGGAGGAGTCAGAGACGTGCGGATCCATTTGCAAGGCTTTATTGAGAAGTGTCGACAGGCAAGAATAATCACCAGAAAACAGGAACAACGTAGGTAATCCGGGAAACAGTTCGATAGACATGCAATGGTCGCAATGGCAGGAAGCAGGAATCGTCAACGGGGTACACAGTCCAGAGTCATACACTGATAAACCAACACTGAGATAAACGCTTAGAATTACGACCAAATGGAACAATAAGACTTCGCAAGGTGGCTGTGTGTGTGAGTGGCTTAAACGCAGTCAGAGTGATGAGGTGCAGCTGTGAGAACTAATCAGAGCAGTGAGAAACAAGGGCCAGGTGAATGCAGAGATTAGTGCAGTGGCTTATGGGGAATGAAGTCCATGAAGTGTGGTGCAAGAGTTTATGATGACAGGGAAGACCAGATACGTGACAGAGCCCCTCCACAAGGAGCGGCTTCCAGACGCTCTAACCACCTTACAATCTTGAGGGTGGTGGAGCGGAGGCGGAACAGGGGGAGGGATGGAGGGCCAGGTCCATGTAGGGGTACTGGAACCACGAAATGAGGCGGAGCCGACGGAGGGAGAAGCCATGGTGGAGGAAGGGTTGGCTCCTGCATGGGGCCGACCGACGGAGGTGGAGCCCGAGGCGGAACCGGAGAGTCGATGGTCCTGGGCGACACAGAGGATCCGGAGGACCAAGGCGGAACCCAAGGCTCTGGCGACCCCGGCGGAGATGGAGGTCCGGAGGTACGCAGCGGAGCCGGAGTGACAGAGGATCGAGGCTGTGCCCACGGGAGGGAGGAGGTCCACAGAGCCGGCAGGACGGAGTGACGAGGCGCAGCCGGAGGAGTAGAGTCCAGAGGCGAAGGTGGGGCGACGACTGACCGGGGCGGAGCCGGAGAGACGATGGAGCCCGGAGGAGCTGGTGGGCCGACGGCCGACAACGGAGACGAGGGAGCACAGAGCCGGAGTGGAGCTGCAGGGTCGGAGGGCCGAGGTGGAGCACAGGACTCGGAGACTGGAGGTGATGGTGAGGGATCCTTCAGTCTGGACACCGATGGCGACTGGCAGTCCCACAGCAAGTCCTCTGCACCGAAGGTGGGATGTGGGTGAGCAGAGGGACTGTCAGGAGACAGAGGTGGCAGGACTGGAGCAGCAGGGAGGGTGGGTGGGAATCCACACAGTCCATGCATGGCCTCTGTGACCAGAACCGGGCAGACAGGAATCTCAGGACGACTGGATGGAACCAGTGGAGGCTCTGGAAGGCTGGGCGGAACCAGCGGAGGCTCTGGAAGGCTGGGCGGGACCAGCGGAGACTCTGGAAGGCCGGGCGGGACCAGCGGAGACTCTGGAAGGCCGGGCGGGACCAGCGGAGACTCTGGAAGGCCGGGCGGGACCAGCGGAGACTCTGGAAGGCCGGGCGGGACCAGCGGAGACTCTGGAAGGCCGGGCGGGACCAGCGGAGACTCTGGAAGGCCGGGCGGGACCAGCGGAGACTCTGGAAGGCCGGGCGGGACCAGCGGAGACTCTGGAAGGCCGGGCGGGACCAGCGGAGACTCTGGAAGGCCGGGCGGAACCAGCGGAGACTCTGGAAGGCCGGGCGGAACCAGCGGAGACTCTGGAAGGCCGGGCAGGACCAGCGGAGACTCTGGAAGGCCGGGCAGGACCATTGGAGACTCTGGAAGGCCGGGCAGGACCATTGGAGACTCTGGAAGGCCGGGCAGGACCAGCGGAGACTCTGGAAGGCCGGGCGGAACCAGCGGAGTCTCTGGAAGGGTGGGCGGAACCAGCGGAGTCTCTGGAAGGCTAGGCTGAACCAGCGGAGTCTCTGGAAGGCTGGGCGGAACCAGCGGAGTCTCTGGAAGGCTGGGCGGAACCAGCGGAGGCTCTGGAAGGCTGGTAGACATCTTACGCTGTGGCTCTGAGCAAGCAGACATCTTGTGCTGTGGCTCTTTTAAAACATCCACAGTTAACATAGAGCCACATAGCAACAACGCATACTGCATATAGTCCTCCACTGAACATTTAAATTTCCCTCCAGGCAACAGTGATTTAGTGGGTTCATTAAGTCCAAAGCGGAATATGTCCTTTAGCCACACTTCATCATAAAATGGTATTTGAAGTGAAAACTTACAAAACAGTTGAGTATATTCCTCAATGGGTAGCTTGGCTTGTTGCAGATGAAGTAATTGGTCGACTGGGTCCATGATTGAGCTGGTAGTGAATAAAGCCGCTGGATCCAAGTGGGGCGAAGTCTTCTGTCACAAGGAGGAGTCAGAGACGTGCGGATCCATTTGCAAGGCTTTATTGAGAAGTGTCGACAGGCAAGAATAATCACCAGAAAACAGGAACAACGTAGGTAATCCGGGAAACAGTTCGATAGACATGCAATGGTCGCAATGGCAGGAAGCAGGAATCGTCAACGGGGTACACAGTCCAGAGTCATACACTGATAAACCAACACTGAGATAAACGCTTAGAATTACGACCAAATGGAACAATAAGACTTCGCAAGGTGGCTGTGTGTGTGAGTGGCTTAAACGCAGTCAGAGTGATGAGGTGCAGCTGTGAGAACTAATCAGAGCAGTGAGAAACAAGGGCCAGGTGAATGCAGAGATTAGTGCAGTGGCTTATGGGGAATGAAGTCCATGAAGTGTGGTGCAAGAGTTTATGATGACAGGGAAGACCAGATACGTGACAGCAATTGTATATAGGCTACTTAATTTAATTTTATATTAGCATATATATATATATTTTTATAATCCTACTGTTCAATAAGCCTAGGATTTTCCCAAAATAACCACTAGCCTATATGGAGTCAAGATATATTTTTGTTGTTGATATGGACTTCGTTGAAGAGAGTGATGTAGTGTTCACTGTGAAGCTTACATTGCGATGTACCTGAGAGAAAACTGATTTGACCATCTCATTTTCACCAGTAAGAAAAAAGTGTTTTAAAGCTTGTTGTTTTGCAGAACGTCACAGTTATAAATATGAGAATAAGGCCTGAAGTTAGGAAGAACATGTTAAGGAAAATGTAATTATATTTTTATAATATTTTTATTTTTTCTCAAACATTGTCTGTGGTGTAAAACACCCCTGGCCAAATGCCCCCAGAGGGCATCACTTCCCACTTTGATAATTAATTACTGTAGTTACCATGTTCTGAACATCACATCTTTTCTTTTTGCCTCAGATGTAATCTGTTTAGGTGGTTGATTATAAATATTTGGACTTCATATCTGAAAATTACCTCAACTTAGCACCAGCAAGCTTGTTTGCTAGACAGTTAGCATCAGCTAACAATATTTACTTATTTTCAGTATGGTTATGAATAAACATTTATATCTGTCTACTAGGCTAGTTTATCCAAACAATATAAAAAATTATACCGTTAATAAACAATATAAAAACAGACGTCACATAGGGCTAAATGCGTTGCATTTTAATAAAACTGTTAAGGTTACAGCAGCGAGGAATATGAACGTGCATGAGTTATTTTATTTAATCTTTGTTATTTTAATGACCTAAAACAGTGAGACAACGATTGATGTTTCTGCAATCATTTCAATTGGCTTAAATATATCACCCTTTACAGCAGATTAATTTGCAAACAACTGACAGTTACAATAATTAATCCTAAAATTCGACATTATAACTTACTTTTCGCAGCATCAATGCGCACGCGGGCGCTCACAAGGCCTCCCGGTTATTATTTTTGAATTCAGTTGACTGGAGACTCGCTCTAAACGGCTCATTTGAATCTGTGAGTTGTCGACTCGAGAACAGCTGCAATTGGATCAGTCCAATTCGTGAATGAATCGTTTGGTGCGATTTGCGAACCGATTGAAAAGAATCAGTTTGTTCATGAATCAGACACCGCTTCTGCGTCTCGGAACACGTGATATATTATAAGGAGTAACGAAATGTTTTATGAAATGTAGTTAAGTAAAAAGTATGATCTTATGCTTTGGAATGTAGTGAAGTAAAAGTAAAAGTTACTCAAAATAAAACTACTCCAGTAAAGTACAGATACTTGAAAAATTTACTTAAGTACAGTAACGAAGTACAACTACTCCGTTACTGTCCACCACTGATCTTGGCCAAATATTGTCCTATTCTAAAAAAATAATACATAAATGGGAAGCTTGTTCAGCTTTCAGATAATGTATGAATCTCAATTTTGAAAAAACTGACCCTTGTGACTGGTTTTGTGGTCCAGGGTCCATTTTATATTTATTTTTATTACATTTTTAATTGAAATGTATTTTATTAATTTACTGTTCTCTTTATGCCTATGTAAAGCATTTTAAAGTATCATTGTGCATGGATTTTGCTATATAAATAAACTATTTATATATTTACATTTTATTTTAGCTATTTAATATTCATGATCTAAGCTGATAAGGTTTATAATATGCCCTTCCAACCGTTCAGATTGGTTTTGCACCCCAGATATACATATAAAAGTCTTACGTAGGCAGTCTTGGATTATAAATAAGACTTTCTGCCAACAAAAACTTTTGTCGAAAATGAGATTTGTCGGAATGGAGCATTGACTAAAGCCTGTCGTTTGTGTTTGCAATGAGCATGCCGACTCAATAATGTCTTGTTTGAAATAGGCAGTGTTTGTTTTCCCTTGCACATTCTCGGTTTCTTTTCTTCCCTACTTTCTTTTTCTCACTTTCTAATATGAGAAGAGTCAGTGAGTTGGCACTCAATTGTGGTTAGCAGGTGTAAGTGAGCTCTGTGTTCCTGGTTTACCTCATTAATGTGGCAGCTGAGAGCTCCATTCTTAATTTATTTTTTCTGTGCTAAAGCAGTCCCTGCTCTGCCACCAGCACATCTGAGATTATTGTATTAAGCACTCTTCTCTAGACCATTTTTTTTTTTTTTCAAATCTGTCCGCCTTGCTGAATCCTGGCAACCGACTTTGGGAATGAGCCGATGCCCTAGTAGCTCTCTATGCTCCTGTAAGAAATTACATCGGTGGCATGATTTTAAACAAACAACCTTTACAAAACCCCTTACAAAAAGTAAAGTGCTAATATCATACGTAGGACTGGGCGATATGGCCAAAAATCATATATCTGTATTTTTTTATGCTTTGTATTTGATTATAAAAAATAAGTAGTTTTACCCCCATTAAAGTCACTTTATAGTTAGTGCTATCATAAAAATACACATACTTGTAGGTTTAAACTTGTACATGGTACATTTATTGTCCAAAAACAAATATTTTAGCAAAATGTAGAATTACTGCTCTCCTGTTTTATTGCGCTCCATCTGTTTGGCACTGAATTCTGTGAAGTTTAGTGGAGAATCGTGTGCAGAAGACTCATGCACTTCTGAAAGCAAAATGAAAATATTTCCTTTTTTTACCTGTGAAATGTAAATTATGCACTGAGGAAAACACCACTTCTCAAAACGCATTAAACAGTGCAAGTAGCCTATCTGTCTGCACATGTATCTGTCAGAGCGTCTGACAGGGCAACCGCTTTAAACTACATGTGTTAACTCTATTTTATGAGTTGTTTTAAAGCCCTTAATATAAAGCATGTCTCATGTTTAGGACAAATTGGATTATGCACTTGCCCCGCAGCAGCTCGCTCTATGTCCTCCACTTTTTTTCAGATGCGCTCATAAAAAAAATAAAAATACCGTATATCCGATGTAAACAGTATCACCTCATACTATATTGCTTATAAAGTATATATTTATAGATCGTACAAACTCGATACACCGCACAGCCCTAATCTTATGGTAATACCATGATGGTACTGAATAAATATGGCTGATATTGATTCTGTTATCCAATGTATTGTGCATACATACATAAGACAATGGACTACTTGCACAAATGCTTCTGCAAATTATTTAATATGGCTCAGACGTTTCTGATAAACAAAAGAATGCAGATGATTACTAAGTTTTAGGGCTGTCAGTTGATTAAAACAATAAATCATGTTTTCCGCATTAACATGAATTATATTAAACCTGCTGAAATGTTCCTTTTCCAAATGTGTATTGAGAATAATTAAATCAATTTCCCTACTAACCTGTAGCAGTCCAGTGTACGTCTTCTCATTAACATTGTTTTTCACTTACGGCTCATATTTCAGACTTGTTTTGTCTCCCTTTATAAATGAATTTGAGTGATAAACAGGATTTGCATTTGTGTGTTGCTTGTTGTGCTCTTATTCCAGTTCATAGTTTGCATAAATGCGGTACCTGCCTTAAAAAAAGTTGAACTTTGTTGTATTTAATTAATCTGTAACAGTAATGCGTTGACAGCGCTACTACTATGAATATTAATTAAGAATGTTGGCATAAATACATAAATACATACAATGAAATGATTGTCAATAAAAAAACATTTAACTCATAAAATGAAGGTTTTTACTGAAATAATTCATCAGAATATCTTTTCTCTTGTCCCTGAAAATGTTCATATTTTTAAGTAATCTTGCAGACACTCATTTTAGAAGGTTAGTTCACCCAAAAATGAAAATTCTCTCATTAATTACTCACTCTCGTGTCGTTCCAAAACTGTAAGACCTTTGCTGATCTTTGGAACACAAATTAAGATATTTTTGATGAAATCTGAAAGATTTCTGAAAACAAAAATCATTAATTTATAAGTAAGAGTGTAGTTAGATTGTGGAAATGACACACACACACACACACACACACACACACACACACACACACACACACACACACACAATAGTAACTAATTTGTTTGCCACTTAATTGGAATAGTTATTAGTTAAAATGGTTATTAGTTAATGCCGATGATCTTAATGTGACTAAATATTGCAAATAATTTCAAAGAGCTTGATTTATTTTTTAGTGAAGGACAATTCAGTCTGTCCTTCTCAAGTAGCCTCAGTTAAGCTGTTATTTATTTCTATTTATTCAGTTCAAATCGTGACTACTGGTTATAGGACCTTCACCACAGATGAAATCTTTGCTACTATACAAAAAGATCTGGCCCAGTTTAAAAGCTCCATTGTGCTCACAGAACATTATAGCAATGGCTGGTATTTATTGTGTATACAGGCATTGCCATGGTAACAGATGTGCCCATGGGAATTGAGCTATTATGCTTTAAAAGAGAAGAGAGGCTCAATCAATTAGCCACCCAAGAACCATCTGACCTGAGATCACAGATTGGGATGCCGTTTGCAAGATGGATGTGGTCTTATTGTTTGAAGTCTGGTTCAAAGGTCATTCAACATTCTGTTCATTTTGAGCCAGCGTCCCCAAGAGGGCAGTATTATGCTCTACTGTATGTAAACGGCATAGTGATCAGCCATCACTGATTACGCAACAGGATCCATCCTGATTCTTAGCAGCTACTGATATGTGAGATTTGATAATGTTTCTCTATTGTTTTACTGTTTGAGCAATCCATCATTCTCAGTGGCAGATCTCTGCTGCGAGAGGAGCATATGCGCTTGCCGTGCACATTCAAGCGACATGGGGAGTGCACATGCATGTAGTATGCTGTGAGCTGGAGAGATACGGCAGATAAACTCAATGTGGCATGAGATAATAACGGCTTTAGCAAAACACAGAAGTGAAAATGTGGAAAAATCCCCCACTCCTCCCTGCCTTGGATCAATAAGCTTACATTTATGTGGCGAGCATACGCACAGGTCGCTGTCATTCTCACCTCTTCTCTAGCGCCAGTTGGCTGACTCTCAATTTTCTCTGTCAAGGAGCTGAATATAAACCATCTACCTGCAGTGCACTGCAAGATCCAATACACATCTGTTTAAATAAAAAAAAGACAGCAAGAGACACGTCCCCCTCTGAAGGTTTGCTGTTTGGAGCAGACGGCTTAACAAGGGTAATCATTAAGCTTTGAGTCTGTTTGCGCTGGGTTTGATTTCCTGCCTGGCTGCCTTTGTAAGCACACACACACTTTCTGTTCTATCAATACCATCCCAAACACTGCATCATACGCATTTAGGGAGATCTTTGGAGATGGCCGTCCCAAAAGGATTCTGCATTAGCATCTTATTGTGTGATGTTAAAAGATGGTCTCATTGCACTAGTTCCAGGTCCCTTATCTATAAAAAAATCGTTTTACACTACTTAGTCTTGGATTGTCATTGTTTTCTTAAACATTTATGACTAAGATCCTATTAGATAATAAGAGTTGTAAAAATAATTTCCAATAGGAAATTCCCTAAAGGGTGCATTTCCTACACAACATTGTAACTCACTGATTAACCACTATACTATGATGCATTGTTGTGGAAACTATCTAGCTAGTCATGACTGTTTTCCGAACACATGGTCTATGTTGTTTGAACCACATTAGTTCTAAATAAATTAATTCGAAATCTCTGAGATGCTGCTGTGTTGAACATGGCACCTCAAGACTAATTTATTAACTTGTGATCTTAGTTGGCTAACAGTGCTTTTAGGAAACACTCCTGGACAATCCACCAAACAGTTGTGTACAAATGGTTTATAGATTGGCTGTAGTTGCCGCATAACTATTGTGGCCTTCTCAAGTCGACTCATAACCTCTTGGTCTGAGCCGCCGTCTGCTGTCACAACGCTACCAAAATAAGTAAACTGATCAACTTCGATACGAGGTTGTGTACTGGAATATGCACACAGACATAGCCTGTATAGAGTATCTTGCTCTTGGGTGCATAAATACGAAATCCAGCTTTGTTCACTTCTCTTTCCAGATTGTTGAGTAGATCCAAGCAATGTGAAATCATCTGCAAAATTGAAATCTGCAAATCATCCTCCATCTCGTTGCTGTAGGCCATGGCCATGGTTAATCAAAACAAAATGCAAATGCTTGCTCTTACTGGAAATGACTTTCCTTTTCCATTGACATAATTTATGCCGCTAGCTGTTGGATAATGTTAGGGTTAGTTCACCAAGAATTTAAAATTCTATTATTAATTACTCACCCATATGTCATTCCAAACCCTATAGACCTTTGTTCATCTTCAGAATACAAATTAGGATATTTTTGATGAAACCCAAGAGCTTTCTATCATTTTGTAGACAGCAATGCAACTGAAACATTTTATGGCCCAGAAAGGTAGTAAGGACATTGATAAAATAGTCCATGTGACATCAACTGTACTAATATGAAGCTTCGAGAATACATTTGTGTGCTAGCCTAGAAATCTAGACGCACCCTAGCGGCAGCAAAAATTATTTTGCAGCCAGGTGGGTCTAGACACTCTCAATAGACCTTCTAGCTGCAAAAACCCAAATTGGGTCAGGCCAATCACAACGCGTATAGAGTAGGCGGGGCGGGCTTAACATATGACGACAGAGTTGCGACGGCTGCCACTTGAAAAACAAAGAATGGCGGCTGCAGCTGTCGAACAGCGGTCTTTCGAATCGGCTTTGGCCGCGATTCTGGAGGACTTGGAGTTAAGTTTTTCTTTAAGAAACGAGCAAAGAACGGCACTTAAGTCATTTTTAAAAAAGGAAGATGTGTTTGGAGTTTTGCCGACTGGATACGGAAAAAGCTTAGACTACGTCACCTTCTTCGTTGCTCTGATTGGTTGAAGCGCTATCCTATTGCGTGCATAGGGATTTTGAGAGACAACCGTTTATCCCGCCCCTCGGAGTAAGCCGCGTCTATGGAGAGTTTCCAGACTAAACATCTTGATGTAAGTCTGGCTCGCCAGGCTATTTGTGTGCAAAAAAAAACATAAAATAAAGATTTTATTCAACAATTTCTTCTCTTTCGTGTCAGTCTTTGATGCTTGTTCACAAGAGTACCATGACACATCTGCATTGCTAGGGTCAGAAAGCTCTCGGATTTCATCAAAAATATTCTAATTTGCCTTCCGAAGATGAACGAAGGTCTTACGAGTTTGGAATGACATTAAGGTGAGTAATTATTGACAGAATTTAACTTTTTTGGCCAAATGTTGGCATTATTTAATCAAACGTAAATTCTGTCTAGCTCCATTCTCTTATGTTGCATCAACTTATCACAATCCAGTCAATTCTTAATAGACAAAATCAAGTTCCACCCTACATGTATTCTTCTTGGATATCCGATTTCATTCATACGTAATATTTTAGTTGTAAAATGAATGACAATTCTCATTGACTGCAACATAGAAAAAAACAGCAGGTTGTGGAAGAGGTTATAGATTAATATTCAAGGTGTTGAGAGCGTATATTAAAAAAGCGAAACCTGACCTGTATCTGTGTGCGTTCAGAAACAAGTGGATGTCATTAATGGCCAACAGCTTATTCTATTGCTGAGAGGCTTTGCTAATGTAAACTGTCAGATAGAACATATTGCTGCCTGAAGCGCACGCGTACAATGGAAAAATGAACCGTCACAGCATGAGAGCAGTATTAGACGGAGTGTGAAAAAGAGAAGGGAAGAGAATGAGGTCAAGAGGAAGTGAGAAACAAAGAGAGAGAGGCTGCGACTGATATCGCACAAAAGGAGCGATCCTGGTATTCCATGCATCACTCCTGAGTGCTCTGAAGTGAAGCGGAAGAGCATTCAACCTGCAGTAACTCCACCCCCTCTACCTTTTCCCCATTTTGCAGACTCAGGCAGTGATGAGTGTTTTTTTTCTCTCTCTCTCTCTCTGACGGGCATGACCTTGATGACAATTTGAACCATTATCATTCCAACCCCTCTATTTGGTAATGCCAAAAATCACAATGCCCGAAAACTCAACACAACAAAACTCTGTACAAATCAGCTGATTTAGAAAATGCCTGTGTTTAAAAACTCATCATTAGCATTAATGTTGTTCTAAATTGGTTTGTCGGCAAGCTGAGCTCAAGCTGTGTTTATTGCAGTGGCTTTTTGTAGTCCCTTTAGGCCACCGCTCCGCCCCCACTCCCCTCCCAGGCCGAGCATCTGGACCAGGGGAGGGGCCAGGCAGCTGCTCCGGGCTCACTGTGCATTTGCATACAGTTTCTTTGGGAATGCCCTTGACTGACTCCTCAAGGGGACGTGGGCTGCATCTACACCACAAGAGAGAGAGACGGGGAAAAGAGCAAGAAGGCAGCCTTAGGAGGCATTCCATTCTGATTGGTCTGCTGTTTTTAAACTGACATTTTATGTATCTGCAGCACTGCATGTTAAACAGCAAATTGCTCTATATGTAACTAGCCATTTTTATGAACTATCTGTCTTATGAGACGACATCCATCTAGCATATGTTTATATATATATATACACACTATATGTGACCCTGGACCACAAAACCATTCGTAAGGTCAATTTTTAAGGTCAAGCTTTCCATGTATGGTTTGTTAAGATAGGACAATATTTGGTTGAGATACAACAATTTGAAAATCTGGAATCTGAGGGTGCAAAAAAATCTAAATATTGAGGAAATCACCAATGTCCAAATTAAGTTTTTAGCAATGCATATTACTAATCAAAAATTAAGTTTTGATATATTTATGGTAGGAAATTTCCAATGTATCTCCATGGAACATGATCTTTACTTAATATCCTAATGATTTTTGGCATAAAAGAAAAATTGACCATTTTGACCCATACAATGTATTACTAATATTTTGATTATTAGACTATTTGTAGTCTCAATGCTATCGGTTATCAGCTGTGATCCGGTGTGTCAACTGGATTTACACACAAAAAGTGTGTATACTTCTATATTTTATTGATATAATGGTTCAGGACCTAGATTTTTACATTTTACATCCTGTGGCTATCTGTGACCCTATCAAAACAGACATGTGATACATTTTAGGTCACATCCCACTGGTTGAGAAGCTCTTCAAATATCTACAAATATAGCTTTAGTCGTGTAAAAAATAAAGAGATGCTCATCCCTGTTCGTCAAAGACAAAAGCAGAGGAAGAGCATGTTTGTTGAGTAAAGAAACCGAATGTATGTACAAGAGAGTGCTTGTGTCACAGCGAATGAGTGAGTGCCTGGAGAGAGAGCGAGAGAGCGAGGGAGAGAGAGAGAGTGCGCATGTGTGACGAGAGAGAATGACAGTGTGTGTGAAAGAAAGAGATAGGAAAAGGGAGGGTGTTGGGGGTAGGTGGGCGGGAAGATGAGTAGGAAGGCTGCGAGAGAGAGAGAAATTCAGTGCTGCGTGTCAGAGCCGTGTGTAAGAGAGAGAGAGAGAACGCGTGTGCACAGGGCATCCATATTTCTACAGGACAAACGGAGGTGTTTTCACTCAATTCTATTTCAGCCTCCACCTCCTGCTCTTCCTGCCATCCAGTTCTGAACAAAAACCCAGGAGTGACTACAGACCGCCAGGTAGGGGCACTTGAACTGTACTGAGAACAGTTTCCCTCTATGTGTGTGTGTTCCTGTGTGTGTGTGTTAGTTACCTATAACCTCTGTAGACAAGTGTACTGAACTGTTTTTGAAGATTCTAGTTCGCTGCTTTTGGATTTAAAGCCTTGAAATGGCTTCACTCATAGGATGAGAATACTACACTATGTATCTATATGCATGCATATGTGTTGTGATTACAAGCTCAGCAATGTGAAAGGCTTTTGCATTTCATTACCGAGTGAAAACAGTCCATAATAGCACTCACTAGAGCGTGAGACTCACTGCTTCCAGCCTCCAGTGCCTCGTGACGGTTGATTCCTGGAGGAATAACTTCACTAGCTTCTTGCCGTCTACTGCCGCTTACAGTAATTCTGACACTGGTGATGAGGAGGTCATCTCCAAACAGTCAGTGAGAGGGTCTTTCTAGACACGACTGTTGTTTACACAGTGCATTTAAGAGGACGGACTATCTGCTTTCTCTGAAAGAGCAGACATGAGAGTAGGCAGGCAGAGAAACAAGGAATGTCTGTCATTACAGTGGTGAAATTGTTATTTATGTGCTTTGTGATTGTACCCTACACACCCCTTCCCCCACATGCCCACACGTAGCTCTCATCTCATACCCCCTTTTTTTCCCAGTGGAGTTTGTAGCCCCTGACGTATGGAGTGATCAAACCTCAAGGCGCTATCACCTTCTGTACAATCATTTTTCCCCGCCTTTCACACTCTCAGTGATGTCAAACCACACCTAATTAGCGGATCTCTTCCGGTTTCAGAATTTTTCATCCTTTCTGTTCAAGTTAAAGCCCCATTCCTCCATGATCTAAAGAAGGAACAAAGGGGCTGCCGGATTGCGGTTAACATGCACAGTTCCATCATTTTAAAACATGAAAGAGCGGAAGAGTGGCTTATTGCAGAGCTTCAAACAACTTCTCTCCATTTGGTTCCATTCTCCTGCCTGGCATAATCCTCAAAAGCCACTGCATGCCATCCGTCTCTTTTTTAAAAATGGATCTTTTCTTAATCAAAGCAAACTGCACTCTGATTCGTTTCTCTTTTTCCCCGAAAAGGCTGTTTTTACATCAATTTATTTCATAGTCCTTGCTTTTGAATGGTAATTTGCACTTTTAAGGTAGTACAGAAGGCATTCGTTTCTGTATGGCTGTTGGCACCACAGTACGATTGACCACCTTGGTCTGAGTTTAAACTGCCAGCCCTCTTGTTTGGTTCAGTACCATGGAGACTGGTTTGAATTGAGTCCATTGTCAATGAGTGCAGGAATAAACAATCTGTGTGTGTGCGTGTGTGTGTGTGTGTGTGTGTGTGTATATGTGTATCCAGCTGTGGCGCCAGATCTCACACAGCATCAATAGTTAATGAGTGATGCTGGCAAGAGCTCTATTGATATGTCTGTTTTTGTTTTCCTAACGGCTGTGTAATTTATATGAGCTTTATATGTGACAGAAGGTGGAACAAAACATGAGTGTAACAGGGCTGTAAAACTACCATGAACAGGGGTCGACCTGTAGCAGTTGGTGAAGAGTCGTAAATTCATCCTTGATTGGCCAAATCAATGTCATGTAGAGAGAAAACCCACATGCTTTTGTGACCAAACTGAAACAAAACTGGGTATTAAATGGCATGTGAGAGGTTGCTTGTTTGTGAGCATATGCATTCCAGTGACAAGTCTGAGTCTGTATGAGTGTTTCCCCCCTTTTGGACTGTATTTTGAGCTTCACTTGCCGTTAACAGGATGTTTTTTTTCTCCCACTCCTCACGAGCTCACGAACTGCGCCTTGTGATTGGTCGTCTCTCTCACACTCCACGGGAAGAAAAATGACAGAGTGGAATTAAGGTCACATGATCAGCGATGTGGGATTCGGCACTCGCAATCTCCTCTTTTTAATCTCCCTTATAGACTCTCTCTTGCTGCGGATTTGGATTATCTGATGGATTTATCCTGCTGTCAAAAATTAGCTGTATGATTGTCTGCTTAGTGTATACACTTACCAAGCAGCTGGTTCAAGCCATAAATCCTAATAAAAATAAATAAACAGAGAGGAAAAAAATACATAGCTGCAGATGGCCAAATTGGAGCACAGTATGGTGTAGTCTTAACCATGTGTATACTGTACAGCTATGGAAGATAGGAATTGTATTATAGTTCCAGGATTAATCTTTTCAACCCAAAATCAAAATAGGTTTCACACAGAGAAGCAAAAGAAAAAAAGTAGCATTCCTATTGAAATGTTGTTACACTATTTGCAACTAGAATTGTCTATATATCAAATAAATTCCAGTGTTTTAAAAGATTTTTAAAGGTTGCATTGTTTTTGACTTGTCTTAACAGTGCTTACGACGTAAGAGAGTAGACACAGACGTCAGTCTGACGCTTACTTAAATAAACAATTTTAAAAATACAACAGACAAAATGCAAGAAACGCCCTCTTAGGTGCTGAGGAGACTGTTGACAGCTCTGAGCAAACCAGCCTCATAGCCGCCCACAGAGCGTGCGCTTTTCCGCACTCTTCAACACGACACACAGCTTTCAGCACCTCTTGCTTTTGGACAGCGCCACCTGCCTCAATGCTTTCAGCACCGGACAGCGACACGCTTCCAGGCTTTAAGTGAGTGGGCTGCTTTCAGTACTACTGCTCAAAGGACATCAACAATGTCAGTGGCCATTCTGTCACTATACAATCTCCTCTACATTTACCATTTGCTCTTTCCATACCATGGTCAGAAACGGCTTTGTACTTGCTTAGGCGTAATTGTTTATTTTCTTTATTGTTCAAAAACTCACAAAGAACACTGCCTAGCAACCAGAACACCCTTGGAACACTCTTCAGTTCATGTCACTATACATTTTTTTTAATGTTCTGTATATGGCCATGTCCTCAAAAAGCTGAAAATTCCCCTAAAATCTGTGATTATTCTAGTTCAGGGAAGAATGCTGTATGATGCATGAGCTATAATGTACTTTTCATTCTTGTTAGTTGCTGTTGTAAACGATTGGCCCTTCAAGCATTACATAACACAGTGACGTTTGATGTTCACGCATGTTAGCTATATCGTGTTTGTCACGCTTATATATGGGACATACTCTTGTGTAACTTCAGATTGGTGCACACAGAGCTAAAGTGGTTTCTTTTAAGCCAGCATGGTGTATTTCACGGTCAGAATCAATGTAATTAATCCGGCCTTGGTCATACTGAATATGATGTATTACTCACCAAGCTTCTGACAATTCACTCTATTGATTTTAATACCTAATTTTTTTTGTACATTGTGACTACGTGCTAGACACGAAAGCCGAGCAATAATGTAGACCAGTGATTCAGATTTATTGTGTCGTTAAAAGTTCCCACCGATTCAGAAATGACGGCTGGAGTAATTTAATGCATGTTGAGCTTCAATCATTTGACAATTTCATGTTGTGGAGCTTGACTCACATTTCCCAGAATTGTTCGATTTGATCTATACAATATGAAAAATAAAGACACATGACATAAGCTGACTTTGAATATCTCTTAACTCCTCAAAAGCTGCTTCATTCTTGAGGAAATCACACCAATAAATATAACATGTGAAGACGCACGTCCACAGTCTCCCACACGTGCAGCCAACACATGCAGTCGCACGCAAACAGAGCGTCTCCTCTCAGTCTGCGAGTCAACCCACCCTGCTGATGTCTCAAGACGATAATCACAGGTCAAAAGCTGTTTGCTTGTAGACGGATAGCAGGACAATAATCCGGTCACTCTCTAAAGCCAACCCTTCTAAGCCCGTCACCTAATTGAGACAGCATGGTGTTGCGGACCGTGGTCATTTGCATGTGTACATTAGCATAATTGAATAGGCATGAGTTAAGTGCATTTCAGCAGGCTGTTAATAACATGGCCCCCGCACCGCCAGATAAATTTGTTCCTGTTTTTTTTCCTCCATACCGCCATCAACCATCCGTTTGCTCTCAGTCCTCCTTCCTTTTCTCTGTCTTTCACTCAGAATAAAACTGAGGTTGGTTTCTTCTTCCCCTGAGGGCATCTAATGCTATATATGCTGTCCACAATCTACCAGATCATTTTGACCACTCTTACTCAAGGAGCTCTGCAGGTCTTGACCAGTGCAGTCAGCTGTGAAGATTCAAAGGAAAAAAAAGACAATGGATTATTTCTGAAACAATCGGCTTACTGATTTTTCAGCGGCTGCACTTGAGAATGTCTCTCAAAAGGTCCAGGTGCATGTTCACTTGGTTTGTGGCACAGGTGGAGGAACCAATGCATCTAACAGATGAGACCAAATGCAAAGAACAGCAAAATGTTGGATGGAGATTCTTTATACATTTTTTTCTTTTGCGCCAGCTGTTGTTGTTTGCAATGGAGCGTGTAAACAGGGCACTGGCGGAGCATAAAGTGAACTACTTGCTCTTTTTTTTACTTCCTGTTCATTGCCAATGTATTAACCGCTGTTCGCTTCTGTTCCAGTTTAAACAGTCAGTAACATGTAATCTTTGTGTCTTCGACCAATTTGATGAGATTTCCTGCTGATTGTCCTCCTGCAGTTACCTAAAATGTTACATAACATTTTTGGAATGGGGTACCAGCATGCTATTTCACATCTACTACTGAAATAAAATAGGCATTAATTCAAATGCTAGTGTTCTGCATTATCAGAGGATAAAAAATGATAAAATAATTAAACAAATACACTACCAGTCAAAAGGTTTTGAACGATAAGCTTTTAAATCTCTCTTCTGCTCATCAAGCCAAAAACAGTAAAAAAAAAAAAAAAAAATGTATATATTGTTTTTTATTAAATGTTTTACTATTTAAAATAACTGTTTTCTATTTGAATATATTTTATAATGTAATTTATTCCTGTGATTTCAAACCTGAATGTTTAGCATCATTACTCTAGTCACATGATCCTTCAGAAATCATTCTAATATTCTGATTTGCTGCTCAAAAAACATTATTATTATTATTATTATTATTATTATTATTATTATTATTATTATTATTATTATTATGTTGAAAACAGTAGAATTTTCATTTTTTTTTACAGAAAGTTCAGAAGAACAGCATTTATGTGAAATAAAAATCTCTAAAAACATTATAAATGTCTTTATCATCCCTTTTGATCAATTAAAAGCATCCTTGCTAAATAAAAGTAAAATTTCTGTAATTATGTTAATATTTATTATTATTAGTTATTATTCATTTTTAACTTAAACTTGTGTCCAAAAACACACAAAATACACAAACGGAAATCCAAGTTAAAAAAGAGCTTCATTCACCATAGTTGAAATTTAAGTTCAGTGCATTGCATTGTGGGATACATCATCTCTGTTTACATTATCCAGGTATACATGCATGAAAATCACGTTCTGTGAACATTAAATATATGTGCTACATACTGTGGCAGTATTTGTAGTCTATTATCATGCTATTTCAAACATAGCCATGTTCCACTCCATTAGTTTGATTGAAAGTTATGTAATGTATGCAAGCCATGTTGCCATATGTCTCCAGAGTAATTTTGTGCTATACATTTTTGTTTAACACCTGCACACATAAATTAGATTTAAAAAGGCAGTGGATTATGCATGCAAGACATGTTGTCATGTCTCAGGAGTAATTAAATGTTATGCATTGTTATTCGTACATATAGTATATAAATATATGAAGCCTGTCCACCTTATTAAGAGTGAGTGTGATGTTTATAAATTTAATGTGTCTGGTTTCCGGTGTCATTGGCATCCAGCTGTTTTTAGCTGTACAAAGCAGCTCGTTTTGCTGCTTGATATTGCAACTGAGTGTGTCTTACCATAATATTTTAATGCATTATCTTCATTATGGACACAGTAGTTTGTCGTTATTCTCGTAGCTTTTGAATCGGAAGTCTAACACATTACTAGAAAACGGCTTACTTTCATATTGAAAAATAAGGTGGATACATAAGCCACAATCATAAAAGATGTTGACTACAAAGAAGGGAACCTTGATTAGTTCAATATTTAACATAGTCACACAGTGTGCATCCACCTCTCAGCTGAGTCATATGTTGACTTCCTTATGGGTCATTGAGCTAAATCACTCCATTCTACACAGCTGACACGTACTTCCTGACCTCCAAGTAACACTAATGACCTTCCGATTGTAAGATCTCTAATCTCTGACACCCTCCAGTCTCCAGTAGCTTTTATAGCTGTGCATTTACAATGTCTCAGAGCTGCATGTCAAACAAGTCAAGATCCTCCAGTCACTATGCCCTAATTAAAGGCAAGGGAGTGCTTTCCTAAGAGCCCAGTGATGGATTGAAATCTTAAGAGTCATGACTGTATCGATGAGAGGAAAGGAGCTCCTCTTATCTCTAAATGTTCTCCTTTTTCTTCCTCTGTTTCTAGCACGCTTCTGCTTGCCAGCATTGACATGTTCGCTGGAGAGAAAGATTATGCGGGAGTGGAGAGTAATTACGGCTCTAAGCCGGCCATTTGTGAGGCCTTATCAGTCAAATGATCACGGTGTGGATCACATTAAAACACAAAGGCCGAGGCATGTCCTAAATGCGGTTTTCCATGACCCGTTACTCCATCTTATCTTCTGATGGCTGCATATTTTTCTTCTGTATCACCCTTGACCAATTTCCAAATTAGAGGCATTAGGGTACGTTTATATAGCAATATACAGTTGAGGTCAAAAGTAAACATACACCTTGCTGAATCTGCAAAATGTTTATTATTCTATCAGAATAAGAGGATCATATAAAATGCATGTTATTTTTTTTATTTGGTACTGACCTGAATAGCATATTTCACATGAAAGACATTTACATATAGTCCACAAGAGAAAATAATAGTTGAATTTATAAAAATGACCCTGTTCAAAAGTTTGATTCTTAACACTATGTTGTTACTTGAACAATCCACAGCTGTTTTTTTTGTTTTTTTGTTTTTTTTTAGTGATAGCTGTTCATGACTTCCTTGTTTGTCCTAAACAGTTAAACTCCTCGCTGTTCATCAGAAAAATCCTTCAGGTCCCACAAATTCTGTGGTTTTTCAGCATTTTTGTGTATGACTATATGATTTTGAGATGCATCTTTTGACACTGAGGACAACTGAGGGACTCATGTGCAACTATTACAAAAGGTTCAAATGCTCACTGATGCTCCAGAAACAAAAACGATGCATTAACAATTAAGAATAATTAATAATTCTAATTAATAAAAAAAATTTCTCATTAAAAATTAAGAATTTGTGGGACCTAAAGGATTGTTTTGCAAAAACAGCAGGCAGTTTAACTGTTTAGGACAAACAAGGGTCTCATGAACACTCAAGTGTCACTAAACAACAACGAAAAACACAGCTGTGGAACATTCAGGTAACAACACAGCATTAAGAAACAAGTGTACTGTATGTAAACTTTTGAACAGGGTCATTTTCGGCTATTATTTTCATATGTACATGTCTTTTATGTGAAATATCTTATTCAAGTCAGTACTAAATAAAAAAAATAGCATGCATTTTGTATCATCCCTCTTCTTTTGGTAAAATAATGAACAGTTAGCAGATTCTGCAAGGTGTATGTAAACTTTTGACCTTAACTGTAACTATTTTTAACCTAGAAATATTGCCTATATGTCTGTACTTGAGGGTCATCAAGACTTGTTCGAAGTCATTGTGAAATAAGTCAATAACAATAACTATATATATATATATATATATATATTTTTTTTTTTTTTTTTTTTTTTTTTGCTTAGTGTTGTGTCATATCATTTTACTCACATTGCATAAAGTCATCTGAAACGTGTGTTTTGATGTATGTGAATAGGTTATAACCTGGTCAGTTCTGCAAGAGCTGGCTGATCAACCAAAAATGAAAATTCTGTCATTACCTCACCCTCATGTCGCTCTAAATGACACGGGGTGAGTAAATGACAGAAATTTCATTTTTTGCCTGAACTGTGGCTTTAAATTTAATAGCAATCAGAAGCTTTTTACCTCTCTAAAGACCTTGACTCTGGATCCAGTGTCTTGAGCTGAGCAGAGAAATGAGTAAATGAGAAAAAAAACACATCCTGAGGCCACATCACATCTCGCTCTCTCTCTTTCTCTCACCATCTCATCATGATTAACGGCAGCAGATAAATTTCATGCATTATTCATCCACTCTGCCACCTTCACCTGCAGAGTGGAGGCTGGTTTTCAGGTGCTGCTTTGTTCCTAAAAAACTTTAGCCACAATGACAGTTTGATAAAATCAGCTCCCTCGGGGCCAGTGTTCTCACTCATTTAGCTCTTACTGGCAGGCCGAGTCACTCCTAAAGCTTGTGGATCTGCCCGCCAGCTCTTTTCCATCTGGAGAGATAACCAAAAAAGATCAAAATCAAAAGCATGCATTCATCAGCTTCAACACAGAATGCTACAGTCCTCAATGTATTCAGATTTTACCCACATTAAACCATATTCACAAGAACAAGAACATTTATAACACATTAGTGGTACACATCATTTGTGTCATTTTTGTTGGAAATTCAACAAAAAATCACTTAACAATGTCTAATTCATTCTGTACTCATTCTGTTGTTTGAACTAGAACCTGTGTTGAAGACAGCTCATAGCACTGGGTCTTGGCATGGCTTGGCTGTCAGTGTAAATCATTCACTAGCCCACTGAGATGATAAAGCCCTGAGAGAAATGAATTACCCAGGATGCACCGCATGTGCCAGGCACAGACAGGATGAGATAGTGGCTAATGTTGCCCACCTACCCGTTCCACAATCTCTGGATTCGGCCAGTGCGAAAAGAGCTAATCACCGGTAGTAGTGCGGTCAATAATGAAATGAAAATGCGAGGAGTGTGTATGGCATGACTATAATAAATGCCATGAAAAAACCTTGAGCTGAAGCGGCACAGATGAGGGCCCAGCCTTACCTTTTAATGGAGCTCTTGACAGAAATTTGCATTAGTGCTGCAGGCGACCTATTCTGTGTACTATGCATAATGCAGTCTATTGGGGACATGCGCACACACACATACACACGCATGACTGCACTCATAACAGTCATGGAATTCAGATATTTAGCCAAGCACACTGCAGATGCATTATTGGTAGGGTCGATCTTTTCGATTTCCAAATAGCAAAACGCACTCTAATATAGGGATAAAATATTATCTGTATGTTTGGACAAAGAGCACTACAAATAAATAAAACAGTTTCTTAAATTCCCATTTCTAAAGTACAACTACTATACATTTGCCTTGCATACCTGATTACCATGTCACCCAGATTTTTTTTTAATGTACCTTTTTTTTTAAACATGGTCATGCAAAGTCAAAGGATGTGAAAGACCTATTGGGCTTAGTAAGAGAAAAACCAGACTGAGGGGGCAAGCAGGGTGAGACGTAGCCTGCGCCTCTTGGCCATTTCTGCTGTCATTCCACCATCGCCAATGGCTGCAGTGCCATGCCAGGATACTGCACGCAGCGGCAAATCAGAGGTAATCTGGAGGTTGAGGACAATGGCCACCCAGGCTTACATTGTGTGCAGGAGCTTTTAGCAAATTCCTGGAAGGAATATTTTTGAGGCATGCAAAGCAGCAGTCTGCATGAACAAACAAAAAATCTGGATCATGGATAATTCCTTTTTGAACGAAAAATAGACTGATGAAAAAATACCTAACTAATTGTAACAACCTGGTCTCATGGCAAAAACGAACTTTTTGAACTACCAATAAGTACATATCACTGCAGTTTCCAACAGACACGTCCACTGAGTGGCACTGAAAGACAGAACAGATGAACGTACATATGGTAAATGCTAGATGGTATACAGATATACTGTAAATAATTACTGTTTGTGCATTATTGTAAGTGGTTAGGGTAGGTAGGTGTAGACGTTAATAAAACACAATCTTAATACGTAACTGTAATCTAAAACGTAACTTCATCGTTTAAATTTACCCAAAAATATAAACAAAAGCGAATGTGACGTAAAAATGCAATCACAAGCATGTTTTTCGAGCTCTTATCTTTCAGCTCTTTCATCGTGAGTCATGTTTCTCATGGGATTCGTACCCAACGTCTCCGCATCCTAGTCCAACTCTGTGCTGGCTAAGATACCGAGCAAGCTTGTTATGTCTGGTGTTCTGACAATTTGTGCTACCCTGTTGTGTATACCTACGCCAACCCTAAACCTACCCTTACGGTATTAAAAATACAGTGTTGGTAGCATAATCTGATAGGTAGTATTAATTGTCAGAACATCGGAAAGCAAAACGTATGGCTTTAATCATAACTGTGTATGAAAACATTTACAAGTGCTCGCTGTTTTACCACCTAAGTGTTCATTTATTTTGGTAACTGCAGTGATATGTACTTATTGGTACATATTTCGTGTCCCATGAAAAACTCCCACAGGTACGTGTTTGCCGTGAGACACACATTCATCCTCATTGTAAAGTGTTACATTTATAAATTCTGCAGAACCGCTAAACAAAAACGCTGAAAATAAAATCCCTCTGAGCTCGTATTTACTTCTGTAGCACAGTCATCTCTGTTTGGCCACATGTGTGTGTTTATGGCCACTGAAGCATGCTGGGAGACATAAGGCTGCAGGCAGCACAGTTGAGCTGGCAGCCACGGATGGAAGGGGGAAGTGACCCCGCATCACGTTTCACTGCACACGACGCAGGGTGGACTGGAAGTATTGGAACACCCAATCAGCAGAGAAGAACTAATAAACATGAGTCACCGCCAGGGCCTTGTGTGTGCTTCGGCAGTCCAAACTGAACTAACCTGAGGTTATAATGTGGAAGAAAAACAGATTAAGGTCATTCTATTTATTTGGTTATGGTTGTCTTTGGATATGGATCTATTCAACAAATATTATTTCTGTTTACTAATGCAAATGATACTTTCCTGACTTGACCACCCCTGTAACTGGGCTTGTTTTTTTAATATGCGGCTATACGGGGAAAAAGCCTCTGCTAGCTGCAAACCCCTAGAAATTGGTAAAAGCCTCTATCAAACAGATTTTACAGGAAATGGGTTGAAATTGTAGGTAAAGCAATTTTTCTCTAATAATATCACTACAAAATATCACCTGGCACCACTACAGCTCTCATACCAACTTCTCAGTCAAAGTGATAGATAGATAGATAGATAGATAGATAGATAGATAGATAGATAGATAGATAGATAGATAGATAGATAGATAGATAGATAGATAGATAGATAGATAGATAGATAGATAGATAGATAGAAGAAACTAAAATATAAGTGTTCAGTTTATGCATACTTCAATTTGCTGTTCTTCTCCTCTCAGTTTGGGGTGGGGAGGAGTGTCAGACAGCTCTGCCGCTAGCTTATCTCCTCTCGCAATGTTTACAGATCTTGTTTTTTTGTGTGAACGATTTGCCACTTTAGAAGCACAACTTTGAGCTTCTCTTTAGCAAAGTGTCACTCTTTTATCTGCTTTTATCTGTGCCATGCCTGGGGAGTCCATAACAAAAATGTGTTTACCGAATACGTCACAAACAGAATTATGGCTGTGCATATATTTTCTTATGGTCTTTACACCAAGATCTTTTGTTGCCATGGCAACAACAATCCCTTGTAGAGGTTGTGGTAACCACTTACTAGTTCTTGGAATTATGTATTGATTCACCTCAAGGAATTTCACTCTGTAGACACGAGAGATGAAGATGCACTTTGTAGTTCAACTGACCTATAAAGGCAGAGCTGCTTCAGGTTTATTTATAGATTTGTGGTAGAAGGAGGAGTGGATGTGTGTGTGGGTTGGGGGGGGGGGGGTGTCATTCAGATAGACGCGACTGCACTGATGTAAAAAATCTATAAAAAGAGACAGATTTGTCTTCCAATTCTCCACCGAGATTGTTAAAAAGATTATTTCAAAGACAAGCTCAATTTCCAGCATCCACATCTTGAAGGAAGAAGGATGTACTCTCAGAACGAATTAGATCATGTCTTGTTTGAGGAAACACACGAGCTACATAATCTAATCTAATGTTGCTGCAGTTTCCTCCACAGAATGATTTGATGGCAGCAAACATGCCCTCTAAAATACAACTTCATTGAAGTGTTTGGCTTGCCATGTGCCATTACACAGCAGGGGGGCCGTGTCCTTGCCATATTATGAGCACTGAAACAATAATTTTTCCAGCAACATCCTGTCTCTTCTCCGTAAAAATAAGCCAACCAGGGTGGAGTTGCACCCTTATGGCTATAATCAGAGCATTTTCTCCCGTTTCATTCTGTCTGCCTGACTTAAAATATAACGTTATTGGTTTTTAGAAGGTCTTTTAGCTGCAAATGCATTCTGATTTTGTTCAGAGAAGGGAAATGCTCTCAGTGCCTGGCAGGACGTTTTTAGCAAAGTGTAGCTTGCATCTGTCACATCCATCTTCAAGGCTATATGACAACTATCGGTCCCCACCTTTAGAACAAGATGATTGGTCTTATTATTGAAAGGAGCTATTAAAAATAGGATCATGTCAAGCATAGCAAATGCCTGCTCAAAAGTATACAGACTTGTGACCTGAAGTACAAAGAGGTCACAATATGTTCTGCACACTTCTAAGTGGTGCTGGGCACATTGAAATAAATGTTGGAGATTCAGGAGTGAAACTGCACCTCATAAGGGAGGTGGAATTTCCCATATTGTTGAAAATCTACATTTAAATGTATATAATATGAATTATTTTTCAGTTTCCACTTAATTCCAAGACCTTCTACCTATGATGTCTAAAAAATGTGCCTTGCGTAGGCAGCTCACAGGGTTTGGTACACAGCCTTAGAGTTCCATATTTATTCCCTGATGTATTGTAGCTAATAGAAGTGCTATGACACTGCTTCAAACATTTCCTGAACCAGTATAGCTAGTACACATGTAAAACAAGCTTGAGGCCATATTATATAGTTTGTTTGCTTAACATTCAGTGCGAATGTTCTAGTGTAGTAAATAAACAGTAAGAGAACAGAAAGGGAAAGAGAGAGATGAGCCAGGCACACAGTGTTCTCCCTGCTGGGAAATTAGTGTCCATGTGCATAATTATGGGATTAACTAGATGAGGAGTGATTACTTTCTATTTTGTGTATGAGAGTCAAACAGCATTGTGTGCACTAGAAAACATCCCCTCCCTCATTGACCATCTGCAAACAGCCTCCATTTCAAATTCGATTACACCAGTAAACACTGGTTTGTCTCCCAAGAGCAAATAGAGGATGTAACTAAAGAGAATTCACAAAGGTCACACCTCAGGTTGACCTAAAGAACAGAACGTCACTGACATCAATATGCTTTCTGTTTAAACAGCGTACTGGTTTGAGTCTAAAGAGATTCACAGTTTAAAAAAAATTGACTGCTTTACAGGAATTGATTATCCCAAAACAAAAACTGTCTTAAAGGAGAAGTTCACTTCCAGAACAAAAATTTACAGATAATTTACTCACCTCCTTGTCATTCAAGATGTTTATGTCTTTCTTTCTTCAGTCGTAAAGAAAAATATAATCATTTCAGGATTTATCTCCACAAAGTGGACTTCTATGGAACCCCCGGAGTTTGAAATTCCAAAATGCAGTTTAAATGCAGCTTGCTCTAAATGATCCCAGCCAAGGAAGAAGGGTCTAGAGAAACGATTTATTTTCTTTTTAAAAAATTACAGTTTATATATTTTTTTAACCTTATATGCTTGTCTTGTCTAGCTCTGCATGAACTCTGTGTATTCTGGCTCATGACAGTTTGGGTATGTCGAAAAACTCAACTTCAACGCTAAATAAGACCCTTCTTCCTCGGCTGGGATCATTTAGATCCCTTTGAAGCTGCATTAAAACTGCATTTTGGAAGTTCAATCTCAGGAGCTCCTCCTTTAATTTACTCACCATCATGTCATTCTAAACCCATTATATGTCCATTGAACTGTGGGGGGGGGGGGGAATATTCTAGACACTTTTTTATATTTTCTATGTATGTATGTATATATATATATATATATATATATATATATATATATATATATATAATAAAAATATATGATAGCTTTGTCTGATAAAATCCAATGTGGGTTGTATACATTCATATTGAACATATTGTCCATAACATTAGGTCATAAAACATTCACGAACATTACACACAAAGCTGTTGTTTGGTTTTATAATCTTTTGTGGTCATGGTATGCTGTCATTGTGTGGAATAAAACAGATTGGACACTCTGCAAAAATTGTCTTTGTGTTCCACAGATACATTTTGAAATAACATGATACTTTTTTGTTTGTTTTTTGGATGAACTACTCCTTTAACATACGTGCGCTGTGTGGTATGGCTTTGGGCATTTTGTAATATATTGTTTTTGTTATTGGTTTTGATGGTTATTTAGTGTGCCGAATGCCATTTAAGTCACTTTACGAAACTCAAATGTGGAGTTCCACTCTGACCTCTCAAAGTGTTTCTCTCACTCAGGTGCTGCTCCATGCTGGCACATAGGTCGCCCGCCCTTGGTAACAGCTGTGAAATATACAGCTCATTTCCGCTGCGCTGTTGTTTCCTTTTTCTTTTTCGCTGAGCTTGTCCATGGCCTTCAGGGCAGGCAGCTTTTCACAGTGTGTTTATGCAGCCTGTCAGCACCTGAGATCCGCTGAGCTGGCTGCTTCGGGCTCTTGCTCCACACAACCCAGCAATGGTCAATCTCAGCCAGCCGGACCAGAAGGTTGTGACAAGGTCACAATGAAGTTCTCGGCGTAAGCTTCAGAAATAAGATTGCTATTTGCATACACTACAGATTAGCAATGGTGACATCTACAGCAGGATTGACAGAACAGCGTATGGAATCCGAACGACATAGCCAAGCCCAGGGTTGCCAAATCGGCATGGCTGGTGGACTTTACAGTGGCATGAGAGAAAGATGCAACGTGTCACAGTGTGACACAGATGCACGCTGATGGAAGTGAGACTGACAAGCTTGCAGGCGCACATGGACTTGAAATGGCAGATTGCTCCTTGTTGAGAAAGGTCTATTTTGGGGGCTACGCCGACACCCACTCTGCGGGTGACGAATGCAGCTGCCTACATTCACACCTTATGGAATTCATAGAATTGTACAAAGCTTTGAACTCAGACTCTTTCATTAACTCCTAAAGCATATACATGGATCTCAAGATCTGTAATTTATTATGTCCCAACGATCAAATCTGTCCACCCATTTAATTTTTCTTGAACATTTACATGCCAGGCTGCTAAAACTGTTGTCTGCACAGTCAGGAGTCAAAGTCCATTCAAAGCAGGCAGCACCGTTCTAGCCTTCCATCCCCTGTTGCTCGGAAACGATTCTGTAAACGCTTCTTCCGCTCAGCGGTCTTCAAAGGGCCCCGGACAGCACTGGGCTTAAAAATACCCCTGTGTCAAGCACGTTGGGAGAGATGTTTATCTCTGGTCCCATGTTTTCTGCTCCCATGGCGATCCGCTGGAGGCGATACCCTCTTGCTTATTAGCATGCAGATTTAGGCCAGCCTCTCCTGATAACACTTCTGAAGCTATTGAGTTGATTTTTCAATTTTGCACTGCTTATCCCCCGCTTCCCTGCCCATAATGAAAATTTCCATCTTGACTATCACCATGAGTGCGTGCGAAAGAGCTGTGTCGTTAATAACTACCTTTCTCTGAGCAACACCCTCTCTGACAAAGGTATGCAATCACTTCTTGTTCTTGTCTAGCATTGATTGCGAGACATCGCTTGAGCTTGCAGTTGTTCTATCATGAAGTATATTTACTGTCATAAAGTAAATTGCAGCTGAAGTAAAATGAATGCAGTTTGCTTGAGCAGCAAGAACCCTCTCTAAACCCGTTTAAAGACCATGTAGACTGGTTTGAATGACGAAAATGCTAGGTTTATTTATTTTTTTTTCATTCGGAAAGGCAAATGTTTTCTAAAGGGCCTCTCAGTCCTTTATATTTTTTCAGGTTTTTGTCTTAGACAGTGGTCCCCAGTTCTAGATTCTGGTGTCTACATCAAGACTTTCTTAGGAAACCAGCTTAAAGGCCAAATGCTGGTCTAATCAGAACTTTTCATAAATAATCTATAGTGTATGAATAAATAAAATTGGTTGTTTATCAGTTTCAGTGGGCATTAAGAAATAGAGTGAATAAATATGACGTAATAACATGAGGCTGTGCGTTTTTTTATTTGAAAGCAGTCATTTGCAATTATTATGATCTGTGGAGGAAGCATATAGTGACTGAAGGAGCCATTTTATAGCATGGCTGATTTCTCTCTCAACTCCCTCTTGGGCTGACTAACAGCTTGTTCAGTCAAGGGTTATCAGCTGCAGATGGTTTCAGACAATAAACATGATCAAATACGGGGGCTGTTTCGCCGAGGCGCCCTGGCTGAAACATGGTTTTGACGATCTCTGGTCTCTATACATCCCTTTTCATTCAGTTTATTCATTCGTTTTTTTTATCCTTTTTCTTAATCAACCCATTTTCTCTCTGCTTTTTTCTATCTTCTGGATTACCATTATATAATTTGTTCTATTCACTACATGACATCAAGAGCTTGCACAGATGAAACACATCAAAACTGAATGAACTCTGCAGTGTTTCAGTCTATTACCTGCTTTTCCACTCAAGGTATCTTCTAAAGCAAAGACCTTTCAGTGCAAATCACAATGCTTCAATGTGACAATGCAGTAAAGAAGCAATGTGGAGTCCTTCAGCGCAAGGGAGTGGATTCTGTTCTCGTAATTCATCATCTTTAAAACTGACTCATTCAGTTTGTGACTATGAACAGGTAAAGGACTAGTTTATCCAAATCTAATACATTGGTTGCATTCAGGTGTATTCAAAAATGTTGTGTGTCATGCCATGTTTGATGTCAGTCCAAATAGCAATGGCTCTCGAATGTTTTTGAGTGAAGAACTTTTAACTTATTTTCTTCAGAGGACTTGCGATATAGTGTAAAAGGACTCTTATTGTATCGCCCATCTTTATGATATTTTTGTGGTTGCTTTTTGTAATTCTTGGTGCTCCATAGTGTAATTTATTATTCTACTTCTTTTTATGGAAAGTGTACCTAAGAAATCTTCTATACTTCTTTGCTAAATGAAATCTTAAATCTAAAGTTCTGTCATTAAACTCTAGATGGTGCAGTTCTAACACAGTCTGATATCAAGTCAAGTCTTTATTGTCATTGTGCTTAAGGATGCACCGAATATTCAGCCACCGAAAATATTCGGCCGAAAATGGCCCAAAAGCGCATTTTCGGTTTTCGGCCGAAAGACTTTTATCACCGAAACAACACGGCCGAAACAATACGTTGACGCAAACAGAAACCGCAGCCTGCACGTGCTTGTCTGAAGCAACACATCTGCGGTGTTATCCGAGTATATCCGAGAAAGACCCACGGATAGCGATTTGCAAAACATGTAATGCCGAAATTTCAAGAGGGGGTGTGTCTGCAGTCGTGCGGGCAGCCAGTGATGAGAGCAGAGACAGAGACAGATGTAGCTTTCAGTGAGTGAAAAACAATGGCTTTACGTTGGTGTTACGTCACAATATTTTAAAGATATGTCCTTTCTATATACTGTATTTTTATAAATATTTATGTTTTAAACCATGGAGGTGAGCCAATGGATATCACACAAGCAACGTGAAAACTGTGCAATATGTTAAAGTGAAAGTGAAAACTGACAGTGCTTTCAGCATCTGACGTGCATTCTCTCAGAGACAATAAGAGGTGATTATATTTTATATGCTGATATTAATTTAGTCGCCTAATATTTTTCTTGTGCCCTGAACATGGTGGGAAAAAATAAAAAGAAACGTATTTTGTGTAAGGTTTGTTTTTTTGAAAGACTTAAATAAAGCTCTTAATTTTCATTGATGACTGCAGTTTTATTTAGGGGTTAAGAAAGTCTTAATTATAATTTCAGGTGGTCTTAAATGTGGGGACTGAAAGACAAGAATTGCGATGAAACTTCAAAAGGCTATCCATTGAATAAATATGAGCGCTGCACGTTTCAAAGTCATTTGTTGCGCTGCTTTGTGTAATATTATTCTGAAAGCGCCTCCTGCTGGAAGAGAAATGCATAGAGTTGTAAATGTGAACTGATGGATCCACAAGATAATGTGTTATAAAAATGTAAACAATTTAAACAAAGGCAGTAAAATATATGTATATGTTATTTAAGTAATATAATATTTGATTGATAACAATTGTTTAAATTAATATAATTGATTTATTCTTTGAAACTTTAATATTAATTTATGCAATTGCAATGCTTTAATTTTAGTAAGATTAGTACACAGTCATAGCCATAAATGCAATGGTACTAATAATTGGCATAATTTTTTCGGTGTTTCGGTTTTCGGCCAAGAATTTTCGGTGCATCCCTAGTTCAGTGTTAAATAAATATTTTGAATTTGTTATTTGATTTATTTCTCTGAAAAGCAACACAAAATAGTAAAAAGCAAATTTTTACTATTTAATTATTGTAATGGTGAAAAAATTGGCAAAATAAATGGAAAAAAATGCGAAACACCGCGTTCGGTATTCGGCCTTCGGCCAAGCATTTCATTATTATTCGGCTTCGGCTTCGGCCAAGAATTTCATTTCGGTACATCCCTAATTGTGCTACATGTGTGGACATATAGTGGAACGAAATGTTGTGTCTCACAGGACCATGGTGCTGCATACTGGTTAAACATAGCAGAAACATGAAAACAGTACAAGTATAAGAAAAGCAGTTATAGACCTATACAGCAGTTTAACAATCTCACTATACACATACTATAATATAACTACAATAATTAGTTAACTACACATTCAAGAACTGAGAATACAAATACTTTACATAAATACTGTACATGAAATCAAACAGAAAAGATATTTTGTACATGATTGTGCAAAAGAGATATTTTGTGCATTCGGTTGTGCAGATAAATGATTTTGAGGGAAGCAGCACATAGTGCAGAAGGATTTGTAGTGCAGAAAACAAGTAAACATCTTATTAAGTCTTTGTAGCAGCAAGTGATTATAAAGTGTCTAGTGTACGTAAGTGTGTCACTACAGGTGGTTTGTATGGCCCACTGACCTATGTGTAGCACACTCAGAATTGTACTTAGGAAAATTTGTCAACAGTTTTTAGTGTGTTTGGGGGAGAAGGCTGAGTTGAGGGCTCTCACAGCCTGGGGGAAAAGCTGTTGAGCAATCTCAGAGAGCGAGCTTTGATACTCCTGTACCTTCTACCTGATGGCAGGAGCTGGAAGTTGGTTGTGGGAGGGATGGGTGGGGTCCTTCACGATGCTGGAGGCCTTGCTGGAGCATCGTGCATGAAAATGTCCAGAATGGAGGGGAGAGGGGCACCGATGATCTTTGCGGCCGTGTTCACAGTCCGTTGTAGGGTCTTGCTGTCAGCAGCACTGCAGTTTCCATACCAGACAGTAATGCAGGTGGTCAGCAGCTCTCAATGGTACTCCTGTAGAAGGTGGTGAGGATGGGTGGAGGGAGGCTTGCCCTTTTCAGTCGACGGAGAAAGTAGAGGCGCTGCTGGCCCTTCTTATTGAGCGACTTGACGTTGGTGGTCCAGGTGAGATCCTCCGTAATGTGCACCCCCAGGAATTTAGTGCTGCCGACTCTCTCCACGGTTGAGCCGTCGATGGTCAGTGGGGGGTGGTCAACAGAGTTTCTTCTGAAGTCCATCACAACCTCTTTTGTCTTACCCACGTTGAGGGACAGGTTGTTAGCGCCACACCATTTAGCCAGCTGTGCCACCTCCTATCTGTAGTGTGTTTCATCATTGTTCCCGATGAGGCCTACCACCGTTGTGTCATCAGCGAACTTGATGATGTGGTTGGAGCTGAACTTGGCGGTGCAGTCGTGGGTCAGCAGCGTGAAGAGCAGTGGGCTGAGCACACAACCTTGTGGGGCACCTGTGCTCAGTGTGGTAGTACTCGAGGTGTTGTGGCCGACACGGACTGACTGAGGTCTTCCAGTTAGAAAGTCCAGGATCCAGTTACAGAGGGAGGTGTTTAGGCCCAGTACATTTAGTTTGTGGATGAGCTGTTGAGGGATTATTGTGTTGAATGCTGAGCTGAAGTCAATGAACAGCATTCTAACATAAGAGTCTTTCTGTTCCAGGTGAGTAAGGGCTAGGTGAAGAGTGCTGGATATTGCATCGTCCGTAGAGTGGTTTGGACGGTATGCAAACTGGAATGGGTTCAGTGTGTTAGACTTAAGCAAGACTGATGTGCAGCCTTTATAGTTTTTGATGTGATGCAGAACTAACCTCTCAAAGCACTTCATCGTGATTGTAGTAAGTACTATGGGACGATAGTCATTCAGACAGGACCCATGTGACTTCTTTGGTACTGGAATTATGGAGGTAGATTTAAGACACGTGGGGACGACTGCCTGGCTCAGCGAGATGTTGAAAATGTCTGTTAGGACATCCGTCAGCTGTGCAGCACAGTCTCTTAGCACACGGCCAGGTATGTTGTCAGGACCCGCAGCCTTGCGTGGGTTAATCCTGGATAGGGTCTTTCTTACGTCAGCTGGAGAAAGACAGAGTTCCTTGTTCGTCTGAAGGTGTATGAAGTTTCTCTGCAGGTGTGTCGTTCTGCATCTCAAACCATGAGTAGAATTGGTTGAGTGCATCTGGCAGAGATGTATCATCGTCACTGACCTGTGGAAGGGGCTTATAGTCCGTGATGTTCTGAATGGCTTGCCACAGAGACCGAGTGTCTTTACTGTCACTGAGGTTATTGTTTATTTTTTGAGCGTATTGATGCTTTGCCTTCTTGATGCCATGAGACAGATTGGCTCTTGCTGTTTTGAGAGCGGCCTTTTCTCCTGATCTGAATGCCTCATCTCGGATTTTTAGCAGCCCACGAACCTCTGCTGTCATCCATGGCTTCTGGTTGGCACGTGTGGTGATGGTCTTGGTGACTGTCACATCATCAATACACTTTTTGATGTAAGCAGTCACTGTTTCTGTGTATTCTTGCAGGTCTGATGTGGTTGTTGTAGGTGGCTGCCTCTTTAAACATGTTCCAGTCTTTGTCCTGGAAGCAGTCTTGTAGTGCAGAGGTAGCATTGTCTGGCCAAACAGTGATTTGCTTTTGAACCGGTTTGGCAAGTTTGAGAAGTGGTTTGTATGCTGGGATTAGCATAACAGTTACATGGTCAGAATACCCTAGGGGCGGGCGGGGTTCAGCCTTGTATGCGTTTTTCTCAGTTGTATAAATAAAGCCCAGTGTGTTGTTTCCCCTTGTTGCAAAGTTCACGTGTTGGTAGAACTTTGGCAAAACAGACTTTAAATTTGCATGATTAAAGTCACCGGCTATGATGAAAAAGCCGTCCGGGTTATTTGTTTGTTGCTCGCTGATGGCGCTGTAAAGCTCGCGAAGCGCGTCCTTGGTGTTTGCACATGGCGGAATGTAAACAGTAACAATGATAATAGCTGTAAACTCCCGCAGCAGATAGAACGGTCGACACTTCACAAACATAAACTCCACCAGCGGTGAATAGTGCTTTGTCACAACCGCAACATTGTTACACCATTCCTTGTTGATATAAACACACAAGCCTCCCCCGCGAGTCTTACCAGACAGTGATGAGTCTCTGTCCGTTCGGCAGCAGGTTAGTCCGTACAGCTGAATGGCGGAGTCAGGGATTTTGTTGTTTAGCCATGTTTCGGTGAAAACCAACACACAGCAATCCCTTGCCTCATGCTCTGTGGACCGACATATAATGACATCATTATTCACCTGGCGCAGCTGATTAGTTCTTTTCGTATCAGCAGCCAATGAGCTGCTGCTCAACATTCAAATACTTGGCTAGGGCTTGCTGAAGCAGTTGCTGCACTTATCAGAAACCCTCCACTTTCCCCAGCTCCACCTGTATAGATAGATAGCCAAAAATACAATGCATGGGTCAAAATTATCGCCAAAACTTATTAGGATATTAAGTAAAGATCATGTTCCAATTAAGATATTTTGTCAATTTAATACCGTAAATATATTAAAACATAATTTTTGGATAGTAATATGCATTGCTAGAAACTTCATTTAGACTACCTTAAAGGTGATTTTCTCAATACTTAGATTTCTTGCACCCTCAAATTATAGATTTTCAAATTGTTGTATCTCGGACAAATATTGTCCTATACTAACAAACAATACATCAATGGAAAGCATATTTATCAGCTGTCAGATGATGTATACATCTCAATTTAAAAAAAAAATACCATTATGACTGGTTTTGTGGTCCAGGGTCACATATATAAGCCTGTTTTAAATGGAAATCATCAATTATTCTTGGAGCAAAGCCTAGCAAGCCATTTAAGTGGGTATCCACTTAATTCCTCAGCCTTTACCCATTGTACACGTTTACAGTGATTAATTGTGTTTACCTCAACCAATCAGCACAGAGAATGGCTTGACTAATTGTGGTGGACTTTGGCTTGATTCTCTCAAAGGCTGCACTTCTCCAAAGCTCAACGGCCTCTCAGCTGATTAAGCTGTTTTGGCTCTACTGAGAGAGTTTGCTGATTGTTTACAAATACAAACACACATCACCCAGTTAGTCAGTACTAACCATGGTATTCAGTATGCATGAATTCATGTAATTCAGTATAAAACATGCTTTGTCAGCTCACTACAAAGTATGTTTGGGTATTGTCTACCAAGATTGTTCAGATTGGGGTTTTCTTTTATTGTGAAAACGGTTTATGTTTATCTGCTTCGGATAGCAATGTGTTGATTCATGTCATGTAGTCCATGCATCAGCAGTAGAATGCTTAAATATTGTTTGCACATGCATTGTAAAGGAAGAGAAACATCTCGATTCATCCCATTTGGCTAATGATTGTACGGAAGCAAGGGTCTACTTCAACCACGATGCATTCTGATTGAAAGCCACTCGGGAATGAGGAGGCATTTGATGAGGTCAATTGCAAACCTTTTCATTCAGCATTCGCTCATTTCATTTCTGCAATGCAAGGTTAAAACGTGCACCCCTTCAACCCCCTAGAATGACTTCCACTCCACCTCCTCCATCTTCATTTTTCTCTTCTGTTTCATTTCGACCTAGCCACAGGATTTCTTTCAGACAGCATAGAACTCATTCACCCTACCTAAGCAAGACTGATGTGCAGCCTTTACAGTTTTGGGGCGTATTTTCAAGTTCTTCCTCCAGCAGTCCATTTGTTTATCTGACTTGTATTGCTCCATGTATATTCTGTCAGGAACGTCTGGCGTGAAATTACAGGAATTCTCAGTCAGAGGCTGCAACCATGCATGATGAGGATTTTAACTTCATGTCGCTGTAGTCTTGAGATCTAATTTCCAGTTTCATCATTTGAACATGAAAATAAAATGCAGTGCTGCAAAAGTGCTGCAACTTTTCAAATAAGAGAAGGAAAATAATTGCTATTCACCTTTGACAACTGAAGAGGAAGAGTACATTTTATGATACCTTGTCCGAATGAGGTGGATCTCTTTCCTCTGAAGATGACAAGATTATTGCTTTGTGAAAAAAATAAGTCTGCTGCTTCACAAGTCTCAGCCGCTCTCAACACTGGTCTGTTAAATAGAGTGCAACATTTTCAGCTTAATAAAATCACATTGTGCCTTTCTACCACTGCAGTAGTTATGCTATGGGATGAATAACTGGGATTTCAAATGATATCTTAATAAATCCTTTATAATGACTTCCATTGAAATATGTCTCCAGTCATACAGGAATTTTGAAGGATTGATAGAGATGCTACTTATAATTCAGTCCTTCTGAAAGGCAGTATAAAAAAGCCTTGATGAGATCACCATCCAAACTTCTCTCCTTTAATAAAAGTGCTAGCGACTAGGTCATTGAATTTGTCACGCATCCTGCATTTCAAAACAAGATCCAAAATGGTGAAGCCACAGCGATGATACAGGTGCAGTGTCAGTTATGATGTCCTAGAAAACCATCAGAGAAATCTTTTGGGATAAAAAGACAGGCTGTGGCATAAGCCCATATATCTATCACCCCCCTGTCTCATTCACCCAGCTCAAACAGAGTTTCCTAATGGAGCAATTTCAGCTGTGCCTCTGGCAAACCCTCTCTTTCGTTTTCATCAGCCTCTCCTCCCTCCCTTTCTTACTCTCTCTATGCAATCCTTGGACAGGGCAGGAAGGAGGCCCCCTGGTGAGCATGGTCGGGTGGCTTGATGGGAAGCGCGGGCCTCATGGTGCTACTGATGCTAATGGCCTGTTTAGAATAGCTGACACAAAGAAAAAAGAAGTGAAAGAGAAAGTGAAAATAATTCGGCTGTAATTTCATAGACACATTGCAGTTTTACAGACAAACTTTTCTGATCGCTAAGTGAGATTTGCATAAGTGGACTGCATGGTTGTTAAAAGGATAGTTCACCCAAAAATAAAAATTCTGTCATCAATTACTCACCCTCAGGTCGTTCCAAACCCGTAAGACTTTCGTTCATCTTTGGAATACAAATTAAGATATTTTTGATGCAATCCGAGAGCTCTCTGACCCTCCATAGACAGCAATGAACTGTTACATTCAAGGTCCAGAAAGGTAGTAAGGACATTGTTAAAATAGTCCATGTGACATCAGTGTTTCAACCATAATTTTATGAAGCTATGAAAATACACAAATTTTTGTGTGCAAAGACAGCAAAAATAATAACTTTTTTAACAATTTCTTCTCTTCTATGATTTTTTTATTTCATTTTTTAAACAACAACAGCAAACTATTATCTGCTTTAATGTGTTTTAAAATTTTATTTCTGTGATGCCAAAGATTAATTTTCAGCAGTCTTTAAGTATTAAGTATTATCCTTCAGAAATCATTCCAATATGTCGATTTAGAAGTATTTTGTTCTATTAAAAAAGTCACCATTGTAAGATATAAACTCCATATTTAGAATTCCAGATTTATATCTCGCAATTGTGACTTTTTTTCTGCAAGTTATTAAATCAGAATTATAAATATATAGAATTATAAATTATAAATAAATTCACAATTCTGAGAAATGTTCCCCTCAGAAATGGACTTTATAACTCACAATTGCGAGTTTATATCTCAAGTTTTGACTATAACTCGCAATTTCATATCTCGCAACTTCATTACTCACAATTGCAAGTTTATATCACAATTGTAAGGGAAAAAAGTCAGAATTGCAAGTTTGTATAGTGCAATTATACAACTGCGAGATAAACTCAAAATTGCAACAAAAAAGTAAGAACTGCTAAATAAAAAAGTTGCAGTTACCTTTTTTAATTTCTTTATATGGTGGTGGAAACGGGCTACTATATTTTTGTAGTACATAAAATCAGATCTTCACTGATGGAAAAATACAGATTTTCTTTTTCTATAGGCTGCATTTTTGTTTGCCAAACGAATGTCATTCCATCAGCAGATCATCATCCACGATTCCTCATTCAGTTTGTTCACACACAAGATCTCCCAGTTCATTCAGTTTGTCTTGTTTAGACTCACAACACTGTCTTTTCCAATAGGCCCACTCATATTCTCCTGAACAACCCACGCTCAAATGTTTTTTTTTTTTGTTTTTTTTTTGTTTTACTATAGTCAGCCTTTGAAGTCAGGAAAGTAGTTACAGCGCACACTCTTATCAAATGGGAGAGAACAAAAAATATATATATCATATAATTATGAACAAATGGTTCATAAACAAAACAAAAATAATCTGATCCAAATCCTTCAGTTTATTGGGTCTCGCTGGGCTCAGTTCTGGTAGCAGACCTCTTATCTGCATAGATCTCTAGAAAGAAAGATATCTCAGTGTTCTGGGAAAAGCACTAATAGCCACTTCTGGAAATGGCTTACTTTGAACAGAAAGTACATTAATGTTTTCAATGGCTAGTTTGATACCAGACTTGCACACAATGCTGGTGTTTACTCAAATGGATGTGTCCAAAGGTAAAATTAGGTCAGATTGAGTGTGTAGGACATAATGACATGATGGCTGAGTAAATATTTTCTTCGTGCTGCAGCACAAAGACTCTAGGATTCAGTAACAGCGATATCTTTCCTCCACAGCAAACACACCCTAACAGAGGTCAGAACATACTCATCTTGGCTTAGTCCGTCTGTCTTTCACAGTCTCTCTGTCTTATTCAGTTACTCCCATTTCCACAATACCACTCAGCCATGCTTAATTAATTAACAAGCTTGTTTAAATATCCCACTGTCAGACTGCTGCAAATGCAGACGTTTAGAGAAGAGAGGCCTTGCCGACGGTGCTTATAAAGAAACGGCTAAGCCTGCCACTTTACGATTCATTTGTTGGGAATTAGCAGATGGCTTTATTTGACAGACCAGCCATCTGAAACGTTTAACACTTGTTTTGCTCTGCGACGACGCTGCTGAGGGGAACCATTTGGAGTTTTCACACCTGAGTGTGGTGAACTATTTTGCACTTTTAAAGGTAACACTGTGATCCTATGGCGTATTCACCCCAGTCATCTCTCAAGTCTGACTGCAGGTGGCGCTCTCACTTCCTCATTCTCTATTTTCTTGTGCCTCCCCTTCACTGGGCCAATGTCCCAGTCATTGAGCTGTTAAAAGAGGTGGGGATCGATAGGAATTACATTTCTCCTGCCATTTTTGGCATTGTAATTGGAGACGAGCCAGACAAGGTTATTTTTGTGGAGTCGATTGACAGGACCTTTTAGACACTGGAGCATCAAGACACCCTCCGCTTTTGACAATCCACTTGCTACTATTACCAGTACCATCTCAACAAACCTATTCAGAAAGAGAGTGAGATAAAAAGAGAGAGGAAGAGTGGGAGATCTTTCTAATGTTTTTCGCACAAACAAAAATCATTTACAAAAACGCTTCAGCAAGATCAATATCCCCACCCCCAGCATTAGTCAAATGGCATCTAAAATAGCAAGGCTAGATATGAGCACACACAAACTCTTTCAGTGCAAATCAGCGTTTAGTATGCTGTTGGTACGTCTTTGAATATTTAAATGTGACTCAGTAGATTTGGAGTGTTTGTATTGATTTTATTGGTCATGTAAGGGTGAGGTGTGCATGTGCACTTTATTTGACCACTAACGTGGAAAACGGTCACCAAAGTATTCCAAATTTTCTTCTTGGGACTTGTATGGCTTAATGTAACATAAATTATGTATTTTACTGAAATATGTAGTAGAAAACCCATGAAAGATTTACGGTATTTAAACAGTACACATCATTTTATATTATTTTGGACTATAGGGACACCATTATTTCGATGTCAAATGGTTGCACTCGGTGAGCTACTGGCGTAGCCTGTTGCTATTTTTACCGCAACACAACTCGGAAAATAAAATACTGATACCATGCCACATTGTGCGGATTTTTGTTGTAATTTTCAGTCGAAGGGCAACAAGAGAAGTGATGTAAGTCTTTACTGCTTTCCTAGCGATAAGAAGAGACAAAAAGAATGGGAAGATGCCAGTGGACGAATAAAACTTCCTAAAGACCTGCATCTTTGTTCTCTCCACTTGCCTTTGAGGCTTTTAGTAGACCACAGCTACTGAAAGAGCTTACTAACGGCAGAGACAAGAAATGCTAGATGCCATCCTGGCCGGATGTAAACATGCCGACGTTTGTCATGACGCCGCAGCCACTGAAGGAGTTTCTCAGAGTGAATTTCACTCAATATCCAGGGGTGTTTACACTTATTGTGGGGAGAAATCGATGGTACATTTGGTTTAAGCCTACGCTTATGTCACCACCTGTAATCTGTAGCTGTGGTCATTGTATCAGTATTTTATTTTCAGAGTAAAATAGTAAGTAAAAATAGCGCCAGTAGTCACGTCATCAAAATAACGGCACCCTCCATAGTCCAAAATATGTATAAAATAAAGTGGATTTTTTCTTTTATGGACTTCCTACAACATATTTCAGTAAGAGACATCATTTACATTATATTAAGCCATGCAAGTCTTAATATCCGGAACTGAATACTTCAATACTTGGTCACTTATGCATAAGTTCAGTTACATTATAAAAAACACATCCAAATAATTACATTCAATAAAATGATTAATGCCACTACGTATCAAAATAGTGAAAGATTTTCTCAATTCCCAGGAAAAAGATTGGTGTTGCAATGAGCAATCAAAATCTCTGAAATAACGAAGAGGAAGTTTATTTTGAGACCCTCTCTGACGGGTTTGTTAGTGTCAATCCTGGCTTCGCCTGCGCAGTTGTAAATGATTGTAATGATTCTTGACTTGAGCAATGAAAACAGTCTTCACTTGATGAGCTTGACAGCTCGCTCTCTCTCTCTCTCTCTCTCTCTCTCTCTCTCTCTCTCTCTCTCTCTCTCTCTGTGCGCATGCGGGAGTGAGTGGGCGGAGTTAGCGTGTGTGAGTGGAAGAGAACGCGTTTGCACGAGTGAGTTTTCTACCTTTTTTCTATCTTTTTGCTGTCTTTTATAGCTGTTTTTTTGTCTGGTGAGCGGCTTGCTTGGAGTTTTGACGCGCTTGTTGAAAGAGCTGTCGATCGGCGTGAGCTGATCAGCATGGCAGCCGCGGCGTCTCAAAGTTTGAATAACTTAACGCGGAGGCATGGCATTAAAGTCATCCCCGCGGAGCGTTGCTCTGTTGAGGAATGTACGATTGCAGTTGCTGAAGTAGTTGGATACGCTAGTATTCTGTCAGCAGCTAGAATGAATAGTGCTATCGTGATTTTTTTGGATAATGTGGAGAAAGTTAATGGCATAGTAGAGAATGGGGTTGTCATTAATAATGTGTTTACTCCAGTAATGCCTTTGGTCCAGCCGGCTAAAAGGATTACAATTTCAAACGTTCCACCATTTATCAGAGATGACATAATTGAGAAAGAATTAATGAGGCATGGTAAGATTGTGTCTAAAATCAGAAAGATTTCGTCAGGTTGCAGATCACCTCAGTTGAAACATGTGGTATCCTTTAGGAGGCAGACTCACATGATTTTAAAAAACGAAAATGAGGAGTTAAATCTAGCTATGAAGTTCAGGGTAGATAGCTATGACTATGTGATCTATGCAACTTCGGAAAGTATGAAGTGTTTTGGATGCAAACAGGAAGGGCATGTCATTCGTACATGTCCTGAAAGACAAGAATTGGTGTTGCTTCAGAATGGAAATGAAGAACAGGCAAGTGAAAATAGAAATGAAGAACAGGCAAGTGAAAATAGAAATGAAGAGCAGGCAAGTGAAAAAGGGAATGAAGTACAGGGACAGTTGGAAACTGGTGAAGGATCAAGCATTGATACAGGGAAACAAGATGGAAATGATAATGGAGAATCCAGTGGAGAAAACGTGAAAAATGTGAATGAAGTAGAAAAAACAAACATTGACATTAATTTGATTAGAATGGAAGGTGAGGAAGATACAGATATGGTAGAAGATGAAAGTGTTTTTAAAACACCCGCGATAAAACGAAAATTGAAGAAAAAAGGCCACTGGAAGAGAGCAAGGAAAGTAACTGGAGATGAAGTGGAAAGGAAGGGTGATGAAAATTCTGCAATTCAGATGGAATCGGATATAAGTAATGAATCTGCACCAGAAAGTGGAAGTGAGTCTTCAGAGTCTGTAAATTCAGCGTTACAAAAAAGATCTGTTAGAAGTGCTTATACACTTGAGAAAATTAGGAAGTTCTTACAAACAACCAAAGGAATGAAAGGTGTAAAAGTGGAAGACTATTTCCCTGATAGGGAACTGTTTATCAGCTCAGCCAGAATGTTGATGAAGGAAAAGGATATAAATAGTTTCACTGATCAAGAAATTTTCAGACTAAAGAAAATTGTACAGAAGTTGAAGTTGAACATATTGAATGATGAATTTGAAATTGAATGATTTTATCATCTTTCTGGTGGGGTATTTGTGGTTGGTCTGCCCCTGTCTGATCTTTATTCATTCTTTTATGAGTTCGATAAGACTGGGCACACTTAATATGAATGGTGCACGAGAAAGTGGAAAGAGATCAATGCTTTATGAACTAATACGGCAAAAGAAATATGATGTGATGTTTGTTCAAGAAACACACAGTGATGCTCGAAACGAAGGTGACTGGAAAGTGGAATGGGATGGGGAAATCATTTTAAGTCATAAAAGCTCATCTAGTGGGGGTGTGGCAGTTCTTTTTCAAAAACATTTTAAGCCTTTATCGTATGAGGTTGAGCATGTTGTTGAAGGCCAACTACTAAAAGTTAGAGCAATTTTTGAAAAATTTATTTTGGTCTTTGTGAATATTTATGCACCTGTTCTTGGTCCTGAGAGAGTTGGGTTCATAAAGAAACTAAATAATGCTGTTTCTAGTTTTAAGCAAGAGGAATATATGTTTATGGGGGGAGATTTTAACTGCACATCAAATGATAAGGTAGACAGGAACCATAAGGAGCCTCATATAGCATCGCAGAATGAAATGTTGAAACTCATTTTTGAGTATGATCTTTATGATATTTGGAGAACCTTGCACAAAAATGAAAGACAATATACATGGGCACAAGCAAGAGAAAATTGTATTACTTTGGCTAGATTGGATAGGTTTTATTGTTTTAAGCATCATTTTAGTGTTATAAAGAAATGTACAATTTTACCAGTAGGATTTTCAGACCACTGTCTAGTTGATTGTAATGTTTACATAGTAAATATAAAACCTAAAAGTGCTTACTGGCATTTTAATGTCTCGTTATTGCAGGATAAGCATTTTATTGAAACATTTATTTTTTTTTGGAAACAGTTTGGTTTTAGAAAACATGAATACAAATCACTACGACAGTGGTGGGATTGTGGTAAAGTTGAGATACAGCAACTGTGCCATCAGTATACTCTCAATGTCTCTAGAGACATTTCCCAGTCAATGCGAGAACTAGAGGCGGAAATAATGGAATTACAAAATTTAGTGGGTACAGGAAATCCGGGGCATATTGAGCTCCTTAAAACAAAAAGAAAAGCTTTAGATGACCTATTGGGTGTCAAAGCACAGGGGGCATTGGTTCGCTCTCGTTTTCAGAGTGTTGAAGAGATGGATGGTCCAACCAGGTTCTTCTTTAGTCTAGAAAAAAAGAATGGGCAAAGTCGACATATTCATTCATTGTATTCGACAACTGGAATGGATACAACAGAACCAAATGAAATTAGGAAAAGAGCTGTATTATTCTATTCGGAATTGTATAAGAGTGAGAGTCCAGAAGTGGATGGGTCAGCTAGTTTATTTTATACAGGACTGCCGAAAGTGCCAGATGAAGCTAATGTTGAGCTTCAGAAGCCCATTTCAGTAGGAGAATTGCAGATTGCACTGCGGAGCATGAAATATGGCAGAGCACCTGGAATGGATGGTCTCCCCGTTGAATTTTACAGGGCCTTTTGGTCTGTAATAGGGGAAGACTTGCTTGCAGTACTCAATGAAAGCCTGGCTGAGGGCGTGTTACCATTGAGTTGCAGGAGAGCAGTCATAACCCTTCTCCCTAAGAAGGGGGATTTGAAGGATATAAAAAACTGGCGACCAGTTTCACTTCTGTGTATTGATGTAAAAATTTTATCAAAGGTTTTGGCCATAAGACTGAGGGAGGTGGTTGGTTTGGTCATTCATCGTGACCAGACTTACTGTGTACCTAATAGGTCAATTTTTGATAATATTTTTTTAATTCGGGATATTTTAGACGTCTCTAGATTATTGGATTTAAATACTGGTCTTATATCTATAGATCAGGAAAAAGCATTTGACCGGGTGGAACACAGATACCTTTGGCGCATACTGGAGGAATTTGGGTTCAACTCAGTTTTTATAGCTATGATGAGGGTCTTGTATCAGGACATTGAGAGTGTGCTGAAAATAAATGGTGTGTTGTGTGCTCCTTTTAAAATCCAAAGAGGGATCAGACAAGGATGTTCTCTATCAGGCATGCTATATGCTCTAGCTATTGAACCTCTGCTTGTGAAAATTAGAGAAAATATTGAAGGTTGGTCTATACCACACTCAAGTGAAAGAATAAAGGTATCTGCTTATGCCGATGATGTTATTGTTTTGATCAGAGATCAAAATGATATAAAGGTTTTAAAGAATAGTATTGATACTTTTGGCCTTATTTCATCAGCTAAAGTAAATTGGTCAAAAAGTGAAGCATTGATGTGTGGTAAATGGGTGGGAGGTCCTCCTAAATTACCAGGAGGTTTGTCATGGAAGAGTGATGGAATAAAATATTTGGGAGTCTATCTTGGGAATAATGCAATGCTGCAAAGAAATTGGGAAGGTGTTTTAGAAAAGGTAAAAGGAAAATTAGAAAAATGGAAATGGCTTTTGCCAAAGATGTCATTTAGAGGAAGAGTCATGGTGATAAATAATTTGGTTGCATCAATGTTATGGCACCGTTTAACTTGTGTTGATCCCCCTACTGGACTTTTGGAAAGATTGCAAGCCATTATTGTAGATTTTTTTTGGAATGGATTTCATTGGATTTCCCAAAGTATACTTTACCTTCCTAGGGAGAAGGGAGGACAAGGACTTATACATTTGGCCAGCAGAAGAGCGGTTTTTCGACTATTGTTCATACAACGATACCTAGCAGGACCAGAGGATTTGGTCTGGAGGAAAGTGGCTGACATTATTTTTAATCGGGTCAGTGGATTGAACTTGAACTCTGTACTCTTTTTGATGGACCCCAGCAAATTACAGATAAGTGCGTTGATTCAGTTCTACAAAGGACTCTTTTACATCTGGCAATTATTTAGCAAACGGAGGCAAGCTACAACATCTTTGTACTGGTTGCTTGAGGAACCTCTTGTTTATGGAGCAAGGTTGGATGTGGCCTGTGAAGTCACACCAGGATTATCCCAAGCTTTGTGCACATCAAGGGCTCTAAAACTACATAATTTAATGGACATTGGAGGTCCTGAGCTAAGTAATGCTCAAGCTGTTGCATCTTTTTTGGGATTTCAATCTGTACGTCAGGTTGGAAAAATTGTAGATTTGTTAATGCAAAGGTTGACAGTGGAAGAAAAAACATTGTTGAAGGAATATTATAATGGCAAAGTTGTTCCTGTTATTTCAGATCCTTTTCCAATAATTGTAATCACTCCTGATTTAAAAGGCTTAAATGGTTTTCTTTTGGATTTGGAAGGTTTTGAGGAGTTGCACTTTCAAGATGTTCAAAGTAAAGTATTTTATAAATGCTGTGTTAAGGTTTTGAATAAAACACTTCTTAAGGAACGGAAGGATACAGTATGGAGAGAGAAACTGGGGTTGGAAGATGATGTAAAACCTGTATGGAGAATTCTTTACAAACCACCTTTAGAAAAGTGTACAGGTGATCTTCAGTGGAAGATATTGCATGGCACAGTTGCTGTTAATGCCTTTGTGAATGTGATTAATCCTAATGTATCTGACAAATGTCCATTTTGTAAAAAAAGGGAAACAATTTTTCATTGTTTTCTAGAGTGTTTAAGATTGAGAAATTTATTTCAGGTACTTGCCTTGTTGTTCTCTAATGCTGGTGAGGTTTTTTCTTTTCAAATTTTTATTTTTGGTCCATGCTATAGAGCAACTCAAAAAAATAAAAGTCAATTGTTGAACTTTTTGATTGGGCAGGCTAAGAGGGCTATCTACATTACTAGGCTAAGGAAAATAGAAGACAGAGAAGCACAAGAAGTAGAATTGGTTTTCAAGAAATTGGTGAAAGGTCGAGTCTTGTTTGATTTTAAATTTTATAAGTTGATCAATGACCATGAGAGTTTTTTACATAGGTGGGGTTATAATGAAGTTATTTGTGTAGTTCTTGACGAAATGTTGGTTTTTAATCTGGCATTGGAGTAATTTTTTATGTGTGAGAAAATTGAAATATTAAGTTATGTGAAAACACTTTGAATACGTGTAATGTAATGTGATTTTAATTTTTTATTGTGAAATTGTTTGAATGACTTAATAAAGTTGTTGTAAAAATTCAAAAATTCTCTCTCTCTCTCTCTCTCTCTCTCTCTCTCTCCATTTCCTCAATCTACTTATAATCGTAATACTAATTAGCTTTGATGAGTAAAACGTCAATGCACGACAGATTATTCTGCCTTAAGACCTGCACAACCCACAAGTCCTCCGGATCTGCCTTCTGCTTTGAGCATCTTATAGTTATGACTGTAAGTTTACAGACTGCTTCCGGAATTTCTACAATTTGATTAACATTATAATAATATATGACAGGAGTGTGAAAACTTATGCACAACTGTATACTGGCTTTAGCATGGTTTATTTCATCTTCTTTTCCACTCTCCACTAGTACAGTTTGTCCTTCACAAATTGAGAAAGAGCGTGAGAGGGAAAGAGATGTTACAGCTTGTTGAGACATGCAGGGAGTGAGAAGTGGAAACATCAGTCAGACTGTCCTGTGACTGTCAATTCACATCAGAGAGGAGAATGCTGAACACTAGAACCACTGCACTTTAGATTACCTGTCAGAATCCAACCATCACACACACCAGAACCCTTTCCATCACACTTCCTCTTCTTTCATCCTCGCCTCTCTCTATCTTCGTCTATCAATTTTTCGTTCTGCTAGCGTGTGAAGAAACATGCCAGAATTGACTTTATTTGCGAAAAGGAAGCCACACTAATGTGCTTGTGCCTACAGGACAGACCAATTTAGGCTGGTTACAGCTGGTTTGGTGTTGATCTAACTGAATCGTCAACAAACTGTTCAACAAACTTTTTGATGGGAGTCTTGTTGGTTAAACTAGTTAAGATGGTTCTTTTAAGCAAGGATTCTGCACTAATAGTGTTTCATTACAGTACAGAATTGAGATACAGTAAACGTTTTTTACAGTGTGCACTTGAAATATGCACAATAAGATTTGAAATGTTATTTTAAGAATGCAAATAGTGCTGCTTAAGCAGTTAAGCAGCATTTTACTGCTTATTAGTTAATTTTCAATATGCAAATTGTATGCATGGTTCACTGTCTGCTGTCTTTTTTTTTTTTTTTGCATACTCTCTCTTTATCTGTCTTCCTCTGTCCTCTTTCTCTGTCCTCTGTCAGATTTTATAATTATAATTATGTTACTGAAATCAAATCACAGCAAACTATTATGGAGCCTTTTTTGTTTCTAAAAATATACTTTTTAAATATAAGTAGCTGCCTATTGACACCAAGTGAATTCACCAACTTAAAAATCAAATACAAAACCAAGGTCTTAAAGCCAAATCCTCACCTATGGGCTTTAAATTTAATACTGAATGAAAAGGGACAGGTGAGCAGTCTGTACTGAACCTTTCTGCTATTCTTCTCAATTAATCAAGGGGAAAACCTGAGGAGGTTCGGATTAGGCCAAAGCCTTCTGAGATTAGACAAGACTCTCAGACTGCCTGTGGAAGTATGTAAATCACAAAACCGGTGAATTCAGAGTGTTGCCAGCAGCAGTGGATTCATCTTTTTCATAAAGCCACTCCGTAGGATAAAATCCTAAAATGTAGAGCGTTACGTAACGCTGAAATATATTCAAATTCACACTCTCAGGACAAGCAGCCCTTGCAAGTACATACTGCCTGCCTGTGTGAGTGTGTGTGTGAAGTGCCAGCTGCAAAATACCCTCTTTAAGTACAAAAAATGAAAGACTCGCCAATGTGGGAGTCATGGAGAGAGCAGAATGAGTTGTTAAGAGCTGCATCTGTGGAAGGAGCTCAGTGCAAATTAATGGATATATGTTGGGGTGCCCTAGCGAACTATGAACAAGTGTTTGTATCAGTTTTGAACTAGTTATGTTATGGTCAAATTTGCCATCCCTGCTGAAAAAAACAGCATATGCTGGTTAGGTATGTTTTGGTGCTGGGATGCTGGTTTTAGCTGGTATATGCTGGTCCTTTGCTGGTTTATGCTGGTCCCTTGCTGGTTTATGCTGGTCCTTAGCTGGTTTATGCTGGTCATGCTGCTGGTCAAGGACCAGCATAAACCAGCAAAGGACCAGCATTAACCAGCAGCATGACCAGCATAAACCAGCAAAGGACCAGCATAAACCAGCAAAGGACCAGCATAAACCAGCAAAGGACCAGCATCCCAGCACCAAAACATACCTAACCAGCATATGCTGGTTTTTTCAGCAGGGATAATGTCAAATTTGCCAATTTAATGTTTTTTTTTTTTTTTCTTCTAAAGCAGTCATCTGTGTAGAGGAACCGGTGGAGTGGGACCATCAGGTGTCCTGTGCACTGACAGTTTAGCTCGTCCCATTCTTTCCTTTTCAATTAGAGAGGTGTACAGGCCTCTTACAGGCACTGTAAATCACAGGTGAGAAGGGCCGAGAGAAAGAGGGAAAGAGAAAGGCCGAGCCCTTGGTCCAAAAGCAATCTACTAGCACACACTGCATCACATCTGACATCCACCTATAAAGAATAAATAGAGAAGTAATAGGGTATACCAATCAATTCTTTTCTCTCTCTCCCTCTCTCACACACATTTACACACACACTCACTCACTCACAAACACAACAGTAACCTGGCTACAAATGTAATCAGATTGCTGCTGTTGTTTAATCACCCTTCTGCCCTTGTATGACATTATGAGCTGTTTAGCACTTGCTCGAACACGCATTAAAGCTTTTATACAGGCTGTATTTATTAAACTGTTGTGCATGTCAGGGCTGTACACATCCGAATTAAATTTTAGCATATCTAAAGACCAATGTACTTTAAACTGTGGTTGTAAATATTTTTCTCCATATAGTGGACTTCAATGGTAGCCAACTGGTTGAAGGTCCAAATTGCAGTTTCAGTGCAGCTTCAAAGGGCTCTATATACTTTATAACCACAAATGCTCGTCTTGCACAAGCTTGACCTCACGCATTACTAAACATGCATGCCTGACGTAGACAGAAGTACCGACCCAGTGTTTACCAGGCGAACATGGAAACAAAGTCAAATGCCCTTTACAGAAAAAGGTAAAATAACAATGTAGTTATTAATAACAAAGAGTTATTCACCCTACCCTACATTTTTGAACCAAAGTACATAAAGAACTAACTGCGCGGGACTATATAGGACTATTTATAGCGGGACTTATACTTCCAATATGATTACGCAATGTGCATCGCAGAGCTAGTGCAAGACAAGCATTTGTGGTTGAAAAGTAGAAAAAAAAAGTTTATTTTTTTAAGAAAAATGCTAGATGAGACCCTTATTCCTTGGCTGGGATTGTGTAGAGCCATTTCAAGCTGCATTAAAACTTCAATTTGGACCTTCCAACCATTGAAGTCCACTATATGAAGAAAAATCATGGAATGTTTCCCTCAAAAAATGTAATTTCTTTGCGACTGAAGAAAGAAAGACATGAACATCTTGGATGACATAGCAAGTGAACTTCTCATTTAAGGAAAGACAGCTGGAATGGAATGAATCATTGTAAAATAATCCTTCTAATTAAAGGAGTGTTTTGACAGTTGAACTGTGAAAATCATAATTATAGTTCACTTGCATTTAAAGGCATAATTAGTGAAAAGGGTTTGACTGAAAACCACTGTTGCAAAACCAAACATCCTGTTTTGAATGTGTTTAAGACACAAGTTCAAATTCCAGTTAAACATGGTTTGTTTTGTAGTCAGTTCAGGTCAAATTGCAATAAGTTAAAAGGGGTCAGTGGGCGCTTTTCTTAATTTAATTCTAAATTTAACGTTTATAGAAAATTGGCCCTATGACTAAATTGTATGACTATGTTTAGCAGTTCATGCTGAATTAATTGCAGGAAATTGTGAAGGAGGAGAAGCAGAATAAAAATAGACTTAATATTAGTACAGCACTGCCTTACAATCTCTGTAATAAATAATGTGGTGTCATTTCCCGTTTTCAAAGTACCGTGCTCATTCAGTGCAAAATAAGATGAAACATTGTCAGCATTGTTATCGCCACTGGTTCCACCACTTTCAACATTCTTCCTTTGTTATTAACTTTTAAGGTTGTTGCTTTATATCGCCTGTATTGTAGATTTACTGTATATGTATCTCTTGCTGTATTCATAACGCTTATATAAGCCTTCTCTCATAAATACCAAACAGACAGAGTGGAATCCCATCATGCTCTGCTTCACCTTGTCACTTCTGATCTTTCTGAGCGAGCTTTTTTCCCTCTAGCCCCAAGGGTCCTGCCCTCTCCAGTCCCTTTCCCCCCTTCACTGTCTGCTGTCGTTTTTCCCCTCACTGTTTTCTTTCTTTCTGTCTGTTCACCTCTGTGTTGTAAAATGGCAGAAGGCATAGTACAAAATGGAGAGCCGTGTGAAACGAGTTCACATATTGGATAGACAAGGCACTGATTTATTTAGAAGTTTGAAGAATTTGCTTGCATTTGATCATTATCTTAAGCTAATATATGGCTTTTTTGGTGAATACAGACCTGTTTATGGCACATTCTCAAATATTTAAAGGCTAAGTTGAAGTTGATTTTTTAGACCAGATCCTACAGCAATGAAATTAAATAAATATCAAATGGAGATTCTCATAGGGTTCTCCTGGAAAAAGCACTCTCACTTGTCTTAAATAGAGTTTCAGAAAACATCTCAATGTCACACACTCAAATTTGACAGCTTACACTTCCCTATAGAAGGTACTGATCAATTTACAATAGCCTAGTATGTTTTCAAACCCATTTTGAGTGTAAAGTATGTTTATTCAGTTGTTGCCTGCACTAAGCTATTCTTTGACCTGCTGACTCACCTGTCCACCTATACATATGTGCATCCACCCAGCTTGATGTGGCCATGACGCCAAGCTCCCTAGGGATCTCCACATGAGACGTCACTTTTATCCCTTTAAATCCACTTAATGTGTGTGTGGGTGTACCTGAGAGAGGCTCAGAGCTCCTACAAGCCCAATTACACTAAAACAAGAAAAGAAAACATGATGGAATAAACAACAGACATCCTGGCCTGGGGCCATTGCCTACACTGGATGACTAATAGCATTTAATGACGGAGTGTTTGACTGGTGTCATGTTAATGAATAAATGATTGGTGCGTTTTGGTCACAAATAAGTCGGGGTGTTAAAAAAACACAGTTGGCTTGAACTTGAGTCTCCGTCGGGACGAAAGTTGTGTTGAGGCAACAGCTGGCTTGCTGTTCCTACGAAAATGCTCATATGCCAAAAAACCTGTCTGTATTATTCCCATCACTTCTCGCTTCCCAAATGTACTCTCATTCCCCAGCAGATCTGCCCTGCCTCAGCCAAACGTCCATTATTTACACTTGTTCAGGGTTTAAATGAGAGCAGCTGTGAGCCGATGAGCGAGCGATGCCCTGAGGGTTCCTCTCACACGTCGGGTTTTCTGCCCAAGTTGATGCGATTCTGCATTCGCTGTCTCGAGTCCTTTTTCCAGGGTAGTTTATAAGCAACAAAGAGGAGGAATTTAGGAGTTTTTCATCATCCTCCACGGTAGCGAGAGGTAATTGAAAAGGGTGGGTGGGTGGGGGGGTTTGTGCATGGGCTAAATAGAGAGGCAATGGCCCTGCAGCAAAGCGAGGTTAATAACTTTTCCACTTTCATTACCCTAGAGATGGACTGCAGGGGACTTAAGCACAGCCCCTGGACACCGGAGGACTCTACTGCTCTAATCTTACTTTCAATTCTCTGTATTTCACTCACATGTTCACATATGAATGCAGACACACACAGTGCCTTATCAACATGAGCCTGGTTTCTTTTTAGGTTTGGCCTGATGGAGTGATTGTACAACAGTGATGCCCAGAATTTCTTTGTAAGAACGGTCTAAAATGTATGGTTTTTATCTTTAAATTTGATAATTTTTTTGTAACTGCAGTAAATAAACAGCAGGGGCTTTTCCTCCGAGGAATGTCTCCTCAAAATATTGGATGAGAAAAAAATTCAAAATGCCAGTACTACAAAATATAACGTTATAAAGTATATAAATCACTCGTTTTTTTTAAGAAACATTGTCCAACAGTGACACCAGCAGCTAAAGTTACAGTGGGAGTCCGCCTCCCCTAAGCCCATTGAGTTTTAACAGACCCCCTAGAGGGGTTTGGTGAGGGGTAATTGAGAATGAATGGGGGTATGTCATGTGAGATATGATTGGATATGACTGGTTATGTTCAGCTGTGATTGGTTCATGCGATAAACCTTGTGTCTTGTGTTCCGGGTTTGCAAATCAGTCTGAATTTAATGGCGGTAATGCAAAGACTAATTCAAAAAAGCAAATAAACAGTTCAGAAGAGATGTAACGATTACCGGTTTTACGATAAATCCTGATAAAATTCCCCACATTTAGTAATACCATTTCATATGTTATTTATCATTATAACCGTGTTCAATTACTGCGATTTGAACAAGTAGTTTCGTTTTGTATGAAAACACGCCAGAAAAGCTGGGAGGTTTTAAAAGAGTGCTAAGGGAATTATACAAGGTTCTGACTGTCTTCAGAAAAGACCTGATGGCATTTTACCTAAAAACCTGAAGAAGTGTTCTTGATTGTAATAGTGTTTTATCCAACCAGAAACAACGTTTATTTAATTCAGCTTTTCCATAAACGCCATCTAGTGTCAGACAGTGGATTTACAAGAGACTTACATTTACATTTAGCTTGTGTGCAGTTTTTATCGCACTAAAAAAAACAGACTGAATCTGCATGGCCTGCTGTAAATTTTGACCGGTTGATGAAAAACAAGCTTATGTGGATTCTACACATGTAAACAATTCAGATAAGTTATCTAGAATTATTTACGGAGCAAATAAAATACATATTACAATTTATTAATTCCTTATTTAAAGGCTGAAATGTGAACCTATGAAACTTTTTCAAAGCTTTATTTGAACACTTACATTAGATATTTGAACATGCTATTAGATAAACTGTTGTCATTTAAAATCCAGATATCATTGGTAATGTTAATGTTTTACATTTTAAATATAAAACTTGTTAAAGTGTCAGTACTTTTTGAACATTTCCAGCACATTTTAACAATACCGTGTTAATACTAATTACCGTGATAACGTTGATCACTATAATCGTGATAAGAAATTTTCGTACCGTTACATCCCTACAATTCACACACTTAGATAACACCACATTGTTACATCAAAAAAGATGTAAAATAGCATGAAAACATGGAAAACATTTTCAGGAGTTTTTAGTGAGTAATCAGCTTGATGAAACTGAAAGTAAATCTCTGTGTCTGTGACCAATATTTACTGAGCTTTTATAACTGACGATCTGAAAAACTCAAAAATAGTTAAAAGTTAACTATTAAAAAGAATAGCTGAACACAAGTTCACAAATAAAATATATAGTTTAAATTGTTACTGCCTTGAGTTATTTTGGAATAAATGTAAAATGTTTAAAAACACTAACTAACACTAACACTAGCTAAGATTATGTAGAATAATGATTACATTAGTACAATATATTTTTTTTTACTTTTTCATTTAATTTTCTAATAGTGTAATTAATGTCTATTTAACCAGTAAAATGTGACTTGGACATAAATTTACATTTGATTTAAAAAAAAAAAAATCCTGATGGACAGTTTGATTTCATCAGTTTAGCTGTGGTTGACTATTTTGCTATAATGTCACCATGTCCCATAGCAGATTTAAAGCCTCATGGAGGTTAATTACTATGATCCCCCTGGCTAATTTTGCTGAAAAAGAAGTGAATTATATATTCATATTGTACATTTTGCCCTTGACATTCCAGTTTGTTCCTTATGGCCTAATTATTCAACTGACCTCTAGTTCATGAAAACATACATCCACATACAATAGAATGCCTTAATAATGTTCCTTAACAAGTATTAAAAATGGCTTAAACCAAACACTTGCTGGAATACAAAATATATGCCCAGAAGTTTTCCCCCGATTTACAGTCTACTAATTGCTGAATTACAGAGCTAGTCTGCAGATTTGAGTTGACCAATTGAATAGAAAATTGCCTAGTGTATCATGGTAACAAACTCAAATTTTTTAGCTTAAGACTCTGATTTCATCAAGTCAGAGGATATCAAAGATGTTTAACATTTTGAGCCGATTTTGTAACACCCAATTTTTTCTCTGTAACTACTTAGAACTTTGACAAATGTATGATGCCTAGTGTTTTAAAAACTCTTCTGATTTCAAAAAAGTTGTGTAGTATATTCCAGCCTTTAAACTAGTAGAAAAGTCCTAAAATGTTCTGATGCCTATGATAATCTTCAGTCCAGATTGCAGCGTGTACTGAAATACATTAGTATGCACTTTGCATATTCATATAGTCCCTGTACTGTTCCTTTATAGATAACACTTGTTTTGATCATAAAATGAAATGGCATTTACTTTAGAGGCTTTAATTACTATTTGTCTGATAAGCGTCATGCAATTCAATAAAGTGCTCTTAATTGTTTGACGCAACACCAGCAAACTATTTATTTGCTGTCATACAGCCTTTAATTGTGTTCGGTTTCATTTTAATATAATTGCGTTGTTGGTTCTCCCTTCGGATCAAAAGATATCCCTTTGTTATGATTATTGCTTTATCTCCACGGGAAAGCAATTTGAACGTCTTGGCGAACATTATCTTGAAATGAAACGCAACATTATGAATGCCAACGTCAAAACTAGATTAAAACTTACCTGTATAAACACAAGAGTTTGACATTAAAATACTTGTGTATCCATTCTTATGAAGATAAAGGATAAACCTGTGTAAAAACATTATTACATTTTCAATTATATTTGGCTACACACTTTATCTACAAGCTACAGGCGGTTATTTTGGTATGTGAGTAGTTCCTGGGGAAATGTTTTGTAAGGCTAAGGAAAAGTTGGACTATAATTTTTGTCTGAATAAACACAAAAGAAAATCTATTGGAGAACCGAATAAGCTAAATGTCGATATGTATTTACAATAGGTTGTTATATAATCAAATATAACTACTAAGACATGATTGTTGTTGTTGCCACTATAAGAGGTTGAAGCTGCTCATCCGCTTGTTCATTGCCTGTAGCGTCCAATCTCTGCTAGTTTGTGTTACCAGTGTTTCATCTCTCCTCCTCTTTCTTTTTCTTTCTCATCTCATTGATTTGTACTATTGATCCAAACCATAGATGCTTTTTTAGTGTTTTTTTTTAAGACTCAACCAATGTGTCCTTTTACTTTGTTCTTTTCTACTTCCTCTGCTTCTGACTCGTTGTTTGACAAAACGATTACGCACCATTAGCCCCTTCCCACTCCAGCTTTTTCCAAAGTCATTACAGCTGATATATGCACCTCACTGCTAGCTCAAATAATGATTTGGTTTGAACTTTTCCTTTGTAGTTGACTCACTTTGTACAGTCAGCTATCTACAACCACATGCATTATTCATGCAAACACAACATTAGGAATAGACAAGGTTATGCATGTTAAGTTGCCGATTTTAGCATATTTATAAATGTGGGAGATATATTTGTCTGTTAAACTGTTGAAAAAGTAGCTTTGGACAGACCATGCTATATTATTATGGTTACCATTCTCTAATGTACTATACTATAATATCAAATGGTTAAAATCTGTTTACATTACATATTTAAGTCACTGTGCTATAGTCCTCTGAGAAAAATAGCTTCATAAAGTCAGAACACATTCACCCTCCACTTTGCATTTTTCCCTATTTTGTTTGTTACACCTTCAAATCTTAACACTTAGATTTTTTTTCTCCCTTCAATAACACTATAAATTGAACACATTTATAAATAAAACAAAATGTGTTTGAGAACATCCATTCCCTCACAATTAACAATTTACTTTTCTCAACACCCTCATTGAGATGGAATTTTCACCTGTTCTCTAATGCACTTACAACAGTTTTAGGTATTATTTCCACTTTGTTTCTTGCTAACAACATTCTCAAACTCCAGTTACTTCTTAATCTTCAACATTTGCCATTTAAAAAAACATAAAGATCATTTGGTGGTGTATTACACTGGTTTAAGTACTTATAAGGGCTTTAGGGAGGCAACATTGCTATTATAAAATGGTAAATAAGAATTTCCATTTAATATTAATAATTTTATATTAGTTTAAGAAAGTAATACAGATGATTAGCCTTCAGTAACATAACAATGTTTCACATTAATAGATTTAATTTAAATTATATGCAGTCTCAGGACTGTACATATCAGTGATTTTTTTATTTTATTTAATCAACTTCGAATGTATCTTATCTAATTAGAGTAGTAATTGTCTTTTTTAAAGGGCTTTTAAGCTTTGGAATCCTACAGCAGAACAATACGTAATCAACTAGATGAATACGTTTTGATGTTACTGTACATATATGCACATACAAAAGCATCTAAATATAATTGTAGACATTTTCGTGACAACTCAAAATCACAGCCGTCCACACCATTTCACACTCAGTGTTGAGAGACTGGTGCATCTGCAAGTATTTCACAGAGATGACTCAAACACACAGTCGAACTTGTGAAGATGCATTACGCACATGTTGATTGGTCATTGAGATTCAGTGCATCAGCGAACATGAAATGTCTTCTCTCGGTTGCAAATCCACACTACCATTCCTTGATTGCATTATGCATGCATTTGTTTTTTAATATGCAATAAACATGTTGCAGAGCTGTATCGCTGGTGACAAATGGAAGTCAACTCCAGTTAAGTGGAAGTAATTGATGATTACATGCTTGATTAAGCCTTGAATTTAAACCAGGACATATAGACGACCAAGATCAAAGTCCAAAGCGAAAGGGATTCATTGTGATTCAAGACGTGCGCTTGCGCCACTATTTTAATTTCTGCATGATGAAAGAAGTGCGCAATGGCATGGGCCCAAGCATCCTCACCTGCCCTCCTTCGCGTGATAACATGACTAACGTTTATCGCCGGGGTGGTTATGGGCTGAGGCATCACTCTGACGCAGTTTTAAGTGCCACAGTTTGGAAAACACACTCTGGGGCCTTTAAAAGTGAGAAGCGAAGAGTCCAACCAAAGTTGCACCAAATGACAACCCAGCGTACGCGAAAGCAATGCTCAGTGTGTCTTACTGTGCAGGAATAGATAGAGCGTGGAGCTGTAGTTTTGCTCTGGCAGCAGTGGACGTTTCAGTGTAGGAGCGTAACCCAGTTTGGAAAATGGGGGATGAAGCAGGAAGCGAGGAAAGGAGGGAGAGAAGCGCGGTTTGATGCGCAGAGCACCGGAGCGAGTGCAATGAAAGCCATGCTGTGCCATCTGGCAGAGTGGTAATTGGGTAAGGATTTTTCACCTGCTCAGTGCCATGACCCATACTGGGCTGGGTAAAGAGAGTATGGTGCATCCTGGAAGTACATTATGCAGTCAGTGTAGTTTATATAGTTTACTTGCCATTGGCTTGGTCTATACTTATTTACAAATTGATGCATCTAAACCTGCCAGATGTTAGGGCGGGTTTGTCAATGTCTGGGAGGTTGGCGACTTAAAGGGAAAGTTCACCCAAAAATGAAAATTCTGTCATTAATTACTCGTGTCATTCCAAAACCGTAAGACCTTTGGTCATCTTTGGAAAACAAATTAAGATATTTTTGTTGAAATTCGAGAGCTGTCTGACCCTGTATGGACAGCAACGCGACTACCATGTTAAAGGACTAGAAAGGTAGTAATAGTTAACTAAGAGAGATGAACATTCAACTTCAGATTAAGGTTGAACCTTAGATGTCACATGGACTATTTTAACCTTTCTGGGCCTTAGTGTCAGCTATTTCAGCTATTTTTTTTAATGTAGTCTTAGTCTTAGTATTGTGTCAAATGTAACTTTTAGGTTTTTGTTTCAGTCAGTAGTCAACTAAATGTCTGAGCATTTTAGTCTAGTTGTAGTCAGTGGAAACTTACACATTTTCATCATATTTTCTGTATAATGTTTAAAATGATAAAAAAATGTTATTTTGCTCAATTTTATTTGCAATGATTGTTTTCAATTGGGAAGTTTATTTTTTATATACATCAGAAGTTGCTCTTTCACCAACACAAATCAATAGAATATTGACATATGCATGGTTTATTTGACCTCATCTATTGTATAGATTTGTAACAGGATATCAATTAGAGGCTAAATAAACACCAAAGACTTTAGATATACACTCACCCTGTCTACGTATTGAAAACTGTTGTAACAAAAACCTACTCTCAAATATTATAACAGAGAAATTTCTAATAGTAATTTCAATAATTCCAAATTGCATTAACCTACTGTTTCTTATTTAAAACAATGGCAAAAAAAAGACTTAGTGTTACACAGAGAATGCGTAAGTAACACTGCAATCAGAAAACAATACAGTCAAGATCCATGACACAACACAGACTGGTTAAATGACACTTCATTTAAGCAGAATACCTCAAATGGAGATTGCTGAACTCACAGTACTATATGTCAGCGTTTTCAGATCATGGTGCCTCCGGAAAGAGAGCGTGTATCAATGGTTGCCAGATTACATAAAAAGCAAAAAGCCAGGCAGAGTATGTATCCGTTTAACAGAAAAGCTCTTAAATGTTTTGGCTTTTGGTAAAGTTTTTGTTCTTTTAACCACATTTGTAGTCTTGTTTTTTTTCGTCAACAGAATTGCATTCCCCTGACTCGTCTTAGTCAGGGGAAAAAACTTAGTTGACGATCATTTTTCATATAGATTTTGTTAATGAAATTAACACTACTGTACCTTGAACGTGGTAGTTACTGTCTATACAGGCCCAGAAAGCTCTCTCAGATTTCATCAAAAATATCATAATTTGTGTTCTGAAGATAAACAAAGGTCTTACGGGTTTGGAACGACATGAGGGGGAGTAATTAATGATAGATTTTTCACTATCCCTTTAAACTCTTTAAAGATAATCAGTTTTGTTTGAGGTGCTTAACAGCAGTGAATTAGATATGAAGAAAGATAACTGTTTTCTGCTGGTTAGGTTAAATAATTAGTACTTAATTTTGGAAAGAAAGAAGTTCTGATTACAAAGTCTAGATGTTTTTCCTATTTATTCTGTGTTACTATACAGCAGGTCAAGCTGTGCAAACTGTTTAAGATCAACCTGCCCCAAAATGGCACATAGGAACAAACATATCCAAAAAAACACAGCTGCAGAATTTTGTTTATTTTTGGGCATCCTTGGCATCAAAATATCTGTGCTTCTCTAAAATAAGTTACAAAGTAGATGATGTTTTATGCTGATCGTTAAAAGTCTGGAAATATGCGACTATAGTTAGTAATACCAGCCCTCCCAAGGGTTTGATTTGTTCATGGAAAGGCATCTGGAAATGAACATGTAGATGTTCTTTATTCATTGTGTTAAAACTCATTTCTGAGTTGCTCTGTACGTGCAAATCATCAAACAAAGTATGTTTTCAATGAATCATTCATCTCAAAGGCACACTACAAAAAAGATCTCAAAATTCAAGAACTGCTCCTGCTATTAGAGCTCTGAAATCTAATAGAGACCTGCAGAGACATCATTACCATTTCATGGAAACTTTTTTTTAAGCCTGGATGATTAGCGTCTATGCCTAAATGTGAGCTTTGCTTTAAAATGGCTGTTTTGTTTTTTTGGATGGAGGGGGCTGAAATCCTCGTGAGGTCTGTTCACTGAGCACTTTCAGTTGATTTACACAAAGTTGCCTCCTACAGGCATGTCTCTCGCATCCTGCTGTTTTAGCCCTTAAACGTGCAACTTGCTTTTGTCTGTGTGATACTAATAGTAATGGCCTAATGGACATTCTTGCACATCCTCGACCCACTTGTGAGTAATTATGGCTTCTTGTGTAGGTCTATAATGGACTTCTATGACTCACCAAGTGAAGCAGTCTAGCTTCGCAGGTGTGCGGCAGTGCTATTCATACGTGCAGCATACACACACACAAAAGCACAAAATCCATCTTTTTTTTTCCCCCATCCTCCACCTTCCCAAAGTTCAGCTTACCTGCCAGCACAGCTGCCGCCCACATCATATCACGAGAGTGACACACCGCTCCAAAAAACACACAGCGCCTTTCGACCGTCAGCAGAAGCTCCGTGATCCAGAAACCTTCCTCTGCAAGGAACCAATCCACCCAACCGACCATCTACAAACTTTTTTTTCTCTCACATACTACAAGAACAAATTTACAAAGTGAAATTTTGAGAAATGCTAATATAGTAGCATACCTTGTGTTACCCAGACTAGCCCTGACTTGACATCTAGCTTTTGAAAGGCCAGTGCCTGATCAGTCTTTTGTCTTAGACACAAAAATCCTACAGAAACTGATTTTGAACTGAATTGAGATGTGTAACCAAAGCTAGCCATAGACAGTGAGTGCCACAGCTGTCGAATCCTGTGCTCTTCACACCCTATTGTGTCAGCAGACCACACAGCTGCTGCTGTGTACATATGTAAACACTTCCCCATAGAGTCTGCAGCTTGGTTAGGGTGGGGTGAAGTCATTAGCGGCAGTTTGCAGCCAGCAGCACACAGGCTTGACCAGCTGTTGGTCAACATCTTTATTCCTTATTTATAAAAATCGTGTGGCTATAAAGCGGTATATTGATAGTGTCTACTGTAAATGCAGTGGAACTTCGATTTATACTGAGGTGTGTATGTGTAAGGGAGAGAGAGAGAGAGAGAAAGAGAGAGAAGAGATGCCCATCTGCTTTACTTTTATTGACTGACACTATGTGAATTTTAAATGTACATTTCCTTCAGTCTTTCACTTTTATTTACCAAAAATAGAACTTTGTTATATTAAGTTACATTTTTAGGGTGTAACGCACAACATAGACTCATTGGAAATACGTGAAAAACTGAAAAAACCTACCTATATGTACGAATCACTTCAGTTTCCAGTTGAAATAAACACTAGAGGCAGTAAAACTCAGACAACATTTATTCTGTTTTTACACAATGTATGCTTTACAGGTACAGAGTTTTGATTATTAAAGCCTAATTTTCACACCGCTACTTGCAGAAAGTTATGTTATGACTTTGAAACAATTTTACCATCCTGCGTGATTTGAAAATTAATACTTTTGAACGTTGTCGTCACATAAACAGTAGGGCTGCGAAAATATGTTGATGCATCGCGAATGGAGAAAAGATTCAGCATCGATTCTGAGATTTTCCGAGTGCATCGCGATTCTTTCTCGAGTCAATTCTGAGCTTAGTTTTGAACAGCAGATGGCAATGCATTATTTAAAAAAGGCCGTACTCTGCTTGCTTCCCAATCCTTACACACACTTGAAACTAAAATAATCATAAAATTCCAACATGATAGAGCATTAACCTTTAGCGACACTAACCAGATATTTAAATTCTGAACAGCTGCAATACGTACCTCAAGCAGCGTGCCACGATCACATATTGAACTTGTGTTTTAGGGTGTGTTCACACTTGTAGTTCGGTTCGTCTGCTGGACTAAGCACACTCATTGTTGCGTGCATATGATTTTACAGCTCACAAAAGGCACTTTACCTCCTCGTTGTTCCACGTTTGCCCTCTGCTCATTTTGTTTTGGATACACCGCTTATTCCCTTTGTGAAATCATGTCGCATAGGGTTGCATCTTGTCATTACTTCCTGTTTTTGGTTCGTTTAGAAGTATTTGGTCTGTGTTGCATTCATATTTCATTCGAACAGCAATAAGAGTTTGTTTGGAAGCAGGCCGAGACCCATCTTTTTAGCAGTCTCGGTCTGCTTGTTTGGTGCGCACCAGGGTTTGGATGGCAGCGTTGACACTTACTCAAATGAACTGCGTTAACAGAGCAATCACACCAGTTGTTTTAATTGAACTAAACATGACAAGTGTGAACACACCCTTATTCCCCATTTATGTACATTTCACTTTGAAACTGACACGAAACGTGTAGTGAGGTACGTAAGTACAGTGTTGCAGAAATGTATATAGAGGCAAAGTAATGGATTACTTTTAAAAAGTACTCTAGCAAACACCAAGAACCCTATTTTCTGAATTGTTTTTTAAGCATTTTGTGAAATCCCATCTCTAGTTTGCCCTTGAACACTCCCTCAAACTACAAGAAACCCACCGCACACTCCATATAACCTGTAGGCCATCAGTCTTGCTGTCACCATAGCGACATGAGCACAGCGATGACAACCTGTCCAACACAACAGCTCCAATGGTTTCATAGTCTTTCCAGCCAGTCGCCTGCAGAGAAAGGAGGAGAGCCATCCCACCCAATAGAAAGTCTAATTAAACTTACTGCAAGTTCATTCTGACTCCTCTAAACTTTCGTACCTGCCGCATTCATTCCATCTATTATTATTCCATCTGAGTGATTGACAATGGCAGTAATTACAGAGCAGGTACAATGGCAGCGACACCGGCTGTGCGGGAGTAGGCGGATCTTACGTGTCCTGTGGCTAGAAGAGAACAAGGCTCACAGTCTGCTCGCTGTTCATCAGCACATACTACGACCTACCGTGGACCTTCAGAACCTCCTGGGGTCACTGGCGAGAGAGATATAACATGAACTGGTGAAGCAGAGAGAGTCTGTAGGCAAGGGAGTGAGTAAATGAACAGAGGACTGAGTAAACGCGAGCGAGAGATTAGGAAGGATGGATGGGGAGGATGTTTAAACAGCTAAACACACCTTGCAGTGTGTTCGTTCAGTGCATGCTGCAGTCGAGGCTTCCCGTTGAAATCACACCTCATTCTCCACCTTCCTCGCACACTAAATTAGACGCTCACACACTGGAGTTTTCATCTTTCTCATTCTCACTCCATCTCTCACTTCCTGACCTGTTATCCGCTTCTATCTATATCCCCTATTAGTGGTGTTGTGAACAACTCAGTCTTTTTGAACGACTCTTTTAAGTGAACGACTTTTGCTTTCATGCACTGAAAGTGTGTGACTGATGGCTTCAAAAGACTTTAGCAAATTTCCTGTCTGGCTAAAAAAAGAGTATTACATTGTTTGAACAAGCAAAGTTAACAAAAAAAGTGAGTGTTTTGAGTCTGAACGAGACTCACTGAATTTTGTTCATTAATGAACAGGATGAACTAAAACATGTTTGTGAACAAGAATGCTCTCACCAATTATGACTAAACAAAAAAAATTATGTTTTTCATTCAGTTTCACATGTGAGCATTTCCTGTTTATAAGGTTTGGCTGTAAGCTTCAACAGTGGTATGCAGAATTAGTGACAGTTAAGTGAATAATTCAGTGACTCACTTATAATACGCATGAATGAATCACATTCAATGGAGTGAATGTGAATGAGTCTTTGTTTAAAGAAGTTCACTTCCAGAACAAAAATGTACAGAAAATGTACTCACCCCTTTGTCATCCAAGATGTTTATGTCTTTCTTTCTTCAGTCGTAATGAAATTATGTTTTTTAAAGGAAAACATTTCAGGATTTTTCTCCGTACAGTATAGTGGACTTTGAACTTGAGTTTGAAATGAATAAGGGTGTTATCTCGTTATTTTTTTATTATTATTTTTTATTTTTTTTACAATTTATATACTTTTTAACCTCAAACACTCATCTACAACCGCATTTGGGATCGTTTGCAGCCGGATTTAAAATTTTGGAAATTCAAACTCGGGGCACCAAAGAGGTTAACTATTTGGAGAATTTTCCTTCATTTTAACAGAATCAAAAGATTCAAATCTGTGGAATGAATCAATTTATCTTTCCCAAATTTGTCCAACATAAATGTATCATGCCATATTTGTAGGCTCCTATAAATTTGTGTGGTATACATTAACCAGCAGACAAAGATATTGGAAGAATTGTGAATGGCACCTTATGTTTCCTTATTAATATTCTAGATAATAACGGTAACCCTCTTTTATCTTTCCTTGGTTAGCTTCTGCCTGGCTGCCACGTCCAGCGATGAGTCGAAGGGAGGCTCTGGTGGGAAACCCTGCACCTAGTGCAGCGCCTGAGGTACCGGGCAACAGCACAGAGGCAGCAGGACCCGGTCCCCGCGAGACCAAAGATGAGATGTTCTCCAAAGTCAAAGACAAGTTCATGAATGAACTGCACAAAATCCCACGTGAGTAAAATGTTAAAATTAAACTACACTTAAAGGTCCTTGCTTGATTATATTTTCCTTAAGTATGCTATTTTAATTTTGCATTTTGACATTAAAAGTGAAACCCTGAGTAGCACTGATTGAGCCCTAGCATTAATAATGAATGGCAAGGTCTGTCAGATCCATTTTTGATTATTTTCTTTCCATTTTTTTAACTTCCATTGTTCACCCAGTGCTGAAAAATAATGAGCTTGAGAAACAGGCGGCCACCAAACATGTTCCTTCTCATTCTAATTGTAAATAAGCAAGTAAATGAGTTTTGTTATTTGCGTGCCTTTGTTTGTCTAAGTGCCCTGTGCCTCGGTCCACAACACACTGCAGCTCTCACTGTCAATCATAGAGCTAAATTCAGGCATCTAAAACCAACCAATTCACTGTACACTCATTCATATTTTTAAGTAAACGCTGAAACAGCTGCAGCTGTTTGTGCGTGGGAGTTTCTTCAGCTAGGTGCTTTTATGTCCAAAAGAGTGCTTTTTAATAGATACTGGTGCAACAGTCTCTGAAACGTAAAGCCAACACAAATTAAAAAAAAAAAAAATGTTTAGTTGAAAGTAGCTACAAATCATCTCTAAATTTAAAAGTAACTCCATAAAGTTTGGCAAACTATTAAACCTATTGTGTTAATATTGAGCTACCTTCTAATGCAGCATTATAACCAATATAAAGCCTTATAAATAACTGATTTGTGATGTTTTTCTAAGTTGTAATGAATGAGAAGCACTCAAGAAGCTCAAGTGTAACCTTACACAGTATTGTGCTAAGGTTTACTCATGTACACTACCAGTCAAAAGTTTTTGAACAGTAAGATTTTTTAATGTTTTTTAAAGAAGTCTCTTCTGCTCACCAAGAAAAAAAAAACAGAAAAATTTTGCAATATTTTTACTGTTTAAAATAACTGTTTTCCATTTGAATATATTTTAAAATGTAATTTATTCCTGTGATCAAAGCTACATTTCTTACCATCATTATTCCAGTCTTCAGTGTCATATGATCCTTTAGAAATCATTGTAATATGCTGATTTGCTGTTGAAGAAACATTTTTTATTATTATCAATATTTAAAACCGTTGAATAACCTTATTCAGGATTCTTTGATGGATAGAAACATCCAAAGATCAGCATTTATCTTAAATAAAAAGCTTCATAAACTATACCATTCAAAAGCTTGGAGTTAATATAAATTAAACTTAAATAAAAGAAAACCTTTATTTAGCAAAGATGCTTTAAATTGATCAAAATGATAGTAAAGACATTTATAATGTTACAAAAGATTTCTATTTTAGATAATTATTCTTCTGAACTTTCTATTTATCAAAGAAACCTGAAAATTTTTAACATAATAATAATAATAATAATAATAATAATAATAATAATAATAATAATAAATGTTCTTTGTGCAGCAAATCAGAATATTACAATGATTTCTGAAGGATCATATGACTGGAGTAACAATGCTATAATTTAGCTTGGAAATCACAAGAATAAGTTAAAATTTTTTAAAAACATTAAAAGTCTTACCGTTCAAGAACTTTTGACTGGTAGTGGATGTAGCAGAGGTGATGACAGAATTGCATTTAGAGCTACATGAAGGTAGTGACACCATTGGCAAGGCCTGAGAAAGACCAGAGTCCTCCTCTACACCTACGGTACCTTGCTATAGGTGTCTGCTCATTTTACCCATCTTTCTATCTCTCATACTCAATTTCACACATGCGACTTCGCTCTCACTCTCAGTCACACTCTCACACACGTACACTTTCACTTCCACCCTAGCTTTCGCACTTGGAGACACATTCACCACATTAATTATCACTTTGCCTTCCTGCAGACAACTGTAAAATAAAGGGTTGCCGCATTTGACTCAGACAGATATGCCCCTTCTGAGATCCAGCCAGAAAAAGACACTCCATTACAGTGGCTTAAATTACTGTTTTAGCCTCCTCCCTCCATCACACGCACGTCGCCTCCGTGCCAACCGGTGCCTGGGCTGATGAATGCCTGGGGAGAAGGGTGCTGTATTGACCGAGGCATCCAGGAACCCTGACGGACTTGCATTAGTGATGAATGTGCGAGTCCAGATGCACAATACTTGAGCTGTTCTGCGCCAATATAATCCACTGTGTTGAATATGTGCAGGTGCCGCATGTAAAAGTAAGACGCATGGACCTGTCACGACCTGCCGTCTAGCGCAGCAAACAACAGAGGAGCACAGACAGATGCTGCGCAGTGATGATAAAAATGTACTTCTGCCTTTCTGTCATAGCGCTATGTAGGCAAAACATGAAGATGAATACTGTTTGACATCGTTTTCAATGCCAGAGCTGAGTGCTTCTCTGGCACTTTAGGCTCTTTGAAAAGACTTTCTTGAAACATACTTTTGCACACTTGTTTAATTTGTTTTAGTAAGGTGTTAGTAGAGTTGTTTACTTTACTGGATATGCATACATTGTAGAAGACACATTTATTTTCCTTAGTTTTCCTCATTTTTGTATTTCATGCTCTTCAATGACACTGTTTTCTTCTACCTGATCTCATGACAAAAACGTACCTGTGGGAACTTTTTCGCAAAAGTTGTAAAATACGTACAATAAGTACATATCACTGCAGTTTCCAACAGAAATGAACACTAGAGGCATGAATAACGAGCAGCTACGAACAGCTGCGTATGTTTTGCTTTCCGGACGTAACTGGCACGGAATTGGATTTGGGATGTGGAATCCTTGAGTACGAATCCCGTGAAAAACATGACTCACGATGAATGGGCTGAGAGATGAGAGATTAAAAAGCAAGCTAAAACAGTATGCTTGAGATTGCATTTTTGCAATTTTTGCTTGTGTTCATACTATCGGGTAGGTTTAGGTGTAGCGCAAATGGTTATTTTAAAACATCACTGAGCATATAGAGTTATAGCACCACTCAACGGACATTTCAAGTCAGACTGTGGTGACGTACAAAACCAACGTCACGTAAAACGTATCATATGTACACTGCTCTCCAAATGTTTGGAAACGCCCTAGAAAAGTGGGGTTTTGGACAATATTGGCATGAATCCTTTTTAATTTGTGATAATTTTGCACTGATAACACAACACAAACTACAAAAACATTTTATTACATAAACAGTTTATACATAGAAAAACTAAAAATTTTCGATTCATCAAAATATCCACCATTAGCGGCTATTACAGCTCTGCATAATCTGGGCATCCAAGCTGTCAGTTTATTCAAACATTGACTTGATATATTACTCCAAGCCTCCTGAAGGATTGCCCAAAGATGATTCACACTATGCTGATATCGTCCAAAACCACACTTTGCCAGGGGTGTTTACAAACTTTTGGAGGGCTTTTTGTACATTTAATCGAACACTCTTTTAGCTCCATATTTCACATCGAATATGTCACAAAACGTACATGGCGGTACGTATTTCACATCTTGCGAAAACTTTCCCACAGGTATGTTTTCGTCATGAGATCAGGTTGTTGTTTTTCTTGGTAAACATGAAAAGTACTTGTTGATTAAACAACAACAACAACAACAACAAAACCTTTAAAAAAAACTTTATTAGGGTGAAAATTATTGGCTGTGGTGGAAACATTCAGGAGACAGCATTTTTTTATAAAATGGATTTAATTCATTTTAGTTTATTGTTTGTTTGTTATGATAGAAGGGCCCTATAAAATCCATTTTATTTTTTCCCAAATTCTGTTTTTTCCGTTGTAATTTTTCAATTTAATTTTTCTAGATTCTATAAATTAAAAAAAGTATGTCTAATTAATTAAAATTATAAAACATACACAATTTAACAGCAATTTATTAAAAGTGCTAAAAAATAAATTTTTAAGGCCCTATGGAATTTGTATGCCATTCTGTGTTTTGCATTAATGAATTAATTACCTTAATTTATTGCATTCATTTTCTGGATTTCATTTTAATGTTTTCATTAAATTGTAATAATAAAAGCATGTCTAAATAATTGATTTTATAAAAAAAAATCTTTTTTTTTTTTTTTTTGTTTCCAGAAATACTGTTTTTAATTTTTTCTGGTAAATACATTCCGGTAAATAATTTCTCTGGTAAAAAAAAATCCTTAAAAAATAATGTTTTAATAATAGTTTTGTTATTCATAGTAGTACTATCATTACATTAAGTAATATATTTCTGTCACAGTTTTTTCAATTTAAACCAAACTTTTATTTTGACGGATTGCCGTGAAGATCATTAAGTTTCTGTTTGTATATGATATGACGAAGGTTTTTCTCATAAGAAGTAATACAATCCTCATGAAGTGACTCTCAGAAAAGTTCTGATATTATGTTCATGTGTTCATATACTCGTATATTGAGGCAGCAGAGGCTTAAAACACCACAAGTAAGAGTGTTGTAAACGAAACTGTGTGTCTGCACCATTCATTCACATAGAGACATGCAGAACGTGCAGGATTCGTATTTAAATAGAATTTTTGTGGCCTAATATTTACAGACACTCACATTTTGATTTAGTTTTCCACATTGCAGAAATCATAGGGCTCTGCTGACTGGTTTACTCTTTTTACATGACTGTTGTTTCAAACATGTACTATTATAATAGATTTTGACAGTTTAAGATTGAAAGTGTGCTGGGACAAGGGTACAGCAATAATATCTATACATAAAAGGCATTTGAAAAGTTGGGGAAAAAATGAAATTATGTAACAAAAAGAAAAAGATTGAAATCAGCTTCCATAATCCACCCTTAGAAACATTAAAAATGCCCAAAGAAACACCCAATTACTCCCTGGTACTTCAGACTGAGGGTAAATGTAAATAAACAGGCAATTTATTTTCCTACCAATTTGCACAAAGTCTCAGATGGTGGCATATTCAAAAGGGTTTATCTATAACCTGATTACTAACGTTCCCTCAACCCTTACGGTCACACAACATCACATCCGTTCTACGGCGGCCGTCGCAAACGCTCCTGCGTGTAGAATCACTCCGACAGGTAGCTCTCAGTACGCCACACTCGCTTTGTCACGGCTCCCTTCGAGAACGTTCCCCTCAAGCCTCTGGGCCGGTTGACAGGTTCAACAGTTTGAACCCGACCATCTTGGCTCGGAAAAGGTCTCCGCACCGCTGTGGCTAGACAGCTTGGTTGACTCGGAGCAACAAAAGAAAATGACTGTAACACAACAGCTCTGGTTATTCTCCCAACGCTCTGCTGCTCAAGCTCAAGGCGTCTGTTTTGGATGATAATTAACCTCGCCGCACAGAGACAGTTTGAGACATTATTCAGCTCTGCCGCAATTACTGTGAATAATGAACACACTCTGTCCAGCCTCTGAAACACTCTTGCACACTGGCTACCCTGATCCCCAACACAATGCCCCCTTGATCTCTGCAAATTTCTGATGTTCTATCAAACACCACAATCAATGTTCATTTCATTCTTGTTAAAATGCGAACTTGACTGGGAATGTGCTTTGAACATTAACTACAAATTAATAGTCAAATTTTATAAATTGCTATTATTGCAAGAAATCTACATGTATTTGCATTTTAATTGGATCGCAAGCATCAAAAACTTGTCTGTCTTGTGATTGGCCACATTGTTGTACATGGATTGGCTCTGTTTCAATCCCTAGTGAGCTGTCTACTATCTACAAAGCTAGCTATATTGTAAATGAAATCTTATTAGTGTCTGAATTAAAATGCTTTTTTAGACAGCAGCTCACGAAAGACTCACAAAAAATGCTATACGCCGGCACATGTATAGCATCCACAAATAATGGCCAAAAGTAAATTTTAATTAAACTATTTTCTGTAGTTACTTTTGTATCTTAAAAAATAAATAGAAAATTGTTTCACTAACTTGCATTATATATTTCTGTATATTTACACTAGCAATCAAAAGTTTTTGAATAGTAAGATTTTTAATGTATTTTAAAGAATTACTATTTGAATATATTTGAAAATATAATTCGTTTCTGCGATTAAAGCTACATTTTCAGCATCATTACTCCATTCTTCACATGATCCTTCAGAAATCATTCTATTATGATGATTTGCTGTTCAGGAAACGTTTTATTATTATTATTATTATTATTATTATTATTATTATATCATATTTATATCAATATAAACAGTACATTTAAAACAGTTAAGTACATTTTTTCAGAATTCTTTCATGAATAGAACAATCCAAAGATCAGCATTTGTCTGAAATAGAAAGCTCCTGTAACATTATACACTATACCATTCAAAAATAAATTATAGAAGTTAAAACTTTTATTTAGCAAGGATGCTTTAAATTGATCAAAAGTGATGATAAAGACATTTATAATGTTACAGAAGATATATGCTGTTCTTCTGAACTTTCTATTCATCAAAGAAACCTGAAAAAATTCTACTCAGCTGTTTAACATAATAATAATATAATAATATTTTTGAGCAGCAAAATCAGAATATTACAATGATTTCTAACTTTAATGATGCTAAAATTCAACTTTGAAATCACAGAAATAAATTACACTTGAAAATATATTCAAATAGAAAGCAATTATTTTAAATAGTAAAAATATTTCAAAATTGTACTGTTTTTGCTGTACAGGCTTGTTGAGCAGAAGAGACTTCTTTGAGAACATTAAAAGTCTTACTGTTCAAAAACTTTTGACTGGTAGTGTATATACATAATTTATATAATTATATTTTTGTAGACTCTTTCGACTTTATTTTTGATAAGAAAGTAGAGTAGTCAGGTCTCCAGGTCAACCAACCCAATATTTGTTCTCTACTAAATGACATAATATTTTAAAAAAATCTTCTTTTTTTTTCTTATTTTGTTCTCATTATAGCAATAACTTCAGCATTCAATAATCTCTAACTGCCACAAAATACAGTGCAGTAAAGTTTTTAATGAAATAAAAACATTTTCTAGTTAAAGACATGTTTCTGTACTAAATGGAAACAGTTATTTTTGAAATAAACACTTCCCTCAGTTCATAGCAATGCATTATGGAATTAAGGGTACAGTATGTCAAGAGGTAAATTTTGCAATTGCTTCAAATATATACATTTTATCAATATTTGTGTGTATTTCCTGTGAACTCATGACCTTGGCTGCTCTGTTGTCATGTTCTACTAGTCCAGCTACAGAAATGACAAGAATGACCAAGGTATGAAAAGTTGTGAGTCCTCCATGTTTGTTTGTAAAGTGTGATGTGTATCAGTTGTTCAGCAGGATTGTGTTGAAAAGCCGCAGTCATAGTCAGCAACAGGAGGCAAACTGAAACAGAGTGCCAAACACCTCATCAGCCAAAAGCTTGACAGATGGAGCAGCTAGCCTTCCCATTCTGATGACCTTTGACCTAATCCCATCTCCCTCTCTTCCCCTTTTCCCTGCTGCCCCAAAGACCGCCCCAGAGGACATCTGAAGGTTACCAGGCCTGTCAACCCTGCTCCCTTGAAATTGAATTATGTAAACAAACAAAAATAAAACCCCAGCCCTCTCCGTCTGCCTGCTTCGCATTATAAAGCCGTTTGGAGAAAGAGATAATCTCATTTAAAACAAGTTAAAACTGCATTACAGTAGTAAACAAACATATGAGAAAAGGCATATTTTTCCCTCCAGTGCAGGAGAAGCAGCTTCAAAATTGTAATATGTAAAGCTACAAAACATTAAAAACAAATGTAATATTACAAAAGATTTATATTTCAAACAAATGTGTTTCAAACAAAGAATCCTGAAAAAGTGTACTCAATTGTTTTCAACATTTATAATAACAAGAAACTTGTCTTGAGTGCCAAATCAGCATATTAAAATGATTTGTGAACTCCCACAGATCAGATCGTCTTGTTTTGATGTAACAAAGTGGCTATATCTGACTTTGTGAGTTGTTCACATACTTTTTAAAATTAGTCTTCCCATTAACGCCATTATATTGTTCATTCAGACTAATTCGTGGAACTTGCACAAACACAAGGTCGATTTATCAGCCGAACATAACCAGTCATATCCAATCATATCATGATGGAGGCACTGCCTCTTCTCATGTGACTTTCCCCCATTCATTCTCAATTACCCCCCAACAAACCCACCGCATGCTTTAGGGTGTCTGTTAAAATTCAGTGGGCTCAGGGGAGGCTGTAACTTTACTTGCTACTGTAGAAAAACAAATGATGTATACACTTTTTAATGTCATATTTTATAATCTTGGCATTGTTTTATTTTTGCATCCAGTATCAGAAGACACCCTTCCCTCCTGGGAGGAAACGCCCTTGATATACAGTATATACCCCGGAGCTACTAAAACGTAGTGAAGTTTGTTGTTCCCTGTGTTTCACTAAACACATTATCTTGACAAATGGGATGACAGACGTCCAATTAGCAGTCAACAGATGAGAACAGACAAATGAGATGGAGAATGAGGGGTTTTGGTTTGTTTGTTGTCCCTCATAGCTGTCGTCCCTGATATTTCCAGCACCATAATCAATGATATTATCAGTTTTCAGTCAGAGTCTCATCATTGGTGTCACTCACCGTCCGAGCGCTTCGCACATCACAGACCAAACAACAGCACCGTCTGTAATAACAAAAGATATGATCTGATCTGGATGCTGCTGACAGAGGATATGAGAGGGTTGATATTAATCTGCTCGCAATATCACATGAACTGTTATCACACTTGTCTTTCTTTTTCCCCCTCAAATATTTTCTTATATGAGTCTCGTGGGATGTTTGGGACGGACATTAAATGGTACGACATGGCGCGGTTGTTCAGCAATGGTGCGAAAACCTTGGATGGTTTTTTAATATGATTTTCAAACACTTTCCGCTGCTTTCAGAAAATTGTAAGTTTATCTTTGGATTTACACAACAGTAAGATTTTTAATGTTTTTTTTTTTTTTAAGGAAGCCTTCTGCTCACCAAGCCTGCAGGGTCCTTTATTTAATCCAAAGTACAGCAAAACTTTTTTTTCTTTCTTTTTTTTTTTATTAGATTTATTCCTGTGATTTCAAAGCTGAATTTTTAGCTTATTCCAGTAGCATCATTCAGATCATTCTAATATTCTGATTTGCTGCTCAAAAACATTTATTATCTTCAAAACTTCTGAGTAGAATTTTTTTAAGTTTCTTTGATGAATGGAAAGTTCAAAAGAACTTTATTTATCTAGAATATAAATCTTTTGTAACATTATAAATGAATTTATCATCACTTTTGATCAATTTAAAGCATCCTTGAAAAATAAAATAGTATTAATTTCTATAAATAATTGCTTTCCCCCAAAAAATTATACTGACTCCAAGCTTTTGAAAGGTATAGTGTATGATGTTACAAAAGCTTTGTATTTCAGATAAATGCTGATCGTTGGATCTTTCTATTCATCAAAGAATCCTGAAAAAACATGCTCAACTCTTTTGATAATAGTAATAATAAAATGTTTCTTGAACAGAAAATTAGCATATTAGAATGATTTCTGAAGGATTATATGACACTGTAGACTAAATTAATGATGCTGAAATTTTAGCTTTGATCACAGGAATAAATTACATTTTGAAATATATATTCAAATAGAAAACAGTTATTTTAAATAGTAAAAATATTTCAGAATTTTACTGTTCTTCCTGTTAAATGTTTTTTTTTTTGAGCAGCAAATCAGAATATTAGAACGATTTCTGAAGGATCATGTGACAGAAGTAATGATGCTAAAAATTCTGGTTTGAAATCACAGGAATAAATTACATTTTAAAATATATTCAAATAGAAAACAGTTATTTTAAATAGTAAATATATTTCAGAATTGTACAATTTTTCCTATTAAATGTTTTTTGAGCAGCAAATCAGAATATTAGAACGACTTCTGAAGTATCGTGTGACTGGAGTAATGATACTAAAAAATCAGCTTTGAAATCACAGGAATAAATTACATTTTAAAATATATTCAAATAGAAAACAGTTATTTTAAATAGTAAAAATATTTCAGAATTTTACAGTTTTTGTTCTACTTCGGATCAAATAAATGCAGGTTTGGTGACCAGAAGAGACTTCTTTAAAAAAATTAAAAAATCTTAGTGTTCAAAAACTTTTGACTGGTAGTGTAGTTTTGTAAAGAAAATGTGTAATAATATATAATATTAATTGCAGTCTGGTTAGCAGCCACTCGCCTGCATTTAGAATATCAGTCTCGAATACTAGGTGAATATTACATCACAATGAATATTCATGAGCCAGGCTTCATTTTCAGATTGTTCCTTCGCCCTTGAAACTTTACTAAATGGATATTGAAATTACCGCCCATCTGCTGGACTGTAACATAAGCACATGGCATGATAAATCACTTCCAAGTAATTTTTCTTTACGCAGAGAGTATCTTTGGAAGTGCAACAGGGTTGTCTTTCTCTCGTGCTGTATAACATGCTCTGGTACCAGGGTTAATTGACCAACAGCGTGCTGTCAAAACACATTAGTTTGGGTTGCCAGTGTGTGGTGTATTACACCGATGGATCATTTTCCCCCCGCTTGGCCCGTACGCTTACAATCACGGCGCACTCTCAATCAAATCACGCCTGTTAAGACATTGAGTTTCTCGTTCCGTTTTGGCGTGTTAACAAGTGTGAGAGTGGGTAACTCGGCCCTGCGGCGTGCCGCCTGGGGATAGATCATGTTACTGTTAGCTTCGCGTTAGCAGGCAACACAACCTCGCTGGTCAGAGACGCTCACATTACATTCTGATCAGACAAATAGTGGGATAATGAGCCCTGGGCTGCTCGAAGAGAATACCAGCGTGGTGCCACTACTGCTGATGACCAGTTTACTCTTACTGTTGCCATCTATGTAAATTGACTATTTATTCATATATGTTTACTGCTGGACGGACGAATGTCATGAAAACGAGTTGAAGTTGCCCTACATTTCACCCTTTAGTCAGGAATGAAAAATATAAATATATAATAATATATGTAGAAATTATATTATGCATAAAGAAAATTAAGCTTTTTTAGGATCTTTATTTTTATATTATTCATTTTATTTCAAATATATCACTACTATTTATTTATTGTATTTAATTATTTATGACCCTGGACCACAAAACCAGTCATAAGTCTCTTTTTTTAATTAAAGCTGAATAAATAAGCTTAGCATTGATGTATGGTTTGTTAGGATAGGACAATATTTGGCCAAAATACAACTATTTGCAAATCTGGAATCTGAGGGTGCAAAAATATTGAGAAAAATGCCTGTAAAGTTGTCCAAATGAAGTTCTTAGCAATGCATATTACTAATCAGAAATTAAGTTTTAATATATTTACGGTAGGAAATTTACAAAATATCCTCATGGAACATAATATCCTAATGATTTTTGGCATAAAAGAAAAATCCATCATTTTGAGCCATACAATGTATTATTGGCTATTGCTACAAATGTACCTAGGCTATGCATGACTGGTTTGTGGTCCAGGGTTACATTTTTAATCAAATTAAATTAATTTATCAATTTAAATAATATAATTAAAATAAGAATTGTGTGATAACAAAAAATTGCATTACAATGAGAAATGTGAATTGGGTTTGAGGGAAAGGTACTTAATTGTCTTGAAAATGATGGCACAGTGCAAAAAAAAGAAGAAAAACTTAAATAAGCTTCCATTTTTGTCCATTTTCACTTATTTCTTTCAGTTGAAATATGAAATGGAAATGTTCTTGACAGGTTTTGTGAGATTCACCCTTTAGCTTTGCATAAGTAATTTATTTTCCTTATGTGGGTGTTGTGAAAATTAATTAGCATTTTTAAAAATCTTAATATCCCTCGTTAAGCCAGCACCTAGATACTTGAATAAAATCATAAAAATTAGAAATAATTGTGTTCATTAAAGGTTTTGAATGAGTAAACTCGTAGTGAGAATTCTGTCATATGCAGAATAAAATACAATCATGCACATGCAATGAAGTATATGCATATTTATGATGTTTTCATGAGTCATAGTTATAAAAATGTGCTACCCAAACTATTGCAGTCCTGCAATGCAAACGGATGATAAGATTCTTTCGTAAATGCAAGATGCCAATCTCCGAGTCATTATTGTCTGGATTCCCTGGCATGGCTTCCTAAAGCAGCTTGGTAAGATTTTTGTGCGAGCCCAGTCTGATAAGTCTGATGCTGTATTCTTTTGTCACGGAAAAGGTGGAGAGCGAATGAGTGCGCTCGAGATCTTATTCACACACTCGATTGGATGGGGTCGAGCCAGAAGGACTCTCACGTCCTTGAAAGCCGTAGCGAGATGGCAGACTTTCTTTGGCATCCACCTCCAGTCGTGTCATTGTTCAAAGCTGTATTTGGCTTGGAATTGTGTACCACAGCGGAGCTGGATTTGAATAAAGTTCCTTTCTGATTGGCTGTGCAGTCACACGGTCCAGCTACAAACCTCATTTTGTGCTCCCTGTTGAGAGTTTGTGTGTGCATGTGCATGGCGGAACGAGAGATAGCTGCTTGAAGTTGAAGAGCACATGCTTGCTCTGCAATCCCAAAGGACAATAGACACTTACACAATTGAGTTAATTAGAAAATGTTTCTATTGCTTTCTGGGTCTCGGGTTCTTTTAATTAAGAAACACAAAAGTGTCTTTCAGAATAAGACATTTGCTTGATGAAGAAGATAAGCACTCCGGTTTATTGCATTGGACGGCGCAACATTAGACTTATTTGCATCTATTAGTGCACAGTTCCACTTCTAAACAACTAAGCTTGATATGAGAAGTATTTTTTTTTCTACCGTGATAAAAGTAATCTAATTGCAACCGCAGACTGTGTGATTAAAAATACAGCTAATGTACTCATAGCAGTCAATTTACTCTGACTCAAGCTGCGCTTGTTGTATTAAACATAATTTTTTCATAAGCTTTCATTATAAAAGTGTCAGAATTGCTCAGTGTCCGCTGTAGCACTAAATGGTTCTAATCATTGACCTTTACAGACCTTTAATATAAGCTCGCCGCTGTTGTGCGAGATTCTGGCTCATCACAGAATCCTGTACCCTTTGGACCAGAGTTTTATAATCTAGTCTCGTCACAGTATCTTTGTCTAGATAATTAACATTTCCAGTTACATTTTAGACATGTTGATTTGACTGTTTATAGCTTCAGTTACAGTACATAATATTGTAATATTGTCATATTTACATAGCCAAGAGGACATTTATCTAATCAGACATCGATTATACATCAGTTAAATGGAACATTTTTTTCAGTTTAAAGAGACAGTTCACCCAAAAATAAAAAGTCTGTCATTAATTACTCACCCTCATGTAGTTCCAAACAAGTTAGACCTTTATTCATCTTCAGAACACAAATTAAGATATTTTTGATGAAGTCCAAAAGCATTCTGACCCTGCATAGACAGCAATGCAACTGAAACATTCAAGGCCCAGAAAGGTAGTAAGGATATCGATAAAATAGGCCATGTGACATCAGTGGTGCAACCTTAATTTTAAGCTACGAGAATACTTTTTGTGCTCAAACAAAACAAAAATAACAAATTTATTTAACAGTTACTTCTCTTCACTGTAAAAAAAAAAAAAATTGTTGAGTCAAATTAAAATAATTTACCTGGCTGCCTTAAAAGTTCAGTCAACTTAAAATGTTGAGTTGTACTAACTGTCAACTATATATATATATATATATATATATATATATATATATATATATATATGTGTGTGTGTGTGTGTGTGTGTGTGTGTGTGTGTCCACAAGGATAGTAATGCCACTAGATTTTGACCTTGTGGGGACATTTCTTAGGTCCCCATGAGGATACAGGCTCATAAATCATGCACAATGAGTTTTTTTAAGGAAGTAAAAGTTTGCACAATCTCCTGTGAGGGCTAGGTTTAGGTGTAGGGTAGGTGTAGGCCCATAGAAAATATGGTTTGCACAGTATGAAAACCATTACGCCTATGGAATGTCCCCATAAAACATGTAAACCCAACGTGTGTGTGTGTGTGTGTGTGTGTGTGTGTGTGTGTGTGTGTGTGTGTGTGTGTGTGTGTGTGTGTGTGTGTGTGTGTGTGTGTGTGTGTGTGTGTATTTGAGTTGATTCAACTTACAATTTTAAGGCAGCTGGTTAACTTCATAAGATTAAGCCACTGATAACCACTGATGTCACATGGATTATTTTGTCTATATCCTTACTACTAAGATATCTTGAATGAAGGTCTTAAATAATTTTTATTTTTGGGGTGAACTGTCCCTTTAAAAGTGAAAGTTTATCATTAATTCACTCACTGCATCTCGATGTCACCATGGTCATGCAACGTTATGCTCACTCATCTTGGCAAAGACTCTGTCTTGTGGACTGACAAATTTCCCAAAGCTGGAGGTCCGATTTCACATGGCATTCAATTGCACATTTCAAAGTCCAACATTGAATGAAACCTAGCAATATAGTCTTGCATGACACAGCTGTCAAGACACATTTAATAATGATAGTACTCCAAGAAAACTGGCTGGTCTAAGCCAAGGATGGCTCAATGCTTTGTGCAGTTTGAGTCCCATGTGGCAGGGTTTGCTTTAGAGGAGGCATAGAGATGAAAGGGGCTCTTTATTCTCCCAAAGGGTTGATATTCAGGCCAGCGGTGGAGAAAAAAGTGAGGGCCAGAGAGCAGGTTTTAACAAGTATGAATCAGGGGTCTGATGCTAGACAAGCTTCAGGAGCAATTATGGTCTAAGCCACAAGCTTTCAAAGAAGACGCGGGGCAACTGACCAATAAAAGTGTCCTTTAAGATGGCTGACAGATTCTCCGCTGTTTGAAAAGAGTTGAAATGACAGAGCTTTGGAAAAAGCTTTTTGAAAGCCAGGTGAAAGGGTTTTTGCTTTGCTTTGTTTTTTTTTTTTTTTCATATCTGTTCTTTTCATGTCTCTTACCAGTCTGAAATGTTATGCTAAATGAGCCAAACACAGTCACTCAGCTATTCAAGATATTCAACCAAAAATTTCAAAAGGAGACACTATTCACTAACCATTTTCTTTGAAAGTTTGGTGTAAGCAGGATTTTAAAATGAGAAATTTTAGGCATTTCCTGAGAGAGACACACTAGTGGTCTCTGTTAATTGCTCTTAATTTCCTATACGCTAAAACGTCTGTCCATACGCTAAAACCATTTTGTTTATTATTAAGAATTTTTTTATAAATTGATATAGTAAAGACTATTATGCTAAGAACGAAAAAACAAAGGAAAAAAAGTGAAGCCTCCATTACCCCGCAGCCAAGTTGAGGCCGTGGGCTGATGATCCCAAAGTTACTTTAGACTATCACTCACTGTTTTTCCTCAGAGGAGAGTGCTTATCGATTTTGTCAACAGCCGATTGATTTTTCTTTCTCTCTTTCTCTCTCACTCTTTATCTTCGCCTTTCACTCTCCCTTTGGACCTTGCTGTGGGAAATGTGTCCTGTGGTAGCAAGTCTAACCCTCCTGGGAGACAAAGATGCTAGCATTTATTTTCATTTTTCTCTTCTGCCAATTAAAATATGAAGTCCTCACACCATGATAAGAGAAACAAAAGATGCTTCAAATTGAGGACGTTTAGGGAAAAAGGCTGTCAGGATATTGGACATGTTCTAAATGCCAACTGTCCTGGCTGTAATTTCTTTTCAAATATATTTGATGGATAAATCTCAGCAAAAACATGTCCAGATCACATTTTACTCAAAATTCAAAGAAAATGTGAGCCACTGATGTCACATGGACTGTTTTATCGATCTTTTTGGGGCTTCAACGGGTCAGAAAGGTCTTGGATTTCATCAAAAATATCTTAATTTGTGTTCCAAAGATGAACGAAAGTCTTACAGGTTTTGAACCACATGAGGGTGAGTAATTAATGAAAGAATTTTCATTTTTGGGTGAACTTTCCATTTAAGGACAGTTAAGTACATTAAAATCGCAAATTTTCATGAGAATTGATAATAAAGATTGAATTGAATTCAAACTCTAGCACTTTATTTCGATTTTCAGGTGAAATATGTACATTTTCTTGACATGTACATAACATGTTTGAGTGCTTGCTTGTTTCCCAAATGCAGAATACAAGATGTCTCTGGTGCACTGGAGCCTGACATTATTTATACAGTCCTTGACTCTGCATTGTTCCAGAGCAAATCAAGCACATTCAAATGTGGAGTGGAAAAATCGGCTTCTTTTCTGGAGAAATCTGCCTCCCCGAAAGTTGCCATTCGGTTGCCAGGTGTTTGTTGTGTTGTGCGCGAAAGCCGTAATTACTGTATGAGTCTCTGAATGCGGAATTCTTCCACCACATCTGTCTACCAATTATTCCCAGCAAATGTTGGTTCAGGGAGGAAGCTTCTCTCGCATCTCGGAAACTGACATTTTCGTATCTGGTGCTTGTGCTCTGTTGACGCATACAGTTTTAGTCCTGCTGTATAGAGGCGTCGCTCTTTCTCTTGGCAGGAGGCTGTTAATCTTGTCGAAAAGCTGAGGAGCTCAATTGTCCTCCCCTGACAGCGCTCACTGGAGCTGGAGCTGTATTTATAAAGTCGTGACCAGAAGAGGAAATACTATTTTCAGTTATTTCAACACACTGTGTTGCACGGATGTAAGTTGCTCACAGTATTTTACAAGTAACTTTTAGAGGCTAAGCAATTTGGTCAGTGTGCTTTAATTTGTGTCTGTTAAGGTCAAACCTCATTAAACAGCATACATTTTGCAGTATTTTTTCGTTCCGTTTATTTGGTTCCACGCTGTCCTTGACAATCAAACAAATCCGGCGCTGGGCTTGATTGCTTTAACAATGTCAAGCTCAAAATGTCTTCCAAGAGTGATCAAATGGCAATATGTGAATGCCAACAGCTCCTGTTTTCAACTAAATTGGCTGATTACTCTCACTAGAGCATTGCAACATCTCTCTCTCTCTGAGCGAAGATCGTTAATCCTGTGCGACCGGCAGACACGAAGGTCTCTGGCAATTGATCAAAGAGTGTCAACCAAGAGACTGAAACTTTTTGTCATTTTCACTTTGTTTCCTCATTGCTCTGGGAAGATAGTGATCCGTAAAGCACATGACTATTTGGAGTCATGTCAGCTCAGTCTGTGCGACGGCCATCTTGATAACAGCTACATTCAGACATGCAACTACAGCTTTATTGGCTGTTTAATGAATAAAAAGTTATCTCAAGATTAGAATTCAGCAATTATTTACTCACCTTCCTGTCTTTATAAACCTAGACTATGTTTTTTGTTCTGTGGAACCTAAAAGGAGGAACTTAAATGATTAGTTCACTTCCAAAATTAAAATGTCCTGATAATTTACTCACCCCAAGTCATCCAAGATGTTCATGTCTTTCTTTCTTCAGTCAAAAAGAAATTAAGGTTTTTAAGGAAAACATTCCAGAATTTTTCTCAATGGGGATTAGCAGGTTGAAGGTCCACATTGCAGTTTCTGTGCAGCCTATGTAACCAGTTAAAACTTGAAGTGGCAGTAAGGTCTTAAAATGTATGGAAAGTGTCTTAAAAAGGACTTAAAAAGGTATTAAATTTAACTTGATGATTCCTGTATATACCATGAAGTAACAGCTCACTGCCAGTTACAAAAAACAACTGTAACAGTCTGTCACAGGCAATTAGTTGCATTTTCCATCAGTTGATTTCTTAAATTTTCCTTTGACTATGTTCTGGCCCAAACTATGTTCTGATGCCAAATTTGCTTGCCGACCCCTGGTGTCGAGCCCTGTGAAGCCACTTTGAAACTGCAAATTTGGACCTTCAACCCATTGATCCCCATTGAGGTCCATTATATGGGAAAAAAATCCTGGAATGTTTTATCAAAAAACTTAATTTCTTTTTGAATGAAGAAAGATATAAACATCTTGGATGATATTAGATGGAGTTTTGTTGTGTGTTTTTGTCTGCACAGTGCCATCATGGGCCATCGTCGCCATTGCATTTGTTGCTGTCGTACTAGTTGTTTCCTGCTGCTTCTGCATCTGCAAAAAGTGGATATTCAAGAAGAAGAACAAGAAAAAGGGCAAAGACAAGGGCAAGAATGCCATCAACATGAAGGACGTCAAAGACGGTATCAAAACCGAGGTAAAAACATTGTTACTGCTGTTGGATTGGCCTTGTTCTTTAGTCGTCAGAAGTTGCATGAAATATTTATTACTGTATTAATGCACGATGCCAATTAAGAATGTTCATAAGCTAACTCTAGATGGAGTCATCTGTTGACAATGTTGTTTCACAGCTGAATTTAATTGCAGGACTGCAACCTGGGCATGTTAACGGTTCATTAAAGTATTCAGTTTTTCTAATATTGTAGTGCTTCATATGGTTAACTGTGCTATGAAGTGGTATCAACCCAGAGAAATGACAGTAGATAATGAAAACAATAGGAGAAAGAACATTAATGCAGCCCGCTTTTTCCCACACACTCACAAATTATATGGAACACTGGCACTTTAACCCTAGTTAGCATGCTAATTGCATTAACATGCTCGCAATAGTACACTTCTAACAGAATAATTGACAAAGTCAGCTTAATTCGCGGTGTAAGGACACTGGCTTTGAGACCATGCCAAGACCACTCAGATCCCAAATTAGAGACATTGATTTTCGAGCACAAAGCACAGTGAAGAGGAACAGACACAGATAATTAACAACACTCTTTAAAAACCCAGTGTGCCATTCCAGAATGTCACAGTTTATCAGCGTCAAACCAATTGCAAACTGCTATACAATAGCTGCTATGATGTTAGTACTTTCAAAATAGAAATAAATCCATATACAAGCCAGCTTAAGGTGGTTAACTGCTCTCCCAACAGCTGAAAGACCAGCCAAAGACTATCTTGGCCGGGTTAGGAGACCAACTAAACCAGCTTAGGCTGACATATCAACTTGGGCTACTTTAACCTGATGTTTTAGCAGGGAGACACCCATATATAGATTGTAATACCTGTGCTAATTGGCTAAATATGACCGGTTAATAAATCGTCACTCTTATTTAGTCAATTAGCACATCAGAGCGACATGCCAGAGTAGAACGTCCTGCACAACATACATCTTTGTTGTATTATCAACAAAAGGAGCTTTGAGCTTCTCGGCAGTCATTTCTCCTGGTGTGCCCAGACTCATGTGGTCGCCTTTGTGTGTGGTTGTTTTAATTTGTGTCTCTTCCTTCCATGTCCTCCTTATCTATGTTTTGTCTGATGACTTTGCGGGATTGCCACTGGCGGTAGGTTCCCAATTGCTGTTGGATCTTCTATAGCCTGCTGCAATGACTTTTTAATAGCCTCTTGACAACAGGTTTACTCTAGTAGAGTAAAATATATGTTACTATGCATACAGTACATGTATATCTACAATATATATGTGTGTAAGTCTACATATACACATATATATGAAGAGAGAAAATGCATTTGGGTACGCTTTAGCAAGGTTGAACCACATTGATTTCTCCTTGTCATTTGAGAAACCGAAAAGAATAATTTCTTCTGAAATTATTCTGAGGAAACTGTCAAAGTACGGACTGCTTAACTGCTAGTGATACGTTCGGCTTGTTTGACTGCCCTTGGCCAAATTATCAGCACTCATCTGGTCCACTAGAACTTAAAATTAAAAAATGTCCTGGAGGAGAACAGCACCCACCTCATTAGCAGGACAAATTTGTTCAAGAAGCAATTTTCAGACACGATGACCAGACTGATCTTTAATTGGCTGACATGTTTTTGAAACATCATTTTTGCCAGTCAGATGGAAAGGGTATCAATAAAGGACACTCCCAGCTGCATACTAACTGGTACTTTTAATTATTTTACACTTCCAAAAAGACTCATTTAAAGGAATAATTCAGCCAACTGTCTTCATTTGCTCACCCTCATCTTGTTCAAAAGCTGTATGACTCTTTATGGAACATAAAAGGAGATGTTTAGCAGAATGTCCACACTGCTGTTTATAATGAATGTTAAAGTTGTTAAAGACTACTTTCAAATTTCATCACACTACTGTCAAATGTGACCCTGGACCACAAAACCAGTCATTAGTAGCACATGTATATTATTTGTAGCAACAGCCAACAATACCGTTGTGTGGGTCAAAATTATAGATTTTTTCTATGCCAAAAATCATTAGGATATTAAGTAAAGATCATGTTCCGTGAAGATATTTTGTAAATTTTCTACCTTAAATATATCAAAAAGAATTTTTGACTTGTAATATGCATTGCTAAGAACTTCATTTGGTCTTTACAGGTGATTTTCTAAATATTTAGATTTTTTTGCACCCTCAGATTCTAGTTTCAATTCAGAATTTACCATTATGACAGGTTTTGTGGTCCAGAGTCACATATGACTCAAAATGTAGTGCCTGGGTCATATTAACCATTATTAATATGTTTTATTTTTGTCAGTTTTTGGGCTTACCAGCCTTTAATTTCCATCTGCTTTCATTAAATGCAAAAAAGCAGATTGCGTGTCCTGCTAAACATCTCGTTTTGCGCTCTGCTAGAGAAATAAAGTCATACGAGTTTGGAACAACAACAACTTGAGGGTAAACAAATGATTTGTGGCTGGACTATCCCTTTAAATAGACCACAAGACTTAACAAGCACCCCAAGAGCTTGTTGAATTGAAGCGATCAAGTGTTTGCAAAAATAGTCTGGTAAATAGTCCTCATAAGGAGACAAAACAGTTCAGAAATCAATTTTGTTCAGCCTTTTGCTTTCACACTTGTAACCCAACAACTAATAAGACAGGCCCTTGTACACATTACGATCCCTCTCACCAACACCTTCTTGCTGGCATGATGCTTACAGCTTCCATGAGCGTGGTGGTTATCACCAATAACTAAGAGTCATGACAATGCCACTGTGTGTGGAAGATCACGTCACAGAGAATGAGGGTCACTATACGAGTGCTCTTCTTGAGAACGTGAATGCCCTGCATGCTTTACCGATGAGCAAGACTGCCCTTTCGAAAGGCAACTGTTTCACAGTGAATGAACTGAGATCTGAGTTTGCCTCGACAATCGCATGCTTTCTAGCGACAACAAACCTCCCTCGACATCCCCTTAACACTGCTACCATCTGAAACGAAGGCTAGCTAGGGCTCTTAAGCCACACCATCCACAACATTTCCCCACTGATTTGTTGATGCCAAGAGATTGTTCTGCCTGAAATAACATAAAGGACAATGTATTGTACAATGTATTTCTTAAGAACATCTGTCTGCTCATCTTGTCTAGGGTTGGGCGGTATGACCAACAGTTTTACCAGTAATTTTATATCACAGCAATGGTATATATAACATGATAGGTTATCTATCTGTCTGTCTGTCTATCTATTTATCTATCTATCTATCTATCTATCTATCTATCTATCTATCTATCTATCTATCTATCTATCTATCTATCTATCTATCTATCTATCTATCTATCTATCTATCTGTCTGTCTGTCTGTCTGTCTGTCTGTCTGTCTGTCTGTCTGTCTGTCTGTCTGTCTTTGACCGATTTTGACAGCGTCATACATTAAAGGGTTAGTTCACCCCAAAATGAAAATTAGCCCATTATTTACTCACCCTCCAGGCATCCTAGGTGTATATGACTTCCTTCTTTCAGACGAATCCAGTTGGAATTGTATAAAAAATTATCCTGGCATTTCTAAGCTTCAGAATTGCATGGGCGGGTGTTTCATCAGTCCAAAACAAGTTCAGTAAGATGCATAATGTGCCGCGGAGGGATCAAAGCAAAGCAATGAACATGAATTAGATGTACAAAATGAGGATTTGTAAAGAAAAATGTTGGAAGATTTCTATATGAGCCAGTAGTAGACTGGTTTTCCTTTGCTAAAGTAAAGAAACTTTGCTTTCTTTGCTCCTGTGAACAAACGTTGGTTTGTGTGAGACTCACCGGTGCATGCGCAACGATGATGTCCTACACGTATGGCCAGTTACAGCATGCTGAGTGATTATTACGTTTTAAATATGTTTTTTTTTTCGTACAAAAATGCATTGATTCACTACAGCAGCGGTTCCCAATTCCAGTCCTCGCGCCCCACCGCTCTGCACATTTTGCATGTCTACCACACCTGATTCAGATAACCAGCTCATTAGAAGTGAGGTCCGTGCAGGAACTGCGATCCGATTGACATGGTCCCTGCAAAGTGTTCATTGCTCCCTGCTCCTTAAGCGGGGGAAATCTGTTTACTATACTTTGAAACATTCATTCACATATTTGCGCTACGCCACCGCATGTAGCGTCTTCACACACTGATGAAACTTACTAGAGAAGTGTGACATAAGTGCATCTGTAAATAAATGCATTTTAAATTTACGTCTCGCACGCTTTAATGACCTTCAAATGGAACATATACACTCGCTTCGAACTAATGAATAATGGCGGAATATCCTGTGATGTCCACTTCGAAGGGCAGTAACGTTGGAATAGAACAGACGTCGGAAGCGATGCGTGAAACACACAAAATGTGCAGAGCGGTGGGTCGCGAGGAATGGAATTGGGAACCGCTGCACTACAGGACGTCTTTATTCACCCCCCGGAGCCATGTGAGGCACTTTTTATTATGGAAGGATGCACTTTATTGTACTTGTTTTGGACTGATGGAAAGATACACCCGCCCATGCAATTCCAGGATAATTTTTAATATAACTCTGATTGGATTTTTCTGAAAGAAGGAAGTCATATACACCTAGGATTGCAGAGGGTGAGTAACTAACCCTTTAATTATTAGTAAGATTTTCATAATAAATGTTTATAGAACATGATAAATGTTTTAGAAACAGCTTCTTCTTTAGTCTTAAAGGAATAGTTCACCCAAAAAAGAAAATTCTGTTATTAATTTCTCACCCTAATGTCGTTGCAAACCCAAAAGACCTTTGTTCATCTTCGAAACACAAATTAAAATGTTTTTGATGAAATCTTTCTGACTTTCTGAAACTACGAGAATGCTTTTATGTGCGCAAAGAAAACAAAAACAACTATATTCAACAATTTCTTCTCTTCCGTCAGTCTTTGACTCACTTTCACGACAGTACTGACACAGAATAGAAGAAATTGTTAAATAAAGTCATTTTCTTTGCGCACATAAAAGTGTTCTCGTAGCTTCATAAAATTATGGTTAAACCACTGATGTCACATGGACTATTGTGTTGCTGTCAGAAAGCTCTCGGATTTCATTAAAAATATCTTAATTTGTGTTCCAAAGAAGGTCTTACAGGTTTGGAACGACATGAGGGTGAGTAATTAATGACAGAATTTTCATTTTTGAGTAAACTATCCCTTTAAATATGTCATAATATAATGTAATTTACATTACCACCCAGCCCTAGCCTTGCCCTTCCCACCAATCTAAATGCTTGCACTCATTTAGTTCTTCATCTTGCAACTCTTTTCACACCTTTCCACAATAGCAGACCATAGGAGAAAAGGGGGTTCACAACCCAAGTCTAGTGCATCACTGAGCATGTCATGGTCTTAATCGCTGTGGTGTTTTAGTGCTTGCTCCCCCCCTAATAGAGGTGCGGTTGAAGAGCAGGCTGGTCCAGGGCGGGCCCGGCGCTCTGGCGAGGGCAATCGGGCAGCGCCAGCGTTGGGCCGACGGGACTGACTGTTAGTGGGTGTCTCCTTCAGGCCTTGAAGGATGAGGATGATGCAGAAACAGGGCTGACGGATACAGAGAAAGAGGTGGAGCCTAAGGAAGAAGAGAAACTTGGCAAATTACAGTACTCCTTGGATTACAATTTCACAGAGAATACGGTAAGGGGCTGTCTCCAAATCGCCGTCACTGTGTGTGGTGTTTAGTGAGGTCTTCTTCGTAAGTACAGCGTGTTTGTCTGTCAAACTGTAACCAGCTCCACTCAAATAATGCCCAGTAAGAGTGTTCCACTCTTATATAATTGAATGCTCACTATAAACTGTTTAAAACTATATATACTGAAAATGTGACACTATGTTTGACAATATGACTTTCAGAGTCTTGTGCTCTATTATTAAGTGCTATCTATGAAAGCTAGAGGAATTCAGACTTAGCACTTAGAAAATATGCCCATCTGCCTGTAAACTCACCAAATGCCATGAATGTCAAGGACACATCACAGTACATTCTTCCACGCTGACTGAATGAGGGTGCTGGCTTGTCTTCAGCTCTGAGGCTAAGCCGAAATTCATTGGGCGCCTCTTACAAGTGATTGAAAGCTTGAAAGCCGAGTGACTTCCAAAATGGATGCACTTCCTTTTGTCAGATCCTGGCTGACAGATAATTGAAGCTGTGCATAGTCTCACGCCGAGACCGTGCAGAGAAAAGCTACAAACCCAGGGCTCGAAATTAACTTTTTTACTTGGTAGCACTGGTGCTCCTAACTTCAAAAAGTTAGAAGCACAAAAAAAAAAAATAGGAGCACCCAATTTCTTTTTAGTAGCCTAATGCACCGATCTTGATTCTTCATGGCCGATTCTGATTGCAAATGTTTTACAAGCAAATGGGGTGATTTTGAAAGCCTTTTTAATATATTTATTTTACGCCTTAAGCAAGGGACAAGAATGAATGAAAATATGAGTACATAAACAAGATGTTTATTTTCTCTATTATAGGTACAGCGATTTAAATTAGAGGCAGGCAACCACTGCATTTTTAAACAATGTACAGTATAAATAACACAAAATAAACAACACAGTTCTTTCTTAGTCGTGTAGACAATAAATGCAGCCACAATCAAAGTAGGCTACTCTTTCAATATTTAAAGTGCAAATAGAGACCAAATTTTTCAAGCATGATACAGTTATAGACAACTACGCAACTTATTATAAATAAAGCCTAGATATTTTATGTAGCCTAATTTGCGCGCATTGGGGAGTCGCTCTCTAAACGTGGGGTATTAAAATTGCTTTTGAATGCGTGTGTGCGTTTTACTTTTGGTTTCGTTTTAACGATCGCGCGAAACTCTCAGCAGCGCTGAGTGTGCATTCTACAATACAAGATATTAATTTAACAAAACAATTTGAAAGTGAAGGACACAAACGGGATTTTGAAAAGCCTGTCTGCAGTGAAAATTACGCCCCTGCGTGAGTGGAACTCTGCCGCTGATATCATTTCATGTGAATGCATGCCGCGTTGTACAGTATTGAGATGGAGGCGCCAAAATGTGTGCTGTAGCACGACAGTGACAGGCAGTGATTGACGGCTAATATCTAAAATCTGCATTAAAGTTAAGAATGTAACGATGAAGTTTAAATGGTTATATAACGTTGGAGAGAACGGCGAGGCTGTCTCTGTATCAGCTCAGCAGTCTGTGCAGTAGTTAGGCTAGCGAAGGTTTTGTAAAGAAATGAAACCAAGTCGCACCACAATTTCTCGCACTCGCACAAATGCTCCCGAATATAATTTGAGGTCGCGCAGATTAAATTTTGGGAGCATATGTGACCAAAACGGTCGCAATTTCGAGCCCTGAAACCTGAAAGAGCCAGATTATCCGCCATCACACACACACACACACACACACACACACAAATTACAGCTTTTATAAGCAACCGCCACCACAGGAGCACTCTTTTCATTGTATTTCGCCAATGTATGTGTAGCAGTGAAATGACAAAATGACTGCAAATGACTGGTAATGCTTTCAATTTATGGCATAACAGAGTTTTAAAAACAAGAAAGAGATGTTCAGGATACTGCATTTGTTCTATTTAAATATTTCAAATGTCTGGTTTGCGTACATTTTCATAGCAGGCATAAGAATGTAAGGATAAAATATGGCATGGGCACAAAAGAGCAAATTCGAACTAAGAATTAAACAGTCATGTGGTATTTTAGCATAAAAACCTTATTCTTATTCACTAACAACCTGCCAGCCAGTTTTACCGCTAACGTACTAAAATAACGCAGTGCCATATTTTAACACAGCACTATTAACGTCTGTGCAAATAAATGAAGCCATCAGCAGGTGCTCAGTTTCCCCCGCAATGTTTTTCCCCTTAATCTGCAGCAGTAAAGCAGAGCAAAAAGCAGGCAACGCAAAGAAATCCTCATCAGCCTGACCCAGATTCAACCCATAGACAAGTGCACGCATATATCTCCACCCTGCATGCCGGCAGGAAACCTACGTGCTTCTTTTCCGTCTGCCTTTAAAATGAACCTCAGTATCGCTTCAGGGAGACTCGGAGGTCTGGGAGATTTTTCTGCAACTCTTGCCCTTTCCAAAGGGGAAAGGTTCCAGGAAGCACAACTAAACTCTGGGTTTGTTTAAAGGTAATCTGGACCTTTTCGACCCTGCTGAGCAAGCCAGAGGATAAAAATAGAAAAGTACAAAACATGGCAGTCACAAAGCCACAAGACACAATATCTCAGAATCCAGGGCGGCTCCTCGGGGAGACAGAGAGACAGGGTGCAGATAAGGGCGATATTATTAATGAGGATAGAAAAAGAGGTGTGGATTGAGCTGCGAATCCACACACGTTCACTGAGGTGAATCATTGCAGTCGTGGCCTGGTTTCTAACGCATCCCAGGTATTTTAAGGACAGAAACCCCTCGCTGTTTATGCCGAATAACAAACCCCCCTAAGAAAACAGTTTTCTCTGAAAACCATTGCAGCAGTAATTTAAGATGACAGCTCAAAGCCTTCAGATGAGCGATTGTGTGCGCTGCACCCACTGAGGTGAAGTCATACGGCCAAATCTTCCCCCAGCATATCCTGCATCAGTCTGATTCTTCAAACTGCGTGGACTTTTTGTAGCCTGCAGAGCGATTGAAGGTTATTATGGCCAGAGTCTCATCAGGATCAGATAGTCCTTCACCCCCCATCTTTGGGCAAAACAACCAGAGACAGATCCACTGACTCATACTCCTACTATCGTCCACAACTATTCAATCTAACTCACAGCTAGAAGTACTTACAAAAGACTTCTTGTTCAGACTTAGAGATGGCGTCTGCTGGCATATCGCAAACTTCCGGGGAGACTGACAGCTATGCCACTGACATTGCATTGTCTGTGGTCAGTAGTATAGCGTAGTGTGAAGTACAGCTCACACAGATCACTTTTAAACCAGCAGTTTTCTTTTGCTCAACTCTGCAAATTTATGTGACCAGTTCGAACCTGCTGAATTCTGCATCTTGCCCTCGTACAAAACTCAGTGTTGTTCGGATTCTTCTTGAAATGATTCATTTCAATTAATTTCACCTGCCGAAATTCAGCAAACAATGGCAACTGCAACTTATGGTCAACATGATACAGTCATTTATTTACTCTTAGTCTGACATTACATGACATTAGCTGAGTTTCCATCCAAAGCTGTGAATTTATGTGCAAAATCTCAATGCGCAATACTAGAATATCACATAAATGAACACTAGAGGCGAGCACTTGTAATCGTTTTCATAAACAGGTATGATTACTACTCCATATGTTTCACTTTCTGGTGTTGCGCTGAATTCTGATCCTCGCCAGATTGCTACCCCCCTAGTATTGGTAGGTTTAGGGTTAGGTGTGGGGTTAGAATTAGGCAATCATGTAGCGATTTCAAAGAGAGGGGATAATAATTTGGCAGGGGGTCGAAAATGGGCTCAACACCGAACGTAACAAGCTTACTCGGTAGCTCATCCGGAACAGAATTTGACTTAGGATGCGGAATCCTTGGGTACAAATCCTGTGACAAACATGACCCATGATGAAAGACCCTGAAAGATGAGAGAGCGAAAAACAAGCTGAAACGGCATGTTTGTGATTGCGTTTTTCATCATATTCACTTTTGTTCATACTATCGGGTAGGTTTAGGTGTAATGCAGATGGTATGTTATTTTAAAATGTCATGGAGCATCGGAGTTACATTCGATGTACATTCATCTGTTCCAAAACAACACTCTATTAGTGCCACTCGATGTGTAGCGACACATTCACATCGAATATGTCACGAAACATACATGGCGGTATGTATTTTCGCGTCTTGCGAAAAAGTTCCCACAGGTACATTTCCGTAATTTCGTCAAGTTGCATTATTTGCATTAACCCTCTTTTGCACAATTCAAAACCCACCTCAAGCGAGTTAAAAAACTTTTTGCAAATTAAGCGATTTTTTTATTTTATTTGGCGGTTTCTGATGCGATATTTCAAAATGCACATAAAAACAGAGTGATACAAAGACAGCTATTGTTTTCATGTCTAAACTCTCTGTCAGATCACAAAAACAAACAAAAAAGGTGGTAACATACATTTACAGCGTGTTTTAATACTACCAAAAAATCATTATCCTAACTTGTATCGCTATACAAGAATCTCAGTTGGCCAGACAGTGATTAATCTTTTCTGAATCAATAAATTGTTGGTGTCTGGAACACCGTGAGCTCAGATACTGTAGTGTACACAGTGAGTTTTTAAAAGCTTAGCTTCAGTGTGTGCTATAAATAAATGAAGTAGTTGAGATAGTATTCTCAATTGTAATGGAGTGTAGGTTTGGAACCGAAAGTATCATTAGGTTAACGAATGTGTATTGTGCACACAGACCTTTTTAATCCAAAAGGAATTTCATTATTTTATCGAGCCAAATCTATGACCTTCCTATTGAGAGTAGCGTCCTCTACTGTAATGCTATAGCAATTTCTCATAGCAATAATATCAAACATCTTGAAAGAAGTGTTACAATTGGATTATGTTGAGGTGTTCTCAAGGGTGAACTTGACCTTTACATTTAATTGGAAATTTCACTTTATTATCAAGATATTGAATTTCTCATTGCTAACATGTCAAGATATGAATCTAAAGTCAAAATCTAGCTGACATCTAAGTATTCACTTGTCAAGTAGCATGAAGTGCTAAAGACTGGAATCAGTATGTATTAAAATTTAGTTCTCACAGAGTTAATGGTCATATTTCAGAATGGCTGACAAAAGAGAACTGTTGGTTAGTAAAATAAATAATAAGAGTTCTTATTTTGTGATTATAGGAGCAATGGGCATTGTTTGTGGAGCATTTTCTACCTTGCAACTATTTCTTTTGAAATACAGATGTTTCTTTTCCTGTTTCTTTTGTGTCTGTGTTAGAAAAGTGTTTGTGGAGGTGTTTCTTTCTTCAAGTCGGAACATGTGGGTTTTTTTTATCCGAGATTACAATGTGAAGCAATAAAACTGCCAAGACCTGAAGCCCACCACCATTTAATAAAAAAAATAATCAAACATTACTAGAGCCTGACAGGATATTAAAATCTTTATAGTTCCTTTGTCAAAAAAAAAAAACAACAATCACAATTACAGGGTTCTCTGATGGCTACCATTTAAACCAGAAACACTGGCAAAGCTCGACTGACTACAGTCCTTCCCGTGGCAGCACAACCGAAGTGTGACAGCTGGTCAGAGTGAGAGGAGAGAGAGAGAGAGCTCTACGCCCGAGTGCCTGTGTAGACACAGAGACAGGGCGTTTTAAGGGAAGCTGATGGGAGCTTGATTGACTGACTCTAGGACCCATGAGGCCATGCAGGGGATATGGTGACTGGCAGGTCAATCAGGACCTCGGCCCAGACAGCCGGCCAATCAATTATCAGAGCCGATGGGGAGATAGGATCAGGAGCGCCACGCTTGACATGGCCTGACCCCATTGCCTCCTTAATGCTGGGACTGTTTAAAGAGTAAAGCAGCACGGGTCTGAAGGACGCATCTCAGCGTCATAACTATAACTGACCTCTCGGTGGCTTTTCATATAAATAAGCATATACTCTCAGGGCTGATTTACTATGGTACCACCCATAAAGTGAAGTCAGATACAAACGAGTTGATTCACCGCATCAGATTCATCAGAAGGCAGTTGAAACTTTTTCCATGCTTGCTAGTTACTAATTTTGGGAGCAAAAACTGAACTTTGGAAAAGTATGAAATTGTCTGTGTTATGGAGAAACATCCTTGTTTTTTGAGACTACTAATGTGCACCTATTATTTCAATGTCATTACTTTAGTATTAGTCAATACTATTGTGGTATTCATTATTGTTTAGAATTAGATTTTGTTTTTTATAATTTCAGCTTACATTTCCATTTATCTTAGGTTTTCTATATTTCTATTTATTTTTATATGCGCTATGTGCTTGAACCCATATTGTAGTTAAAATTTCCAAAAATCAGCATTCTCCCCTAAAAGTGATCACACTGACCAAACCGTAAGTCATAGAGACTTGAAACTTGGAGGGATGGTAGTACTCACATTGTCTACAATCTCCAAGGCTCACCCCAATTGACCTGACAGTGGCGCTACAGCCATCAAAAGTACGAAATTGCTTAAAACTCCTAAACCGTTAGGCTTAGGTGTCTTATATCATTGGAATCATTGGTTTACGACGGACAATTCACCTGATTCACCTGCAAATTTTGGGGGTATTTTGGATTTTTGGGGGAAATCTGCTACTGTATAACCGCCATGGCTATAAAAGGCCCAAAAGGTCGGTGAGAAATTTGAAATAAATCTGACAGTAGGTGGCGCTAATGAGTTTTAAGCCTCTGTTTTTTTTTTATTCATACACATAGTATTCTTATCATATGATAGATCTCCTCATTCTGAACAACTTTGCCTCAAGAACCACTGCTGTCAATCAAATCGTCATTAAATATTCTATGTTAAAACTTACTTTTGTGAACTAATCCGCAGGTTTTTCACTCAATCCCAACAAAATTACTTCAGTACAATTCTCTGGGCTCTCTAGGTCAATAACTATACCCAAAAGACTCTGATACTTTTAGTCTACATGAATGTGTAGGACTTATGTTAGAGAGAAGATTTTAGTGCTTTGGAAAGAAAGACCTTCTGTCTCTGATTCAGCATTACAGTTAACAGCTCACATACTTTCATGTAACATAACAGAGACATCTACGAAATGGTGGTGGGGTGATAGTTCAAAGACTACACTCCTCTTCAAGGTCTTACTCATCCTCTCTTTAACTTTGACTTTTGACCCTTCATAGCTCATAGTGGGGATCATCCAAGCTGCAGAGCTGCCTGCTATGGATATGGGTGGCACTTCTGACCCCTATGTGAAGGTCTACCTTCTTCCAGACAAGAAGAAGAAATTTGAGACCAAGGTCCACCGGAAGACACTGAATCCTGTTTTCAATGAGCAATTCACCTTTAAGGTAGGTCACAAAGCATTATAACAAGCCATTTCCTCATTGGATCTGTGTGTTTACATTCTACTCATGCAGTATATCAAGTTATTTCTGACTACTTCTTCTGGAGTATTAACAAGACAGTAAGTGACACGAGGCGATGGAGTAATTACATGCAAACATGCAGATGGACTCCTGCAGGTGTCTGTCATCCGGAAAGTAGAATAATTTCTATTTTGAATGTTCAGTAGAGCTTTCCGATTCGTTTTTATGAGACGTCATGCGGCTATAAAGACCTTTTTGTGTAATTACCGCAGCCAGACCTCTAGACTTCTATTAAATTGCTAAGTGAAGTGTTGATTTCCTAAAAGAATTGCAAAAATATAACTGATCCATCCAAGGGGGGTAAAGAACTGTTTGCATGTTTGGTTCTTGTTTAGCCTAGTGCAATTTCAACTCTGACAAGGTATCTTGAGAACAAGAAACGAAACACACGCCAACATCGAGAGAGATAGCCACAAAGCTCTGACATGTAATCACAAGTGCCTTCATTATTGAAATGAAAAGACTGGAGAGCTGGTGTGTGTGATAGCGTCAAGGACAAAATAGCAACCCTTGGGTCTTATCTCTTTCCCGGCCAATCAAGCAGTTTGTCGCCATGTTGGAACAAGTCCTTCGGGATAATGAGTTTTGTCTGAAAAACAGCTCAATTGGAGGTAATCAAGAATCAAATCTCTCTCTTTCTCTTGAGCGCACACAATTGTCCTGTAGCTTCATCCCAACATCTCAGCGTTAGATAAATCCCGTAACTGGAATTGGGATTAGACTGGCAGGTGTGCATGCAATTAATTTCACCCCTCATATCCTGCAGGTTCCCTACACTGAGCTCGGAGGGAAAACTCTAGTGATGACAGTGTATGACTTTGACCGCTTCTCCAAACACGACGCCATTGGAGACGTGAAGGTTCCCATGAATAAGGTTGACTTTAGTCATGTGACTGAGGAGTGGAGGGACCTCCAGAGCGCTGAGAAAGAAGAGGTAAAAAGCTAACATACATGTGGGGTAATAACCTGTACCCTGGTGATGTGATTAAATATTAGCTTTTGATTGAATATTCCATCTTTATTGCTTGACCTTCTGGAGCACAAGTGCAAAGTTTGCTAATTCAGGTGTTCACTAGTACACACTTCCTAGTACGGGTGTGCAATAATGACAAATTTTGGTGATAACGATAATTAGGCGATATTTTGCTCAGTGTGTTATTGTGCTGGACAGGTTTAGAACTGCCATAAGCAGCTGACTTTTGATATTCTTCATATTCTGTGTGGTGGTTAGTTTGGTGAGTAACAAATGAACTTTTCTAATAAGCTTAAATAGTTTTAACCTTTTTTTTTTTTAGTTTTGCCTTTTTACTTTTATAAGACCATTTTTTTTATAACCTAATTAAATGTATGCAAACATTTTTTGTTTCAAATTCTTAAATTGAATCCAAAAAATGCAAATAGTAAGGCACTAAAGGGCTGTTACTAGTCAAATGAAATCAATGAAGTCAAATGAAATCAATATTTCAAATTAAACATATTTTGTTACAATGTTACATTGAATACTGACAATTTGCACGACAGAGTTTTAGTGCCAGGTTAAAAAATTAAAAAAATCTAAAATTACGAGATCAAAGTTGTAATATTTTGAAATTAATGTCAAAATATTTTGAGAATAAAGTCGAAATTATGAGAATAAAGTAAAAATGTTTTGAGAATAAAGTTGAAATTACGAGAATAAGGTCAAAATATTTAGAGAATAAAGTCGAAATGTTTCGAGAATAAAGTCAGTGTTTTGAGAATAAAGTCGAAATTGGGAGAATAAGGTCAAAATGTTTCAAAAATAAAGTGGAAATTACAAGAATAAAGCCGAAATGTTTCAAGAATAAAATCGAAATTAAGAGAATATGGTTAAAATGTTTCAAGAATAAAGTCAAAATTACAAGAATAAGGTCAAAATGTTTCAAGAATAAAGTAAAAATTACAAGAATAAGGTCAAAATGTTTCGAGAATAAAGTCCAAATGTTTCGATGAATAAAATCAAAATCTTTTGAGAATAAATGGACTGTGCATACAAATGGCATGGATTGGGAGCACCGGGAGAAGTTCCCAGGCCACCGGAATTGATTTGAGTATATGTGGGATTATTAGCAGAAATCATACCATGTTTTATACTCACAGGGACAGTATGCTTGGAAATAATATTTAATGTCTTTGATTGCATTCATTAGGCCTATTTATAGTGCACTAGCCACACAAGTGCTTTTGGTACTTTTAATATAAAACTAAGCTTCAGCTTTCAAAATCTGTCAGTTTTATAGTGAAATACAAACAATGTGTCTTGCAATAATGTGTATTTCACGCTCTTTAATGTGGCTGGAGAGATTGCTGTGAATCAATAGTCTTTTCGATTACAATGAGACATTTATTTCATAAAAGTATATGCTGATTGTATTATGGTATTATATAGCTATAAAATTGACATATTGTGAAAGTTCTTTCGGGATTTTTAATTTGGGCCATTTGCATGCGCAAAAGGCTGGAATATTCTCTCAAAATTGTACAACTTTAATCTTGTAATTGCAATGAATTAATTCTCGTAATTTTGACTTTATTCTCAAAATTTCAACTTTATTCTCAAAATTTCAATTTCATTCTCACAATTTCGACTTCTCGAAATATTACACTTTTAATCTCGTGGCATAGGTGGCGGCAAATCACTGCATGTATTAGTCATTGAATAATTCATTCAACTGATTTGTTCAAATGGTTGATTGATTCAGTAACGTGAATTGCGTAAAACAGACGTAAAACAGTTCTGCTGTGACTTTGTTTGAAAGCTGACGAAACAACAAGACAGGTAAAAACAGGAACTTGTATAAAAAGTCAGATTTGCAATTGTACCATTTGAAGAAAAAAACTACTCACTACTTTGCGTGATATTAACTATATCAGATGATATAAATATAAAAGACATAAAAGTCACACAGGGGGTCTATCTGTGCAGTATGAATTGGCCTTTGTACTCCCTTTTTCTTAAAAAAAAATGCACCAAATGCATTTCAAAAAAGTTTGAAATGCTCCCAAATGTTAATTTGTATATCGAAAAGGTTGTACACAACAGGAGTAAATATAATTAAGCAGGAGCTGCATGGAAATTTACTCACTGTACAAGTGCAAGACTTGAGGGCTATCCATCTTCAATGGAAATGTCAGTTAATCAGCTGGGCAGTGCCACATTTTTTTAATATTAAAAATGTGTGACTTTCCAAGCAGTGGTTGGGGAGATTCAATTTTCATGGTAAGTGTCATGGAGTATAGCATTTAAGCCATGGTTCCTATGGGAACCTTGTTTTTGTGCCACGGTTCCTTGGTGTAAAGGTTAATTATGACGCTGTCAAAAGCCTACTGAGGGCAGAGAGTTGAAGGCTATCTACATACGTTGAAGGTTGCTGCTGCTGCTGTTACACTCCATGTCCGATGAGCTAGCGGAGCACTTCAAGCACCGCTTGAGAAAGCTGGAACTTATTGACTTTTATCAAAGAATCTCTAGAGTGGTGTCCTGAGGGTGGCACTTTAAGTGCCTGTAAAAAACTAAAGGAAAATCGACTGCAAAATGCTGTAGCTTCTCGCAATTCCATTCAGTTCGCTCCTCTTTGATCTTTTTTTCTCCCTAAACAATTCTTGGTTAATTCAACTTATTTACCTTGTAGGACTCATTTAATTAAGCTACGAAATGTTATTTTTTCCATTCTGATGACCTTTTAATTGACAGAAAATTGATTGTGTGGAAATGGCATCAGCCAGTTGAAAGTACAGTGATGTAACCTTTTCCCCCTTCCTGTTGTTTTCTATATGTCACATGTGTTTGTATCCATGTTTATGAGAACGGCTCCCGAAATAATAATGGAATGCGTGTACGTGTAAATGCATTTTTCAGTGTGTTTACCGACGCAGCTACATTTGTGGAAAATTAATCAGATTCAAAGAATACAAACGCTATGCTCCTGAGTTTTTCTTCGAAATCCTGTTGTGAGAGAACTTCAATAAATGTTTGTGTAAAGGGAAATGTTTTAGTCTTGTGTGCTAACAAAACTATTTTAGCTGGAAATGTTTCATTCTCTGCTTTTCTTCTAAAGAAATATTGATTTTTGTTAGAGAATTCACTTAGTGAATGAATTCGACCTGGTTTTCCAGGTTTAGTTTTTCTATTTACCTTGACAATGATGTCCCTGATTGAACTTTTCTCTGCCACTCACAGCAAGAGAAGCTGGGTGACATCTGTTTCTCTCTGCGGTATGTGCCCACTGCTGGCAAACTGACCGTGGTCATTCTGGAGGCCAAGAACCTGAAGAAGATGGATGTCGGTGGGCTGTCAGGTGAGTCCAGTTACTGAGTCACACTGTCAGCTGGACCCTGGCACAAAGATTGTGCCATGATGTGACAGTTTAGGACAGTGTCTCTTGTTGCCAGCTGTCATGACAGTTCATTTGTGTGAAATCAAAATGGCTTTTGTTTGATATCTTATCCCTGTAAAACCAGATGTGTGAAATAATAGTCTAAATTTTTTTTTTGATGGAACCATTTATTGAACCTTCTGAAAAAAAAAAATCTGAAAAAAAAAACGTATGTGTTTTTTGTTATCAGTCTTATATGGCTCATATATTATGATATAGGAACAATTTCATAATTCTTATCACCAGTGTCAATATCACAACTAATACTGGCCTAAAAAAAAAAGAAACTCAAGCTCACTGAAGACAAGTAAACAGTCAGTGATTAATTAAGAATAAAAAACTAATTACAAGTAATAGGACAAATCTAGTTTAAAACAATCTAAAAACACTGTATTATTCTTCACTGTGTAAATTAAATATATATTTCTTCTTATTAAATTTACCAAAGTGATTTAATCAAGAGCAGTGAGAGATTTTCTCTCTTCTGTTGTTTGATTAACACGAATGACAGACAGCAGGAATATTAGACTGCTATCACTTTAAGAGCTGCCCAGATCCAATATTCTTACACATGTGTTTTCTTAGTCAGCTGTTTGCTTTTCACTTAAGACCTACATTACTGTGTTTATGAGGATACTTGCAAAGCCATAAATTTGGACACATGCAAGTGTGTGTATTCAACTGTTTAATGCCTTATGAAATGGCAAAAACAGCACTAACTGCATCTCAACGGCTTAAAATCACTTGTTTTTAAACCACAATGCGTGCATTTTGTTTTTGTGACCATGTAGTACAGCAATATCACATAAGCGTGTAACCGAGATAGAGACAATAGTCCAAAATCTATACCGGTTCACTAATTTCTAGTGGTTAATCGTGACTACCGGTATATCGCCCACCCCTACCGATTATATAATGCACATTATCATAATGTTTTCATAATCATTCCTTAAAACATCATAACTGTTCTTCTTAGACTGTTTTTCTTATAAAGCCAAGACCATGCAGTCAGGGAAAAATCTTACAATAATATAGCCTATTATGTTTGCATCCAATGAAATTGCAGCTACATAATTTTTCACCTGAATACACTAAGAAAGATGCATTGTGTGTTCTGAATGCTCTTTTTATGTTATCTTTAACACCGTTTCAAAAGCCTTTCATTTTCTCATAGCTGCACAAGGTTGTCTGTATGTAAATGCAGAGTCATTTTTACTATATCTTTCACTTTTAAAATCATGTAATGCATATACAGTCTTTCACAGCTACAAATCCCAAGGGCGTCGAAATGTGGCTTGAAATGATCCGACGCTTTCCGAACCCACGGCTGTGCGGAGAGCTGCGCTTTATCAGCTGAAGTAATATTCGGCTCTGGTGAATACATGAATACATTTTCGCTGAGTAAATTTACAGCTCGGCATTCAGAAATCAGTCCTCATCTGTGCCGTAACCACTTATGAAAAACGGCCCCGGTCTCGTCCGTCCATACTTCCCCGCCTCCCTCGCCGGTTCTCTCGCACCTGGTTCGTCTCGCCCTGCTGTCAGGCGGACAGGCCATCACTACCAGACCCACCTGCTGGGAGCCAAGAGGCCTGCCGTTTACTTCTCATCACTCAGAGAGAGAAGAACAGCTATTAGCAGCGCAGCCGAGAACAAACTTTCTCGCTCTCGCCGGTCCATTAGCAATCCAGATTAAAGCTGGCTATAAACTGTCAGTCACGTTTCATGAGGTGCTCCAACACGCTGCTGAAATTAACACCGTTAACACTTCTATTTAGGGGTTTGTTTTTAGAGGACCATAGTTTTCACGATGTGATAACTACATCCCTCAAACCTCCTATCGTGTTTCATCGTTGGGCTTGTTGAATTGGTCGTTTGCCAGATCGATCAAATCCTCTGCGAAATTGTGCAGTTAAGGGTGCTTTCACCATCAATTACTGGGTTTTTGCCAGACTCCAACGGATTGTATTGTGGAATGAACCTTTTTGACAAAGCGCTCCGTGTTCCCACTGATTTGACTAGAAAAACATTTCTGTCCCTGCATTCTCTCTCTGCTTTTCTTCTCGTTCCAAGTTCGTGAAATGGCTCAGATTTAATTGTTGTTATAGGGGGAGTCGTTCTCCCGAAGGAATCGCTTCAGAGCATGTCCAAAGAGCTGTCACATGATTAGAAACAATAGGCCCGCATGGATCATGCCAATAATTAGTGACTGTTTCCATTGTGATTCAGCTACAGGGAGGACGACTCATCAGAACACTATAATTTATCCTTTTCTCTATTCAAACCCTGTTTACTCTCCGTAATCACACAAGACGTGGTTGTTGCAGCTAAAATAAATGTAATTTGAATTAATTCACAAGAGCAGTGCTTACCAATCTCTGTATTCTTCATCATTATGTTTTTGGGTCTATATTTGTGGTTTAGAATAATCATTGAAAATGCATATAAAAATGCATATTTTGTGCATATTTGCATATTTACATTTAATGCATTGGAAGAAGTGTGCATTGCATTTAGGTTATGCAGTTTATCACGGTTCATGTGCGTTCTGTGAATAGAACTTACTACCAGTCAAAAGTTTTTGAACAGTGAGATATTTAATGTTTTTAAAGAATTCTCATCTGCTCACCAAGCCTGCAATTATGTGATCCAAAATACAGCAAAAGCAGGATTATGAAATGTAAATATTTGTACTATTTAAAATAAATTATTTCTATTTGATTTTTTTAAAAATGTAATTTATTCCTGTGACCAAAGCTACATTTTTAGCGTAATTACTCCAGTCTTCAGTGTCACATGATCCTTCAGAAATCATTCTAATATGATTTACTGTTCAAGAAAAATGTATTATTATTATTATTATTATTATTATTATTATCAATATTTAAAACAGTTGAGCACATTTTTTTCAGGATTTTTAGAAAGATAGAAAGATCCAATGAGCATTTTTCTGAAACAAAAAGCTTTTGCAACATTATACACTACACCGTTCAAAAGCTTGGAGTCAGTATATTTGGGAAAGAAATTATAGAAATTGATAATTTTATTTAGCAAGGATGCTTTAAATTGATCAAAAATGATAAGACATTTATAATGTTACAAAAGATTTCTATTTCAGATAAATGCTGTTCTTCTGAACTTTATATTCATCGAAGAAACCTGAAGAAATTCTACTCAGCTGTTTTCAGCATAATAATAATAATAATAAATGTTTTTTGAGCAGCAGATCAAAATATTAGAATGATTTCTGTAGGATAATGTGGCTGGAGTAATGATGCTAAAAATTCAGCTTTAAAATCACAGGAATAAATTACATTTTAAAATGTATTCAAATAGAAAACAGTTATTTTAAATAGTATAAATATTTAAAAATGTGTCAGTTTTTGCTGTAAAAAAAAACATTAAAAATATTACTGTTCAAAAACTTTTGACTGGTAGTGTACATATACTGTACTTTTTCAAAGCCTCAAAAAGCATTTGGACACTTAAATCACACTTGAATTTGTAATCAGAGTTAGATATTAAAATATCAAATCCAGTACCATTAATTAAAAAAAGTGCTTTAGACTTTGGAAAGACTGTTTATTTTATTTCATATATTTGAACACAACAATAGTTAAGTCAGCATCATTTGAATATAATTTTTAGATACTATTACAGTTTTTATTAATATTTTAAATTATATTTTTATATTTGAATTTATCTTTTTTCAATTTTAGTTTAGTTGCCAATGTATTATTTCTAGTTGACAATGCTTATACAATTAAATGTAAATGTTAAAGTGCGTCCAAGTACTTTTTCAGGTGAGTGCATGTGGTTTAGACATTATGGTCACACTTTAGTTTGGCTGATCAAATCTCACTATTTAAGGGATAGTTCACCCAAAAACTACAATTCTTTCATCATTTACTCTCCCTCAATTTGTTTTAGCCTTGTATTTTTTTTCCTGTTGATCACGAAGAAAGATATTCTTGGAAAAAATAAATAGATTTTTGGGTGAACTGTCCCATTAACTAACCATTAAATATAGACTTTTGCCTCAATAAACTGTTTAATAAACTGATTATTAATAGTAAGGTAGTTGTTAGGTTTAGGTGTAGGGTAGTATTACATGGTCAGTGCATGTATTTGAATATATTAGGGGTTAAAATCAGCATTTTTTTTGTCAATCGTCATTTATTTTCCATTTACATAAAATGCACTACACGCAGTCCTCCACTAGGAGACACCTATGAGTCTGTAGACCATACGTGACTGAATGCCTATGTTCCAGAGCCAATGAAAACATACCACATCAGAGACAAGGGCCATTTTTATTTTCACTCGGATTTTCGGTATCCCTTCTAGATGAGCTTCTCCAGTGACTATATGAACCATAAACACAAGTCATTACAAGCATTGCCAGCTCCTTGAACCACAAACTTCTGGCTTTGGCTTCTGTGTGAGTGTAGATTACCACAGATTTCCCAAAGAACCTCAAACCTCAGGCACTCTGTTGCCAAGCAACCAGGCAAAAGCACCACCGTTTATAGTGTTAGACCCGGAGAAGTCCTGTTTAACTTCAACATCATAAATAGCCATACTGCGTGTTTTCACCTTATTAAAAGTGGATAGAGCGAGCAGCCGACCAGAGCTCTGAAGATCCTGCAGTGTTAGTGCAAGTTCAACAGGAGGTGCTGTGCTGCTCTGTTATGAGAAATCTAGCTTTAGAAGCACACATACCATACAGAAGCTCCTTATGTTACAGGACATAGTGCTGTACAATATTTACAACAGATACAAAATGCTTTATCACATAATTAATAACACAGGCTGCAATCGCATACCAATATTATAGTATATAAGTTTTTAAAGAGAATGTCTATATGCATGATTGTTTGTCACTTGGTATGGCAGCAAACATATACACTGCCGTTCAAAAGTTTTGGATCAGTAAGAATTTTATGCTCTCTTATGCTCTTCAAGGCTGCATTTATTTAATCAAAAATACGGAAAAAAAACAATAATATTCCAAAATGTTATTGCAATTCAAAATTATGGTTTCTATTTTAATATACTTTAAAATATAATTTATTCCTGTAATGCAAATCTGAATTTTCAGCATCATTATTCCAGTCTTCAGTGTCACATGATCCTTCAGAAATTATTCTAATATGCTCATTTATTACTTTTATTATCAATGTTGGAAACCTGTGATCCTTTTTTAGGATTATTTGATGAATAAACAGTTAAAAAGAACAGCATTTATTCAAAATATAAATCAATCAATATATCAATATAAGTCTTAGCTATCACTTTTAATCAATTAAACACATCCTTGCTGAATAAAAGTATTAATTTATTAAATAGAGATTTGAACTTTTGAACAGTAGTGTATATTGTTACAAAAGATGTTTATTATAAATAAATGCTGTTCTTTTTAACTTCTTATTCATCAAAGAATCCTGAAAAAAGTAGCACAGGTTCTACAAAAATATTAAGCAGTGCAACTGTTTCCAATATTGATAATAAATCAGCATATTAGAATGATTTCTGAAGGACCATGTGACACTGAAGACTTAAGTAATGATGCTGAAAATTCTATATTTTCTATCAATATAAGTCTTAGCTATCACTTTTAATCAATTAAACACATTGCTGAATAAAAGTATAATTTTTGTAAAAAAAAGAAAGAATACAAATGATGATCCCAAACTTTTGAACAGTAGAGTATATTGTTACAAAATATTTCTATATTAGATAAATGCTGTTCTTTTTAACTTTTTATTCATCTAAGAATCCTGAAAAAGCTTTGCATCACAGGAATAAATTTTAATATATATATATATATATATTAAAGGTCCCATATTGTACACATTTCTGAAGGTTTATTTTAGTTGTTGATGTCCTTAAGAATATATATTTGTGGTATAAGTGCCAAAATCCATCTCAATATATTTTTACAGCTCCTTTTTTAGGAGCTCTGTCAAGAACATGTCGATTTTGGCCCATCTAATTAATATTCATGAGCCTCTCTTCTGATTGGCCTGTTGTTTTCTGAGTGACGCACAGCCAGGCCAATCACAGGTAACTACGTCATGTATGCTGTAAGCGAGCTCAGAGCAATAGAGAGAGCCTAGCTTGGTGATACTCAACAGGATATTTCAGAATGATCATTAATGTTTTTTCTTTTTCAAACACCGAATGCAGTAAGCTACATAACTGTTGCTTTAGTAAAGCCCCTTTCACAATGCGCGTTGATTCCGGAAAATTACGGGAACGAGCGCTGTGTGAACAAAAGCCAGAACCATAAAGGCAGTGTTGTAGTGATGATGCACGTTATCATGTGACTCTTCAAGACGAAAAAATACGTGCAAAGTGGAATGAAGCAGCGATCAGGGAGCTCCTTACTATCAGCGCTGAAGCACAGATTGTTCATCAGGTTAGTTTCAGTTTAGTGAAACATACCTGTCGCATTACATCTCACATCCAAATGTCACATGTCTTTATGGGTTGTGTGTAACGCACGCACAGATTCTGGAAAACAACTGTGAATGAACCAAATTAAACAATTCCGGAACAAATCATGGGACACATTATCCGTGTATTTACCGCAATCGCTGTATGAAAGAGGCTGAAGTTGACGTGCCAGTGGTCTCTTATATTAATGTTGTTCGGAAGCCTGTGCATGCAATGATGTAGTTTCCTGACATCCATGGACTGAACAGCGTTTTCTCGACTTGTTTTCGTGTTATTGTTGCTTAGCAATGTTATGGACGCGATGTTGTCTGGGTTTGACAAAAAGAGGGTGGGACGTGATTGGTGCTCGGGGCAAAGAGTATAGAATACCAAGAGGCGAAACTCTGTTGCTGTTTTGGTAACTTCGCTTCGGTAGCGTGGCCGCCATTCTGGAGTGAAAATTCCAACTGGACAACGGCACAGAAGCAGACAGAATGACAACGAAATAGAAGTCAAAGTGGAAATAAAAGAACGCAATGACTGCAGGGAGGTAGTGTGTGACCTTAAAAAGTGCAAAAAGTCACTCTACACTGTTAGATTTATTTTACGGATTAGAATTCATCATATCTTACGCACCCAAAATTTTCACAGCCAGTTCAGAAGTGCAATAGACAATTTCTCAAATTAAGTCATCAGTAAATGTTATGACTACTACAGTAAAAGTTGTATTGTATTATTATATATGTTTTATGTTATCAATTGTGGAATCCAACCATTACATTTGAGGCAGCCTGCTGTATTTTTATTTTATGCAACTTAATGCATTTACTATTACTATTATTATTTACTATTATAGGTCTGAAATATATATACATTATATTGTACGTGTTAAACCCATGGATCACACTACAAATATCGATGATCTTACAGGACATGATTTATTGCTGTGTCTTTCATAACTAAATAATTAAATAATTTTGGAGTTTTTAGTCATGCTTTAACGGACATTAATGTAAGATAATACTGCAAAAACAGTTTACTGTTAAGCTGTTATATTCCTGTCGTATATTTATTGTCTAACATTCCCAATTTTCTGATGCATGTCCTTAATTTAATTATATATGTTGGTATTAGTTCAGCGTTTATAATGCTAGAGCAAAGATTTAGCGAAAAATAAATGCAAGACAAAGTCCGTTTTTGATAATATACGTTATTTTGTGTTGTCATATTTTTTAATTGCATTAATAACAAAGGTTAGGGTACGTACAAAACATACAAAAATCCTTTTAATAACAAACGAGTTATGGTTTAATAATTAACAGAAGTAGCCTAATATAATACAAAAATTCTTAAGAAATAAACGGAAAGGAGTAAAAAAATATTTATTTAAAAATGTTGTCATGATTCAGGTTGTGTATTTTAGCTTTAAAGTACTTTTTTTTTTAAACAAAGCAGCTGATATTTGCCATAGCGACAGCATGGAGGTAGTGGACTGCCGAGTGGCTTTCACTCCAAAATGGCGGAAGCGTAGGGCTGCTGCTGGGCGCCGCTGTTGCAATGGAACGTTCTATTGACTTTCACTTCTTGTCAGTATAAGTTCTTTGCTCGGGGTGGTGACTGAAGACGGTGACTGAGTAGATCGGACGTCACATCGTTACGGAAGTCACAGCGGCTCGTGAAAAGGAACAGCTACTTAAAGCAGGCTGTGTGCAGTTTACTGTGGATTGACTGTTTTGAAACTTATATGGTAGTTACATAGTCCCTAGATTTCAATGATCATGAAAAAAGCCAGGAAATTTCGATTTTGACAATATGGGACCTTTAATAGAAAAATGTTATGTTACATCGTAATAATGTTTCACAATGTTTTCTGTATTTTTAATCAAATAAATGCAGCCTTGATGAGCATAAACATTTGAAAAAACATTAAAAATCTTACTGTGCCCACACTTTTGAATGGCAGCAAAACAGTAATGTTGTGAAACATTATTAATTACACTTTAAAATGTGTTTCTATTTAAATATATTTTAAAATGCAAAGCTGAATTCTCAGTGTCTTCAGTATCACATGATCCTTCAGAAATGGATTTCAAAATGTTTTGTCATTAACATTTAACGTTATCTTTCACATTTCTTATATAAATGCACACTGGCCACATCTTACACACCCTCAGCTTATGAGCTGTGAGAAAACCACATGCCACAGATTTTGTGCTGCCCTGCTCCTAATATGGTATGGCTCAGTGTATAGCACGCCTTCTACATCCCCTCTCTCTCTCTGTTTGGAATGTGCTACTTTGGCTTTTTTCTGAGATAAAAAGTATTTAGAGCAGTTGAAAAATGAAGAGGGAATTGAAAATACCAGAGTTTTTTTTTTTATTATTCTCTTTTGGAGCAGAGCAGAGAGAATGATGGTGACAGAGTGAAAAGAGTGAAATGACATGTTGGACAAAAGGTAATTCTGAAACATGGTTACGTCTGTCAAATTCAACCATTTCTCACCTCAATAACTGCTGCTGTATCCATTTTTTTATTGTAAGGCTCAGAAAGGCATATGACATCACCCCTCTTTAAGTTTCAGTGTAGCATAAAAACCTCAAAAAGAAAGATGTTTAGACATAGAATCAGATGTTGTTTTGATATTTCATCTTTTATTTGTATTCTGAGGTTTCAATCAAAAAGTGATTCTAAGAAAGGTGAGACTGAATCAGTGATGGGTGAGGTAAACAGATGATGAGAGATGCATGATGGGAACAGAATATAGATGGTGGAAATGATAGATAAGATGGATTGTATTTTGAGGCCCTGGCAGAGATTGATGTGCCTGAATGGCAAGAAAGATTTTCTCTGGGATTCTGGAGGGCACACACCTGTCATGTGTAAATAAAAGCTTGTACTATCCTGACACGTACCACAAGAGATCTGTTTTGTAGTGCAGATTCAGTAGGGGCTGCAGGTGCTGCATCCACTGTTATTTTATATATGTTGTTATATAAAATATTTAAATGTTTATATATTTAAATTATTTAAATAAATGTTTAAATATTTAAAATAAAATAAATATATAGAAAAAAAGAGCAGAAAAAAATGTTTTAGAGAAAAGGTCTAGCAATCACTTTTAAATTTCCCTGGTATGTCCAGGTTTTCCAAGACTGTAGAAACCCTATTTATTCTAATAAAAATGACAGTTGAAGAGGGAATAAATCAAAATAAGAAAAATTATTGTAAATCTGTTCGTCTGTAAATCTGTTGTAAAGTAGGGGTCGACGGATATGTGTTTTTTAATACCGATTATTACAGATCAAGTAGACTGATAACCGATATTTTGAACCGATATATACCGGTCAAAAGTTTGGGGTCAGTAAATTTTTCTTCTTCTTCCTCTTCTTTTTTTTTTTTTTTTGAAGGAAATTAATACTTTTATTCACCAAGGTGTGTTAAATTGATAAAAAGTGATAGCAAATACTTACATTGTTAGAAAATATTTATATTTTGAATAAATGCTGTTCTTTTGAGCTTTTTATTCATCAAAGAATCCTGAAAAAATATCACAATTTCTAAATAAATACTTTGCAGGGCAACTGTTGCAATATATAATCCAATATAGATCCAATATAGGTCATTCTAATAATCAGTATATTAGAATGATTTCTGAAGGATCATGTGACACTTAAGACTGAAGTAATGGCTGATGAAAATTCAGCTTTGCATCACAGGAATAAATTAAATTGTAAAGTATATTACAATAGAAACCATTATTTTATATTGTAATAACATTTCGCAATATTACAGTTTTTTTCTATGTTTTTGATTAAATAAATGCAGCACTGATGAGCATAAGAGACTTTCTTTAAAAACATTACAACTCTTACTGACCCCAAACTTTTGACCGGTAGTGTATGTCTAGTGTAAAAATAAAAATGAATGTCAAAATTAAGAATAATTAAGGCACTGACAGAAACATTCTTTAAATGCTTTTCAATTATTTCATCTGCAAATCGGTTTTGAAAATGACCGATACTGATAACCATTAAAATGCTTAATATCGATAATCAGTCAAACCGTATTTTAAAGCCATACTTTAAGCTATCTTGTTTTCCCCTTTGAAAGTGTGCTGAGGCCCCTATTGGGTCCACTGCTCTAATATGTCATATAAACTGAAGTAATTTCTCATGCAATGTCCTGTACCTTTGTGTTATCAGATCCCTATGTCAAGATTCACCTGATGCAGAACGGCAAGCGGCTGAAGAAGAAAAAGACGACAATCAAAAAGAACACCCTCAACCCTTACTACAATGAGTCATTCAGCTTCGAAGTGCCATTCGAACAAATCCAGGTAATGAAATTTGTTTTTGTTACTTTGAAACCGAGCTCTAATACGGCAACGGCAAATCCGACGCAAATTCCCATTTTCATTATTGTCGTCAAAGACTAATTGAACGAACCCTGTGTCGAATATTTATAGACTAATTGGCAAGCCGCTGATGAAAGGTAACTTGTGAAATGCGATGAGGCTCGGCGTGAGGCTTTTAAAAAAGTTTTGTTTCTAATGAGTTGGAGAATAAAATGGATGCAATGCTTGCTAGTGCAATGAGAGTAAAATTGCTTCAAATTGATTTAGCATTTCACGGTTCAAAGGATACATTTAATGCTTTGAGTGAGCTGCTTTGAATTCAAAGTGTGTCTGGGGGTCTGTTAACCAGATAGGCCTTTCTCCCTTCCCATTCACACCAAGCAGCAGACACTTCTAAAAGCGCCTATCCCCAACTAACAGTTCCTCGCTCATTGTACATCCCTCAATATTTCATTATATGGCAAATTAGCTCTGGCTCCCGAGAACAATGGCCCCAGGCCTGTTCTCACCGGTCAGTGAAATCCAAGCGGAGAGGTGGATCGAAGGATAATCAGGGCTCTGAAGACGCTAATTCATATTGTCTGCTCGCATTTCGGGCTCAAAGCAAGCAAGCTAAGAGCGAGCCGTTTACCCCGAACTCGCACCGATCAGTTGTGCGCTCGTAGTCAATTTACAGAGTTGTTCGGACCTCTTTGGTGGCACCCGCTGGCCTTTCTTTGGTATCTGCCGCCATGCTCTTCAAAGAGCCATGTTGCTACAGAGTAACAGGCCCTTTAATAGACCATCACACTGAGATAACTGTAGTGGTATTTGGGAAAATGGCGGGAACTATTGCACCACCGTGTATTTTCACAATGTGTATTTTCAGTCATTGTTAAGTAACGTTGCTTAGCAACTCATTGTAAGATATTCGTAAAGTCAGAGGCCTCTTCAATAAGTCAGAGAATTAAAAGCATAAAATGTGTCATTATTTATAAAAACCTTGTTTTATAAATATATATTTTAGATCGACTAACTGTAATACTGTAAAAGATTTTTAAATAAAAGCATAAATCTAAACTGACGCGCTTCGCTCGGCAGGACTAAAACCCGCAGTGCATATTGCTTGCAACACACCAAAATAAAAGCTTTATTGTAAAATATAACAGTATTATCACACTTAATTTATTATTTTATTTAAAAATATATCCTTATTAAACAAAACACAATTATATTATTTGTACTATTGATTATTTTATTTTTATAGATATATTTAATGGGTCACACTAGCTCATCAAGGCTGCATTTATTTGATCAAAAACAGTAATATTGTGAATTATTATTTCAATGTAAATTGACTGTTTTCTATGTGAATAGTTTAAAATGCAATTTATTCCTGTGATGCAAAGCTGAGTTTTCAGCATCATTACTCCAGTCTTCAGTGTCACATGATCCTTCAGAAATCATTCTAATATGCTGATTTATTATTAATGTTGAAAACAGTCGTGCTGCTTAATATTTTGTTGGAACCTTGGAAGCTGTTACTTTTTTCAGGATTCTATAAAGAAGTTAAAAAGAACAGCATTTATTTAAAATAAAAAATATTTTGTAACAATATAAACTAAAGTTTAAAATTCGGAGTTAGTAATTTTTTATTCTTTCTTTTTTAAAGAAATGGATACTTCAATTCAACAAGATTGTGTTGAATTGATAAAAAGTGACAGCGAAGACTTGGTAGAAATGCTGTTCTTTTTCATTTTTAAATCATAGAATCCTGAAAAAAGTATCAAAGGTTCCAAAAAAAACATTGATAATAAAAATAATAAATCTGCACATAAGAATGATTTCTGAAGGGATCATGTGACACTAAAGACTGAAGTAATGGCTGATGAAAATTTAGCTCTGCATCACAGAAATAAATTATATTTTAAAACATATAAAAATAGAAAACCATTATTTCAAACTAATAATATTTCACAATATTACTTTTTTCTGTATTTTTGATCAAGTAAATGCAGCTTTGATGAACAAGAAGAGAATTCTTTAAAAAACATAAAAAATCTTACTGTCAGTGAGAGTTTTTTAAACTTTTAGTCAACAAAGATGTATAAAATTGATCAAAAGTAGTAAAAAAAAATCACACTTCCTACAAAAACATTAAGCAGTTTTTTTTACATCACATGAATAACTTACTATATTAAACTGTAATAAAAATATAGTATAGTCAATTATACAATTATTTTCCAATTTCAAAAAATATTTTATAATATTACTAATTTCACTATATTTTTCCATCAAATAAATACATCAATACATTATTGCATGAAATGACCCAGCATGCTCGAACAAACTGAAAGTCCCAAACATTACCTTGTGTCTATAATTGTGTGTCTCTAATTTCTATTCCAGAAAGTTCAAGTTGTTATAACTGTTCTGGACTATGACAAGATTGGCAAGAACGATGCCATCGGCAAAGTGTTTGTGGGCTTGAACAGCTCAGGCACCGAGATCCGTCACTGGTCAGATATGCTGGCCAACCCGAGGAGACCCATCGCTCAGTGGCACGTGCTCAAGCCGGAGGAGGAAGTGGACGCCCTGCTGGCGGCTCAGAAAAAATAGAGCAGCCCGAGCCCAAAACCCCCCCTTCCCCCTTCCCACAAACCCGCCCGTGTAGTGCTCTTTACCCAGTGCGTGTAAATACCTCAGTGATATAAGGATTCATGCACCCTCACTCCTAATTTCGTGTCTAAGAAAAGCCGCCTTCTCGGACCACCCCTCCCCTCGAGATGTTGTGTTGTCACGTCGGTTTCGCCCCTCGCCCCTCGCCCCCTCCCTTCTGTCGATAAACTTTCTCTGTCCTTTATTGTTTCTCCTTCATCCACGACCTTAAAAGTCCCCGACCAAATGCCCCCTTCTTTTAAGCAATATGATCTGTATAGATAGCGCATGACTGGAGGAATTTATTGTACCACAGGTGTATATATCAGTATGCAGACGAAAATGATTTCTAGTTTATGTGTTTGTATGTTGTTACCCGTTTCCTAATCTGTGTATATCTCGATGTTTTTAATAAGATGTTCTATTTTAAATTATGTAAATGCTGACATAGAAGAGCCAATATTATATATAACGGGATTTAAGAATTTTACCTTATCGCATTCCACTAAAATATACTATATATATCTCTATATAAAGAATTCCAACCTGCAAGACGCTAGTGGAGGTACACTCACTTCGTAAAGGACGGTTTGCGCTTCATGTTTACTTACTTAAAAAAAAAAAAAAGCATACAAATGTATTGTACACAATAAACACACTGAACACGAAGGCCATTAACTAATATGGTTTCATGGTATAAATGTAATATGCTGCTGACAATTATACAAGCACATGATTTCGTAAGAACTTTTTGTACTAATTTATCAAACTGAGGACCTGTACGCTTCGCTTAAACCACGAAGGAATTCTTCTTACTTGACGAAAACCAATCAGCCTTTTCTTTCGGTTTCTCATACGGTGATGCTGTTAACTTTTAGTAAAACGGGTCCCCGGTTTGCTTCTTTCTTGTTTTCTGTCCTTTCCCGAATCCGATTTGGCGAAACCGTAAATTGACCTAATTTGTGGGACAGTCTCAAGCTGTAGCCATTGTGTCCTTAAAGCTTGAATTTGCGAATCGCTTTCTTTTCTTGTCATTGGACTTGAGGAATTTACGGTTCAGCCTCCAAAAAAAAAAGTTTTGACTCTAGCTTTAAGACAACTGTTTTTTAGATTAAGTCAACATCTGAATATTTTTGGTAACTGCATGATTTTTTTTACGATCTTTGCTAAAGGCCGGGGAACGGGGGGATTTCTTTACACCGGGGCGTCTTTCAAGAGACGCCCTTGCCTTCAATCAAAAGTAATCAAACGTTGCGGGATGTAAACTCCCGACGAGGAGGAAGAGGAGAGGCGAGCTTTTAAACACTGCCATTGTTTTCAGGGAGGTACGAGGAGCACTCGACTCCTCCCTCCGCGCACACGCCACTCGGAGAGTGGTCGTAGCTTCGGTTCATCGGGGAACAATGTATTTTGGCCGCAACGGTGCCCTAAACAGCAGTTTTTGCTTTCTGTTGCCTTTTCACAGTGACAATAGAGTTAGCCATGCTTAACTGCCAAACCCTTCCCCCGTGGCTACTGTTTTGCACTGTACAGTCTAGGAACGGACGCCAGACGGTCGCTTGTCCGGAAAAGTCCGTTCGCTCTATAGCGCAAGAAAGCGAGCCGGCCGCCGACCGGTCTGCACGCCATGAGCATTAGCGAATCTTTAACAATAACCGTAAAAGTTAATGGTCTGTACAGGTGATAGCATTCTAATGTCCTTTACTACGGGTCTAACAAGAGGGCGAGTAGACGTTTAGTCCATTAAAACCATGAGTTATCTTGGAGGAACCTCTCGCGTACACTAGATGCTAGCTTCAGGAGGAGTTTCTAAGTGTTTTCAATGTTACTGTGTAGGTGATAGCACTGTTACGTAAAATTAAAAGGAGAAAAAAAAGCTGTTCGTCATTCCATAGGAGTCCTTCGGGACTGAGTTGTGTACCACTGTGACTGTGAGCGTTGTAGTTTTCAGTAGGTAGCGGCCATCTTGTACTATAGTGACGTTGTGCTGGCATCATCCCCCCGTCACACCACGAGACGAGTACGAAGGAGAGAGCGACGTTTCCGACAACCGTTCTCGCGGGTCAATTCACGCAGCGTTTTGTTGAGCACTGTGCAATACTTCTATGTTCATTTCCTAGTGTTTAAACGGGCGGCATCTCTCGATAGGGGACAAAAAAAGAGAGACGAAAAAAGTAACCCTATATTACGAGACAACGTTTCCATCGACCGTAGTCTGGTTAGGTCACAGCACACGTGTGTAGTTTGGAGCTCAACATCTGTAAACTTGTTAAGGATTCCTCCGCTTTTCCCGTTGAGTTTTCCTGCACACCGATTTAACCATCCAAACATTCGGGTAAACATATATATAGCCTATATAGGATGTACCCCAAATATGAGATAATCTATCTATCTATCTATATATATATATAAATATATATATGAAAACCCTTCCCTTTCAGAATAGGTGTATATATATTTTTATATTTGTCCTGACATCATTTCCTCATCACCTGGATATAAGAGAATTGTATCAATCTCGTTATGGAAACTATCTGTTGTACTATTAATATGATTGGCTGTACCATTTTGTTATCGCTGTTATGATTACACTCATGGTTATCGTTCCTTTAGTGCCCTATTGAAGACCATTTTATATTTATTATGAAACTCAGAATGTACAGTATGGACTGTGTGTTTCGTTTCTACTTTTTATCGTGGGACCAAGTATAGTTGGCACTTTCATTTCAATGTTGCAATAAATATTGATTCACGTGTTTCCGAATATGATTTCTTACCCTGTCGGAGAGAGCGAACCTAGAGGAGAACTCCAAAAAAAAAACGTGTAATCGCGACTATAAGTACAATTATTACTCCGCTACTCCTACGTTACCTGACTTATGTACTCCCGTTTATATGAGTATTTATGATATTTAGGCTTGTTTAAGAAACAAGGATAAAAATGCAGTTTTAGAGTAACAAACCGATTGCGAATCCACTCTCGGGGTGTTGTTGTACTATCAGGTGTCTGCACGTTAGGTGTAGAACTGGACGTACAGTAAAAGACAGCATTGTGGTTGCACCTCAGAGGTTTGTAAAGTAGTCTGAAAAGCCATTTCTAGCCCTGCAAAGCAACGCTATCTTTTACCGAAGCCTACCAAAGCACGCAAACGGCTCTGACGACCGCACCCGACAACTTGAAAAAGAAAAACGACGACAAAAAAAGCCCGATCGCTCAGCACAGTAGCCTACACGCGTACAACCGATACTCTACTACGACGAAGAGAAGCCACCTTTCAAGAAAAAGCTGTGTAAAGAATTAGAATCCGATGCTGTAGGGAGATCCTAGTTGCCTTTGTGTATATCAACTGCCTGCTTGAGTATTTTTGTGTGTGGAAATTTTCTCTGTAATCTTGTAGAACTGTTCGGGGTGTTTTTTCCTGCCATACTGCTCGCCCCAGCGGCGAGCCGACAGTTATATTGCTGTGTATACCTTCATTTTTGATGAGGTGTTTTACAATTTCGTTTCACTTTGTGTAGTGATTCACTCTGTGGAGTTTCTGACTGTTGTTATATAACTTCATATACACAAATGTTCAATAAAAATGTTTTATTTCCTGTTGATACAGAACCTTCTCAAGAGCCTTTCTTTCGTCTTGAATGACCTTCGTTCTGTTTTTGAATCTTCAGACTGCTTGAAATGAGTGGCCTTGTTAAATCATAGTTTCCATCAGGCTACCTTAGAAATGTTTATTGTGCTTCGTACAATAGAATGTGGTATGAATGAGCAAAATAAAATGAAGATCCCGTATTTGATCATGAATAACCAGGGTTCCCAAAGTCATGAACAAATATATGAAATTGTTATGGAAATTTTATATTGGCCTGTTCAAGAATATTACATTTTCAGATTTTTTTTTTTTTTAATATTGACATTATCGTTAAGAAATCAGAAAGTGGAATTCTGTCAAATTAATTAATTTTTTTAATCCTTGTCCTGCTGTCATGAATTTCATTGAAATGTACTTGTAGAAACTGCTTGCCATTGTCTTTTTTATGCATTTATTTATATATGCATAAACCTACTTAGGTAGGTAGGAAGGTAAAGAAATTCCCCAGTTGTGTGGAAGGCCATTTCTGTCACTGAATAAAAATAAAAAAGCAAATTGTGACATTTTTATCTCAGAATTCTGACTCACAATAAACTCAGATATACAGTAGATAAGATATGAACTTGCAATTCTGAAAAAAAGCCACAATTGTGAGTTATAAACTCACAATTATGACTTTAACAAATTGTGAGTTATTGTGAGTTTTTGTGAGTTATCAAGTCAGAATTGAGATATAAACTCGCAATTCTGGGAAAATATCAGTCTTTTTTTCCTTAGAAATTGACTTTATAACTCGCAATTTTGAGTTAACTTACAATTCTTAGATAAAAAGTCTATAAACTCGCAATTGCATGAAAAAAGTCAAAATTGTGAGTTTATCTGGCAATTCTGACTTTATAACTTACAATTGCGAGTTTACATCTTACAATTCTGACTTTTTTCCAGAATTGTGAGACATGAAGTCGCAATTTTGACTTTTTTCTCACAATTGTCTGATATAAACTTGCAACTGCAAGTTGTAAACTCAGAATTGTGATATAAAAACAATTCTGAGAAAAAGTTACAATTCTGACTTTCACAATTCCGACATAATAATTGCCTCTTTGTGAGTTATCTGTTGTGAGTTAAGTCAGAATTTTGATTGAAACTTGCAATTTCTGAGAAAATTTCAGACTTTATAACAAGCAATTCTGAGTTACCTTACAGTTTTTAGAAAAAAGTCAGAATTACGAGCTATAAACTCGCAATTGCATGAAAAAAGTCAAAATTGTGAGTTTTTATCTTGCAATTCTGACTTTTTTTCCAGAATTGAGCAACATAAACTCGCAATTGTGACTTTTTTCTCTCACAATTGTGTGATTAAAAAATTGCAACCGCAAGTTATAAAGTCAGAATTGTGATATAACAATTGACTTAAGCAATTTCCGACATTCTCAAATTGTGAGTTTTTGTGAGTTGCTAATTGCAAGTTTTTGTGAGTTAAGTCAAAATTGAGTTATAAACTCACAATTCTGAGAAAATGACTTTATAACTCACGATTCTGAGTTATTTTACAATTCTTTAAAAAAAAGAAATCTGAATTATGAGATGTAAACTTGCAATTGTGAGCAAAAAAAGTCAGAATAGCAAGATAGCTGTTCTGAGAAAAGCAGTCAGGATTGTGAATTTTTGTCTCTTAATTCTGAGTTTACATCTTGCAATTCTGAATTCATTTCTCGGAACTGTGTTTATCTTGCAATTCTGACTTTATTACTTTACTTTATTATGAGATGCAAACTCGCAATGCAGATGTAAAAGAGCATACCAGTTGTGTCTACAGCTGAGAAATAATATATGTTAGATCTAACAGATGACAGCAGAGGGTGGAGGTTGTCACATCGATAAATGCCCTGACCTTCTCAACAAGGTCAGGCTTTGGAGCTCTGATGGTCAGATGTGTTTTCACCTCAAGGTTGAAAAGGAGATTCAATTTCACATTCTAAATGTTATGCATATACAGTACTGCAGAAACAGTACACTGTAAAAAATTTGCTGTAGTTCTGCAGCTGGTTGCCAGTAACTTACTGTAGATTTTTAATTTATGTTATTTACTGGCAACAGTTTGTTCAAAGTTAAATGAACATTAAACATTAACAAGTCTTTGTCTTTACAAAATAAAACTATAAAATAACAACCTGCTGCAAAGCATTCTGGGAACCAGAACCCTTCATCAACCTTTTTCTGTTTTTTTCCTTCAGATTTCGGTTCCCAGAATGCTTTGCATGAGGCTGTTATTTTAGTTTTATTCTGTAAAGATAAAGACTTGTTAATGTTTAATGTTCAATTAACTTTGAACAAACTGTTGCCAGTAAATAGCATAAATTTAAATCTACAGTAAGTTACTGGCAACCAGCTGCCAGTAATACTGTAATTTCTACAGATTTTGTTTACAGTGTAGGCCAAACTTTTTTTGGATTTTACATAAATGTCACTAAGTGATTTCTATATGCATTGTAACAGTGAACTATGAAAAGTTCTGAATCTCAAGGGTTAATGTGTGAAATATCAAAGGTGAAACAACATTTGTGTCTTTAGTTCAATATCTTCCATTTCAGGCTTACCAAATGTGAAGCTCACATAGATATCCTCTGAGCGGATTGGCGCTCGAGAGCGCGCGCACAGAAGCGCTGATAATGAAATACGGGCTCCTTCAAGAACAAGATAAGAGCGGGGATGCGTGGGGGTCTCAGGGCTATCAGCTCCACAGGATCAAATGCATTTCGGTATACATGACTTTGACCATCTCGCACCATTACGTACATATTACTCAGCAGCCGGCCGCTTCATCTCTGAGTAGATCTTCAAGGTCTGCTTAAGAGCAATGAATACGAGATGAGGCCGGTGTCTGCGCGCCTTCTCACTATCAAACGCAAGCATGAGTGCTAAATTCGGTCATGATCTGAAGTCACAAATCCTTCCAGTGAAAAACCTCCTGTTACTTTTCTGAAGGAGTATGTCGCTAAGCAGAGATACGATCCCTGATTCGATTCGTGGAAGTTTAATACATTTTATATAGCAATTGTAAATGCAATTTGTACAATAACAGATAATAATGTGTTAAGTTAGTTAAGCCGTCCTTAAAACAGTAAACTGGCATGACAATGACATGTCTTGCAACTCTGATTCAAGGTAGATGGTCTACAATACAAAAAGAAAAGTATAATTATTAATTTCAGTTGCAGTTGCTTGGCAGAATCCTGTCTGGAACTTTTCTTTTTACCTGTGTGCAAAAAGCATGAAGTAAGCAAAAATATAAATATATGACCCTGGTCCACAAAACCAGTGATAAGGGTCAATTTTGTTAAATTGAGATTTATACATCATTACAGCTTTCCATTGATGTATGGTTTGTTAGAATAGGACAATATTTGGCAGAGATACTTAAACATCTGGAATTTAATGGTGGATAAAATATTGAGAAAATCGCCTTAAAAGGTGTCTAAATTAAGTTCTTAGCAATGCATATTACTAATCAAAAGTTTATTTTCGATATATATATATGGTAGTAAATTTACAAAATATCTTCATGGAACATGATATTTACTTAATATCAGTGGCGGCTCCTGACAAATATCTCTGGGGGGGCAACTGTTCTGAAGATGGTAAAGATAACCGCTTTAATGGGTAAAATTATGATAAAATTCAGATAGCCAACTTTACAGCATTACATTACATTGTTTGATTTGGTTTCCCTGTTCCTAGATGGCAACATCAGGCATGAATTGTACAAACTGTACAGTATTTTGGATAGCTATATTAAATTTATCGCAATGGTCTCAAATAAAACATGAAACACTTCCACCATGGCCATCAAGAAACACATTGTCATCAACTAGTTTGCCCTCTAAGAGTAAAAAAAAAAAAAGCAAAAAAAAAAAAAAGCAATACTGCTTTACAATTAAAGACTTTTTATTTCTCATATCATTAAAACTGTAATTAATCAAATCTTTTCAGAACATATTCAGTATAAATTTGGCTGCCAATATGCAATCAATACAACTATTTAAAATTCAACATTTGAAGAATACAACATATAACATACAAGGCCGTAACCAGGGTTTGAGAATTAGTCCGAAGTAAGGTGTTAAGAATTGTGCTTTAATAACACACCCACAAATGCACTACATATAGCCTAAACTTCAAAATAGTAGACATGTAGATGATTGTGAAAGATTTTTTATTCAGTATGTTTTACATGGAAAGTTGGTTTTTGTTTTTAGCTGAGGGAATTTTTATTTTATAACAAGTTATAAAAAATAACGTTAGAATAATGACACTGGCATAAAACTAACGTTCAACTTTCCACTTTATAAACGTCCCAAAGTGTCACACTAAATTGGACAAACGAGTCAAAAAACACGTATAATAGGTGGATCTGGCAACAAACTGAGGCTGCTGCACCCGCGCTCTCACTCAACGCGTTCTCAAGCCCCGTTCACTGCGCTAGCTTCTCGCAGCAACATGAATGGCAAACACTTATGTGATATGAGGTGGTTTAAACGGCTAAATAATCATTCAAAGAGCTTGACATTTTATTTTTGAATATAAAAAATGACCGAGGTCCGGACCTCGGTGACCTCATAGCTGGCTACGACCGTGATAACACCATTTAATAACACACATCACATCACTTGTATTGAAATTTTGCTCGCCTCTCTTTTAAGCAGGCAAAGTGATCAATTACCCTCTCATTAAAATCAGGCATGTTCCTGACAAGTTCCCTCTCCATTGAAAGCATGACCAATGCATTCAGACGTCTCGCTATGCGTGCGTGCTGTACATCTTCGAGCACGCATCAGTGCGTATTACGAAATCACGTTGGGGCAAGCCCTCCCGGTGCCCATTGAAATGCATTGTAGGGTTCAAAATGTGAAAAAAAAAATCTCACAATATAACTCAATGAGACCGGCTGGGGCGATTTTCAATCTGACTGAGATCGCCCCAAGGGGGCGGGGTTTAGGTTGGAAAGTGACGTTCAGGCTGTTGATTGTACAGTGATATGCAGACTAGGACCAGCAAAATAAGACTCTTTTTTTCACCTCTCTTTTTTCGTGTGGCTCAAGGAGGGCGATGCACTATCGCCCACCATGGGCCAGCCGCCCCTGCTTAATATCCTAATGGTTTTTGGCATAAAGGAGAATCAATTATTTTGACCCATACAGTGTATAGTTGGCTATTGCTAAATATACCCATGCTACTTATGACTGGTTTTGTGGTCCAGACTCCAGGGTATTTTAGTGATAGAACTTGTTCTATCCAGTAGATCACGAACAATTTGAAAATTCGTGACCATCAGAGGGCGCTACTCGCCATTCCACCTTCAAGTCGAGTTACTATGCGTCTTCCTCTACTTTTTTTACGTGCTCGCTGTGGTTTTGTCACCGAGAACGTCAACAAGAGCGTTATCATCGTGTCTTCAGCTTCCAAGTAAGACACAAAATAACACATTAAGCCCCAATGCATCTAAACCCATACAAACGGCGACAGACCGATTATCGTGACTTTTCCGTACAGGGGAACAGAGAAAGCGCGCACACGCCACAAGGTCAAAATTGCAGTGTTAATGCGATAAGAATGTACTTATACTCAAACCCCTTCTTAAGACACATATTTGCAGGTCCAGTCTGTTTTTAAACCAAAACTCGTCCTGTATGTGCGCCTTGAAGGACGTGAAATAAATAAATATTTGGTAACCTAACTTCCGTTAAGTAAAGTCAGTTAGTTTAATAATCAAACTGATTGATGTTTTACTCTTGAGGCCTACCCTTACGACGATTAACCATGGTTTTACTACAAATAAAACCCACAAAAACATGCTTGCTATAGATAAACTATGGTAACTTCATATTAACCATGGTTTTGCTACACTAACCGTAGTTGTGGTTATACAAACGAATATGCCTCAAAACCATGGTTGCTACACTTTTACTGTAATAAAACCATGGCTTATTTTCATACGTGTACTCAGTGAAAGTCACTACAATTAATATGAACTAGAAAAGTCTAAGTAAGACCTTTAATAAATTACAGCATACAGTCTGTAGTTATAAGTATGAGGTAACGTGTTGAATTTGGGGTTATTTGGAGTAATAATGAGTTATTATAGTTGTGCTTTGTTAGGAATATATAAAAGGTTACTATATTAATAAGGTGGGACCTGCTGTTAAACGTTATTTTTTTTTTATTCATAACATTGGACATTCCAATAACACAGCAACTAGTATCTGTTCCAGTTTGTTTCGATTAAGGGTTTGATCCACCTTATTTTTTCTGTAAGAGCAGTGACCAGTTGCATAAAAGGTTAAGACTAGTCTTAAAAGTTAGTCAGCTAATTTTTTTTCTTTACGACCGGTCATAATTGTTTTAATTCAGTTACATAAAAAATGTAGATTAGTCTAAGTTGAATTTAAAAAATAGAAATAATTACCCTTTGATAACTGCTAGTGGGTCAGACTAATTCTTAAGACACAGTCTTAAAGGAGTAGTTCACTTTCAGAACAAAAATTCACAGATAATGTACTCACCCCCTTGTCATCCAAGATGTTCATGTCTTTCTTTCCTCAGTCGTGAAACTGTTTTTTTTTTTTTTTAAGAAAACATTTCAGGATTTCTCTCCATATAGTGGACTTCTATGTTGCCCCCGAGTTTGAACTTCTAAAATGCAGTTTAAATACAGCTTCAAAGGGCTCTAAATGATCCCAGTCGAGGAAGAAGGGTCTTATCTAGGGAAACGATCGGTTATTTTCTAAAAACATTCACAACTTATATACTTTTTAATCTGAAACGCGAGGTTAAAATATATAAATTGTATTTATTTTTTTTGAAAAAGCCCCTTGTTTTGCTAGATAAGACCCTTCTTTTCTCGTTTGTGAACGAGCCCTTTGAAGCTGCATTTTGGAAGTTCAAACTCAGGGGCACCATACAAGTCCATTATATGGAGAGAAACCCTGAAATGTTTTCCTCAAACAACATAATTTCCTTACGACTGAAGAAAGAAAGAAAGAAAGAAAGAAAGAAAGACATGAACATCTTGAATGACAAAGGGGTGAGTACATTATCTGTACATTTTTGTTCTGAAAGTGAACTACTCCTTTAACATAGAGGCTAAGTTTATGCAACAGGCTCCAGAGGTTTGGCCGTTTGTAAATTTTATGGGTCTCACTTCCGGTCTCATCCGCGTCCAGCTATTTTTAGCTGTACAAAACAGCTTGTTTTGCTGCTTGATATTGCAAATTGGTGTGTCTTACCATATTATTTGAATGTACTGTATCTTAATTATGAACACACTGGTTTGTAGTGCAAACGGTTTTATCGTTTACTCCATGTTATTGTTCTTCTCATCATTTCACTATAGCGGAAGTCTTGCCCATAAGCTTACTTCTGCATTAAAGAATAAGGTGGATAGAACAAATTAAATGTTTGAATGTCGACTAACAGCCAGTCTTTCACACTGTGCTGTGAGTGGAAGCGTATGAAATGCAGTCACTAATGTAGTCAAACAAACCTCTGTGTGTGTGGGTGTAAATGAAGCTGGGGAAATGATGGTCAGAGATAGTCATGGGCGTGATGTGGGTAAACATGACTACAGATGATAGCAATCTGGTTGTTAGGTTTGACGTCACGCATCTCCAAGTCCAAATGCTCCTTTAGATCCCAAAAGCAAACACCAAACAGTGCTAATGTACACTCACGCTGTGCTGTAAGTACTGGCAAAAAAAACCACGATCCTAACCTTTATCTCCACACAAAAATGTAGTTTGGCTAGCCTGATTCGTCTTTTCTGAGTTAAAACATTGCAATCTGGGACACTGTGATCCCAAAGACTGTAGTGTAGACTGTTTTAACAGCAGGAATAGTGCTCATAAAAGGCTGTTGCGATTGTATTCTCAATTGAGGCTTGAGGATTGGATATGGCAACATTATTTAATAAGTTATGACTTAACAAGTGGATGGAGAATTGTGATTACTGCTCTGACCTTTGGTGTCCTCTTTTTAAATGAGTGACTGTAGGATAGACTGATATCTGCATATGTATAGAAATGTGTCCATAAAAGTAATGTTAGTACTTTAAAAGTTAGCAGAGTGAGGTATGTGTGGGTTTTGGTCATTTCTTTGACCGTATATGTAGAGGTCCATTATATGCAGCTGCTTGTGCTTGCGAAATGCATATCTGTTTTTTTGTTTTGTTTTTTAATCTGCAAGAAACATTTCTGTAGCTAATGTATCAATGTCTAGAAATAATGACATGCACATGCATTGTACAGAGACCATAGCTGCATCCCAAATGAGCCATTATGTACTTATGCACTCAGCCATGTAGTGTATGAATTATATAAGGTTATTTTGCCATTCTTCATCAGATGAACACAGTACTCATAGTATTTGTAGTACAAAACATAGAATAGTGCGTAAGTATGTGGATTAGGATACACCTTATGTAAATGTATTAAATGTAGCTGTGGCAGGGGTAGTGATGCAAAAATTGACAGAAATTAAAATAATAAGCATTAATTACAGTCACATGACATTTATTCATTAAGCAGATGCTTTTATCCAATGGAGGTGGTAACACGAGAAGGGCTGGCGATGCAAAGTTTTCAAAATCATTGAGAACAGTATAATTGGAAGGGATATAAGAAATAGTGAAAGCATAGCAGAAGTGTGGTGGTGTTTTTCAGCAGGATGCAGTTCAGTGCTCACGGAAGAGAAGTTTTCAGGTGTTATTTGGCTGTCTGGGTCGGGCTAGGAATGATTCCTAAAGCAAGTTAGCGAAAACAGTCTGAAAAGTGAACACTTTTCAAAGCAGATTTACGAAAATGCAAATAATGACTGGACAAAATAAGCAAAAAAGGAATGGGAATGTGTGTTAGTTTTGCTTCTTAGCTGTTTATTTCAACAGCACTTGGAGATTCCACTGTTTGTTTGTATCACTGTGCTCCTCTGTGCGTTCCAGATTTTAGTGCTGGGGATTTTCTGCAGGTTACATCAAGACCAAATGCACCATATATGTGACCCTGGACCACAAAACCAGTCATATGGTTAAATTTTACAAAACTGGGATGTATTCATCACATGAAAGCTCAATAAATAAGCTTTCTATTGATGTATGGTGTAGTGAATTTTACAGGAGACTCAACTCATTTTAACTTGGCCCACATAGGGACGCCAATTATGTAGTGAGTTCTGCTTTCGCCCACTAGGAAGGCGAAATAGTGTAGTGATGGGTACTCGTATCACCGATGACGTTATGATTCTTGGATCGCATGTCACTTAATGTGCGGTTATGAGTACATCACATAAGAAAGATTGGTGGGATATCTAGCTTGTAGAACCTCTCACAGTATTATCAACACAAGGAAGACACAAGCATAATAAAATAAATTTATTAACAAATGATAGACAAGAGTAATCAACTATTAAATGAATACAATAAATGCAAAAGGAATAAAGTGCATAAGATGCATAAAATGTGATTCAGTTGGGTGTTGCTATGTCATAGCTTTGTTATCTTATGGAAAGATAAACTGTTGCTACTCTGAAACAAATAAGGTGAAGAACCTTAATATGCATCAAACAAATAAATGAGCTATTATTTGTTATCAACTGCAATCAGCTATACAATATCTAATGTAAATTAGAAAAATCATATACTGATAGTACACAACAATGCCAAGGTCTCTGGAAGAGGTTTGGAAGTGATATTTACGTTCTCTGTGGTTGGTTGAGCAGTCCGGTGGCGGTGAATTCTTCCACTGGTTGTGCTGGGAGCAGTCAGTGGGAAAAGGAGCAGGAATCCGTTTCGACAGCCTTGAGCATGAAGCGCTGTAGGATGCTGATCTCCTGGAGCACCAAAGGGTCCTAAGATCTGGAACACGCAGATGTGGCCCTGGAGTAGGTGCTGAAGGCCCTTAGCTTGGAACACGCTCGCTGGAGCTTAACCTTGTTGCAAATGTCTGTTGGTCTTCTGCCTCTCTCGGCTAGAGACTCAGAACTTGGTCAATCCGCTTTGTCTCTCTCGGATGGAGACTTAGGACGTGCTGCATCTGTGGTTGCCTCGCTGGACGAAGACTCTGAACGTGGAAAATATCTCTTTCTTCACAGACAGAACGTGGTCGTATCTGCTGCTGCCTCAAAGCTGGAGACTTGGAGTGTGGAGCATCTGTTTCTGTCTCTCTGGACAGTGGACTCAGAATGGTTGTGTCTGTTAGTGTCTCTCTCTTGTGGAGCTGGAGACTAGAATGGAGGTATCTGTTGCTGCCTTCCCAGTAACGGGCCGCAGACTCAGAAAGAAGTTTGATCTGTTACCGTCCCCTGGACGTGCTGGAGACTCAGAACTTTGGTGCTCTGTTAGTGTCTCACCCTGCTGGGCCTCAGACTCAGAACTTTGTTGCTCTGTTAGTGTCCCTTCCCCTACGGGACTCAGACTCAGAACAAGGAGTGTCTTTTGGAGAGGTACCTTTATAACTTTTCGATGAGGAGGAGATTGCAATTTGGTGCTTCTCCATTTCCATGCTGTGATTGGCTGGTTCCATCAGAGCGGGGGAACATGGGGTAGTCCACCCTTCTTTCCTCTTGTGGAAGTCATTTGCATAGTCCAAACACAAAGTTAGAAAAGTATCAATAATGTTTTACTGGTGCATTTCTCACTTTCCAAAACACAATCAGAAAACATTTGGTCATGTAATGAACACATTAAGTCCAAACATGATGGGAAAAGATTGAACTGTCATGCATGCATTCATTTGTCCATTAACAGCTGAGTTTGTGTAAGATGTTGCACTACACATCGCTATCAGTGAGAATACTTATTTCTCTGAATAAGTATAAGATGTGTGTGTTATGGTTCGCGTCAGTTCAAGGTTTGAAAACATAGTTATAAATGGATTTGGATGGATCTTTGTGATCTCTCTTTGTTTCACCCACTGCTGCTGTGTCTGGAGATCCTAAGGAATTTTTATGACCGTCACAGGGCCAAACCTTAGGAAGCAGTTTTAAGGTGGGTGAAGGGCAGAAACTGCACCTTGGCCAATAGGAAGTTCCGTCCTTCCCGAGTTTTTGTACCAAAGGTCTCTTCTTGCCCTCTAAGAGGTGTCTGGCAGTTGTCCTGGCATCCTTATCTGATGGCGTTGGACAGTTTGCTTATGTTAGTCCACCAAGATCCAATCAAAATGTGGCAAACCTTTGTCCACTTTTGTGGTCAGGAAGGGGCCCTTGCCATAAACTGGGGCCCTGGAATGCTCGTTCCACTACAATGGTTTGTTAGGATAGGACAATATTTGGCCGAGATACATGTATTTGAAAATCTGGAATCTGAGGGTGCAAAAAAATCAAAATACTGAGAAAATCACCTTTAAAGTTGTCCAAATGAAGTTCTTAACAATGCATATTACTAATCAAAAATGACATGTTGATATATTTACAGTAGGTATTTTACAAAAAATCTTCATGGAACATGATCTTTACTTAATTTCCTAATGATTTTTGGCATAAAAAAAAATCAATAATTTTGACCCATACAAAGTATTTTTGGCTATTGCTACAAATATACCCCAGCGACTTAAGACTGGTTTTGTGGTCCAGAGTCACATATGCTATTGCTTAGATTATATACACTACCAGTCAAGTTTTTTTGAAAGAAGTGTCCTCTGCTCAACAAGCCTGAATATACTTGGTCCAAAATACAGCAAAAGACTTTTTAAATAACGATTTAAATAATTGCTTTCTATTTGAATATGTATGTGTTAAAAGCTAAATTTTCAGCATCATTACTTCAGTCTTCAGTGTCACATGATCCTTCAGAAATCATTGTAATATGCTAATGTGCTTTTCGGGAAACAATTATTATTACTACTAGTAGTAGTATTTAAAACAGTTAAGTAATTATTTTTCATGATTCTTTGATGAATAGAAAGATCCAAAGATCAGCATTTCTCTGAACTAAAAAATATCATATTATTATTTTCTTGAAAATTAATACTTTTATTTAGCATGGATGCTTTAAATTGACCAGACGTGATGATAAAGGCATTTATAATGTTACAAACGATTTCTATTTCAGATAAATGCTGTTCTTTAGAACTTTCTATTCAGCAAAGAAACCATTTCCAAAGGATCGTGTGTGTGACTGGAGTAATGTTGCTAAAATTTCAGCTTTGAACTCACAGGAATAAATGACATTTGGAAATATATTCAAATACAAAACAGTCATTTGAACTGTTGGTGAGCAGAACAGACTTAAAAAAATACAGTAGGGGTGTGCAATATGACAGTATTAGATTGTTAACAATTAAAATACCTCCACAACGTGCTTTTAAAACAGTTTATTTTTAATAAGAAAAATACAATAATGAAATAATATGATGTGAATGTAATGATCTTGGTCATATGATGCACTTTTCTTTGGCATTTGTCATCAGTCATTCTTTTTTCTTATATGTGTTGTTACCTTGTAGGACTTTTTTTATTTATTTATTTATTTTTTATCAGGGAAATTAGTTCCGCTGTATTGTTCAGTAACTTACTAAATAGTCTTAAAAACCAACATAAGAAACAATTGTGAAAAAAAGTGCTTTGATATTTGCCCTCCCCTAATTATACAGCAAATTATGAGAGCAAATCTGTGGCATATTAAGATTTAGGCAGGTTTTGGCACAGGCTGTTCTCTTTTGGTCACCAGTTTTTCAGATTTGTTTTAGTACATTTTAAGATAAAGATGAGAGAACAGATGTTTGCCAGTACAGATGTTTGCTTAGTTATGAGTAGTGCAACCATGGTGGAAAGTAAAATGAATCCACAACTACTATTAAGTCCTTAGAATGGTCAGATTTGTTCAATTGGCAGTTGTTGGTGAATGCCATTAAGCAGCATAGTTTGTGGTTTTTGTAATTCACTGCCATTTGTCTCTCTCTCTAGCATCTTGTGCAATCACTCCATGACACTTCTTTCTTGCTCATGAAGATCATACTTTACTTTAAGCCAAAAGGAATAGCAATCATACTTGTGATAGTAATCATCCTGGGTTGAAATACTCATTAACATTTCCTTGTGTAAATGGCAGTTGTGTGCCACTTAATGTATAGCAGGCGTGGGCTCTAGTTTGGATCTCTAGTTTGACTGACTTGAATGTTGAGCTGAAAGCAGCAACGAACGCAGCTTTTTCTGCAGCAACTTTAGTAAAAACTAAAGTGCACCAACTACTGCAGTATTACTTGTGATTACTTGGTAGTGTAGCACAAAAGATATTTACAGTAGCTAAAGTGTGAACAATGTTAAATTGAAAATAATATGCAACTGTTATCAATCACGTGTCAGTCCCACATTTCCTAAAACTATGCGTTTAGAGCGATACAACAGAAAATCAGTTTGGACCTGGCTTGATAATGAAGAAATCATTAAATGATGTAACTTTTTAATTGAAACTTGAGAGCCTCTTAAAGGGATAGTGTAGTCAAAAATGAAAATTAGCCCATGATTTAGTCACCATCGAGCCATCCTAGGTGTATATGACTTTGTTCGTTCAGGTGAATACAATTGGAGTTGTATTTAAAATTGTACTGGCTCTTCCAAACTTTCTAATGGCTGTTGAGTACTTTTTGTGATGGATGCACTTTATTGGACTATTGAATATCAACAGCCTTTCACTGGCATTGTAAACCTTGGACATTTTTTAATATTCGTCAGAAAGAAGGAAGTCATATACACCTAGGATAGCTTGACGATGAGTAAATGATGGGCTAATTTTCAGTTTTGGGTGAAGTTTCTCTTTAAGGAGGGCTGAAGACTTTCCAGTCTTTGTTTTTTGAAATAGGTTTTAAATAACACGGGGTCACGACACAGAGATCGTCGTCTGAGCTTCCATCATCTTTGCACAGAAAGAGAAATGCGAACAGGGTCAGTACAGTCAGGGAACGTCAGCATCCAGCGCTGTTACTTAAGCAACAAATATTTGGAAAGGTTAAAGTTTACTAATGGACGCATTCGCGTCTCCACTCTTCCCAGAAGAGTCAACGTGCCTCTTTCTCCATAAAAATGCTAATCCAGAGGCACGTCTGTCCTGCAGCGGCGGAGAGGGGGAGACGAAGCAATTACTAAAGCATTAGAGCGATAGCAGGCGTTCCTCTCTCGGGGTGAGGGCTCTAATGACCGCAGAGGCGTCGCTTTATTAATATGCAGGCGAGCCGTAGCGGAGTCCCTGCATCCTCCAGATAGCAAAGCCTTCTGTCCGCCGCCCTCTGATCAGTTTTACGAACGCCTCACGATTTCCGGCGGTGCCGATCTGAGGCTCGTTGTATTCACAGAGGAGCGAAAGCACACAGCGGGAAACACTGGGTGAATGCTGGAAAAAGTGTCAGAAAGACGGCAGGATCAAAGTTCAGGCCCACAAAACAAGTATTTTGCATAAAGTAAGCAAACAAAGCAAAAAACAATGTTGCGCCTTAGATTACGCTCCTGTTTCATGTCAGTTAAAAGGGACGGTCTACCCCAAAATGGAAACGGTCTCTTATGTTATTCCAATTGTGACTTACTTTTATAAGTGAGACCTAGTCCTGTGGGACATAAAAAAAAGATACTTTAGCTAATTGGATTGTAAATTGGATTATTTTTAATGAAGTTGGCTTGAGAAAATGAAAATTGAGTCAAAATTGAAACAGTTGCTCCTCCTAGAGATTTCAAGCTACAAGCACCAAATTTGAGTCAGACTTTCAGACCGGTCTGAATCGGTGTGCCATTTGTTCTCTAACTGATCCGATTTACGGTTTTGGTAAACCAGACTATCATAACCACCAAAAATGTCATAGATGTTCATTGCGGTTGTGAAAATTTGTGTACAATGAGTCGTATGGTGTATTTAAACGGTGTATTGATCTAACAAAAGTTGCTGCTCTCCCAGGCTGGTTTTAAAGTGGTTTGGACCCATTTTTAGCTGGTAAGGGTGGTCTTAGCTGGTCAAGCTGGGAGACTAAAAGAGCAACCAAGCTTAAAGCAGCTATATTCATCCTAAACCTGCTAAGACTAAGACTTTTTCCTAAATCAGTTGGTAAAAGCTGTTTTTAGCTGGCTTTTTTGTTAAATGAACTAGTTTTAGCTGGTTTCAATTGTTTTTATGCAGCGTTTTTTTTTTTTGTGAATCAGCTGATTTTAGCTCGATTTTGGCTGTTTTAATTACTAAATCAGGTGGTTTTAGCCTCTTTTTTTGGCTGGCTTTTTGTTAAGTTAAGTAGTTTTAACTGGTTTAAACTGTTTTAGCTTTTTTTACTGAACCAGCTAGTTTTTGCTGGTAAGTGTTTTTCTTTTTTTATGCTAAGACAGTTTTAGCTATATGTGCTGGTTTTAGGTGGATTTTAGTTGTTTTGTTGTTTTTAGTTGGCTTTTTGCTAAAGTCACTGGTTTTAGCTGTTTTGTTTACTAAATCAGCTGGTTTGAAGTGTTTTTTTTTTAACAAACTTGCCTGGTTTTACATGGTTTCAACTGTTTTGTTTTGTTTTTAGCTGGATTTAGCCACTTTTTAATCAAGTTAGCAACATGCTAGTAACTTGCTAATCGTGCTAGACAGTGGTGGATACCTGAAATTGATACTTGAGTAAAAGTAGAGATATCTTATCAGAAAACAGCTTTGGTAGAAGTTGAAGTCATTGTTTAGAATATTACTTGAGAAAAGTTTTAAAGTATGTGATATTTATTGTACTTGAGTATGAAAAGTATTTTTGAAATGTTAAACATACTGAAATATTGAAAGTCAAAGTACACGTAGATTGAAAATACACATTTTAGAATGGCTTGAATTTGAACAACATGCTAATCATACTATGTACTAAATGGTGTTAACAACATGCTATCAACTGTCATGTAATCTATCTTAACTTCCAAACTTAAAGCTTTTACAAGTGCTTTCAAACTTGAAAGTTTGTTGACAAACTTTACTGTTTATGATTATTATTATTATTATTCCGTACAGTGTAAGCCAGTGGTCACCAAAAGTGTTTGGTTAGCAACATTCTTAAAAATGTTCTTTTTGTGTTCTGCAGAAGAAAGTAGGCTAATTGAAATGATGACAGAATGAATAATTGAAATGATGACAGAATTCCTTTTGTCATTTGTACGTATTTAATGGTAAATAGGAATGGATGATTGATGTAACCAAATTGTTTGTTAAGGCCATTATTTGAGTATTTGAAAAGCATAGATATTGTGAGCAATTGTACATTTTCTTGACTGGTTTTAAGTGAGTTTTTCTTGATTACAAATAGAAAAGAAAAGTAATAGAAAAGTTACTGAACAGAAGAAATGTAATGAAAGATTTGTATTGACTTAACTTTATTCAATCTTCTGTACACGCATTGCATAAAGCAGCGGGATACAGATATCTGGCACCACGATACAGTCTAAAAAACAGCAAAAGAAAAGATACCCCCTCAAATAACTTTACAGAATACATTTCATTAGAACTGCGTGGATGTAGATAGGAACCCCAAAGCGGTGACCTTGCAATAGCAATTTAACGTAAAGTAATAAACGTCACATTGTTGTTTTCACGGGCTACGAGAGAGCGCGCGAACGCACTTAATAACGTCTCGGATCGAGTTACTTTGAAAACGCACAGCAGCGGCCTAGGCCACGTGCGGCGCTAACCGTACACGACGAACAGCTAAATGTATCGATAGCAAGAGTTTAAAGAAGTTGTAAACATATTGAACAGCGTGTAAAATGTAAAAATCAGACAATAACAGCTCATATCTATTACAGCGTCGGCAAGCTCCAAGCCAGAGACGAGCAAACGGCGTTACGCTCCGGAGGCCGAAACACGGAACGGGTCCCGGTACCGCCGAGCGCCGGGGAGGATCGGTTACCCGGTTAAAAAAAAAGAGGCCACAAATTTAGCTAAGTTTAGGCACTTTTTGAACTGAAGGGTAACAGAAGCGATGTGTAAAAATACAGAGTTTAAACGTAAAGGCAATCGAGGCCACTTTTAACCGACGGAGGAGTCCTTGAAGCCGAAATACGGTAAAAGCAGTCCTTTGGAAGCGTGGCAGAAACGGGCAGAATGAATCTACGGTCCCAGTACAGCAAAGATGTGCAATTGGAGCGGTGTGAAATTTGAGTGTAGAAACCCCTTTGAGCTAGTAGAACCCAAAAAAAAGAAAGGAAAAAAAGCTAAATTTGGTGCGGCACCACGTACATTCAAAGGCCTTTTCTCTTTTCGTCGTCCCGCGTAAGCTTTAACAGAGCAGTCGGCGCAGCCTATGTACATACACATTTACATTAAATAGAAGGCGAGTTCCTTTTGACATCCTCGGTTAAAGCGGGAGGCCTCGAGCAACACCGCGTGGGGCGGTCGGGTTCGACATCCAGAGGTTCGGGTTCTCAAAGCCTCCCCACGGTGCGTGCGCGTCCTCTTCCGGAAAGCGGCGTCAAGACAGACAGACACGTAAGACCAGAGCTGAACACGTAAAGGACAGAGCGGAGAGGCGGTGGCGCGGTTCGGCAAATCCCTCCGGCCGCCACAGCAAGACGCAGATTCCGCTCGGGCCGTCCTCGGGGTCGCGGGGTTCTACCTGGTGAGTTGGCCGACCACTTTGAGCAAGGTCTTGTTTTCCTGTTTGAGCTGCTCGTTCTCGTCTTCGATATCGTCCAGGTCCTGTAAAACATGGAAAAATGTACAGACAGTGTTAATGAGCGAATATAGTAGGCAAGTTTCCCAAAGCGTAACAAGTCCTCATGGATGAAATAGTCCGGGGCTCACACACATTAAGTAGCGTTCTCACAAAGCACAACGGTTGTCAGTCGATCGCAAACTTGATGCGAGGGTGTCGGAAAGCTGTATAAAACATGCGCCACGTCTGTAGAACTGAACGATAATAGGGCCTTGAAAACAGACATTGTAAAAGCAAAGTTTAGTAAGAAGTAGAATGTAAAATCATATACGTAATACTTGTTAAGTTACAGTTTGGAAAAAGATTATTTCTGGTACTCTGACAGGTTTGTTCAGTGCAGTTGTTTAGACTGAAGTAAATGAAACGTTTGTAGTTTGAAGATGATTTGTTGTTCAGACATTCCTCTTTAAATGAAAAGAAGTATAATGTATATGCAAAGCGAGCCACGTTTTGTTTTTTGACCAAGGAAAGTGTGTCCAGTTGAAGAATTGAAGCAATTTAATCCGGTATCTGTGGAATGGAACCATATAGGGTGTTAAAAATGAAGATGCCCAAAGGAAAGTTTGGCATTAAGATGTTTTTCCTACTTGTTGAGTTAGTGGCATGTGAACTTTGAATGGTTACCATTGGCATGTAATTAAACAAAGATTGCTAGTCAGCATATTTTATTAAGGCCAAAAAAAGAAGAAGCTAGCAACGTGCGTGAAAATGATGCTGCATTAAGATGCTTCTACATACAGTATGTTGTTTAATCCGGAGTGGTTTTGTAGAAGGTATTACTATGCGATCGCTAGTTGTGCAAATCAGCGTGCTTGTAAAAGAAGTTACGTACTGTAAATTGAGCAAGTTATTGCGGCGAGGGTAACGGCTTGTACTTTTTAGGCCTTTTCCGCTTGCACTGTAACGACGAAGGACAGTCGGCGGAATAACCGGCAGCACATGCTTAAAAGAGCTTAAAAAGAAAGGTGGAGAAGTTGCTTAACGGGAGGCCGCGTGTCCAACTACGAAGAACAGTACTTGTTTTTGTAGGCGAGACAGAAGAGAATAAACATAGCGATTGTCGTAATAGTAGCCAGGTGCGGTTTTTACAAGAAAACAACTAGCAGCTTTGTACACTTCCAGACAAGTAATTAATAGCGGCGCACAAAGAGCGCGTTTGAGGTACGTTCTTTGTTGTTGTGTGTTGTTAACGCTAGCGTGGTAGAGACACGGAGTAGATCGTCGAGGTCAATTGCATGTGAGCGGGGAAGATTTGAGCATACTGCACTGTACTTGAGAGTTGATCAGGCAAGTCCATGGCAGGCTCTCTGACAAGTAAAAAAAAAAAGCAGTGGTCACAGATAGCATATGACAGTAGCATGGCAGGGCCCAAGTAAAAAGCAAAGTTTTGATGTGTTGGGGCTGAGTGGTATATAAAGTTTGATGCAATATATTGATAGTTGTTATGTAAATGATATGAAATTGGCAAGCGAAATTGTATTGATATCTAGTAGTTTTAATATGAGTGCATGTGAATAATTGTAGAGGACACAGAGCGAGCTGCTGCGGGGAACGGGCAGGATCCAGTTTGTGTTAAATGTGAGACTTGCTTTCTATGAATGGATTTGAAGTTGTACAATGTAGTTAATGTGTAGTTTAAAGTGGTTTGTGCTGTTTGATGTGTGGGAAATGATGTTTTGTTTAATGTCCATCTGTTTTGCGACCACCTTATATGTGTCCCAGGAAGTTGGGATTGTTTTTCATCTATTTGTTTGTATTTTGTTTTTAATGTATGTGTTTAGTCCAGTGGTTCTCAATCCTGGTCCTGGGGGACCCCTGCTCTGCACATTTTGCATGTCTCCCTTATTTAACACACTGGATTGAGATCATCAGCTCGTTAGTGCAGTTCACGGATCTCTGTCTTAATGAGTTGATGATCTCAATCAGGTGTGTTAAATAAGGCATACATGCAAAATGTGCAGAGCAGGGGTCCCCCAGGACCAGGATTGAGAACCACCGGTTTAGTCCATTGCAGGGAGGAAAGAAGGCCAGACACACAAGGAGAAGGTTCGAGGGGTCTGTGCAAGTGCAGCGACGGTCCAGGCGAGCGTATTTGTTGGCGCGGGCCTCCGAAGCGGTGTTTGTGTTGGAAGCAAGCCAGAGAACAGACTGCAATGTCAAGACGAAGACAAGGGCTCACTGCAGAAAGCCTAAAAGTAGAGCTGTGTTTGAATGTAGACTGTGACGGAGAGTGTGAGACACTGCCCTGGCTGGACCGCTGAATAATCCTTGGAGTTTGGCAATGTTGCAAATGTGTGTCTAGTGAACAGTAAGCGCTAATAATGTGTAATGCATAGGTGTGACGCAACAAGACATTGTTGCATTGTAGTGTTTTGATGTGTGCTGTTGTGTATGTTCCACATTCTTACACAATGTATGAGAACAGATTTTGGATCTGTTTGATCTGTCAGAAGCACCCAAAGAAGCAATATGAGGCCCAAGAAGCCAATGAATTTTTTGTGGTGCAACTTTTATTTGATGCACATTATTCATAGTTATTACACAGTAGAAATGTGGCACCCTATTGGCAGGCCATCAAGCCCCGTCCAGCAAGCCAGCGGCCGATAGGGTGGCGTAGTAACGAGCGGACGATTGGAGTCAGGTTTGGAGCGGCGGCAGGAAGCGAGGTCACAAGCGTAGGCTTGACGCTATTGGTTGACGAGGCGACGGCAGCTGCGGTCCAAGCAGCAGGCAGAGTATGAAAGGCGTCATTTGTTCTGGAGCGGCAGCGTAAGCGGCAGCCCTAGAGCGGCAGTCCTCGTGCTCATCCCTCCTCGTGTGAAGACCGACGAGGGTAAAGACGTGTGACTCTGACTGTGCGACTCAGACGAGCAGACGAAGGCGGCAGGCGCGGGACACTCTGCTCTACTCACTCCAGCTTCGACGCTTCGAACACTTGCACTAACGCTCACCTTTCACCCTGTATGTAGACCAATGCTGGGATTGGGGCCTTATTACACACATTGCGTGGACTGGCCTTCTCCGTATACTTGCTTGCCACGATTGAGCAATCCATGCTACCTTTTCCCCACCACCTGCTTCTGCTTATTACTAGCCACAACATCCACGCTTCCAACAGGTACACCGCAACTACAAGAAACACTGCAATCATCAGGACTTCAGCTTAACCTGCTCTCACTTCACTACACATACTGACATGTTAACAACTGCCATATACCTCATTTACAACACAAGGCATGGAACACATTCACACAACACCAGCTTAGGACATCTCTAAGGCCTACTGCTCACATCTCAGTAACTCACATGATTACTAACCCTATGTCAACACTGTCACACAAAACACAACTCCTACTTGCACGCTTCATCAACAATAAAAACTATTCATTGTGCTACTACTTTGTTCCATGGTGACTCATCATTACCTTCACATAACACAAAGCTACATTTAAGGAACTTGCTTCCTAAATACACATGAACATGCCATTTCACATTTCTTTCAACACAATGCCTGTAAGTGTCCCATTGGGAGACAAAAACAATTACACTACTACAAATTGGCCTCGTAACACAGCTTCTAAAGTTCAACTGCATCATACTTGAAGCTACTACACTGCAGTCCCATTGCAAAAATACAACCCTTCATCGACTAGCACGACGACTTCAGCTCCAACCCCAAACACACCTTAACCAGCTAATCAGGATGTTCAGGGCAACCAGCATCACAGACAGGTGGCTTGGAGCAGGGTTCAAACTCAAGTCTGCAGGGCATTAGCTCTCCAGGAGCACAGTTGGACATCCCTAGCCAGCGCTTTCAAACTCTCACTCAAACTTCAGCTCTACTTCGCAATAACATGGAACACAGACGGTCTGCTTCTGCTGTGATGACTGCAAAAAATACACTCAAAAAATAAACACTTTCAATCCACAATGTTCATCAAATATTCAATGGGGCCCCAGTTCTACAGCGCTCCGCTCGTATAAACGCTAACGGCTGGGAATGCGCTGTGACACCTGCAAGCATTTATTACCCTAAAGCAAAGGACAATTGTACTCTTCTGCTAAGCTGTTAAGCGCCTTTACGATATGGACTTGATTGCTGCCGCATCACACGCTCATTTCATAAGCCTTTCTGTTTAGTAGCTGTCTACATCACATACGGCTGTTTGAGAAAGGCCAAGCTTTATGGAAAGCAAAACACCTGCAAACTCCACAGAGGACTCCAATATGCCTTAGTAAAGAGCGTGACAGCTTTCAGGATGAGTAATGGCCATTAACGCTGTAAACCGGCGTGAATAGAACGGCGTGCTCGTGTCACACGCACATGCTTTTAATTACGACTCTGCCTAACGGGATGCTCTGTGTGACAAATACAACTACTAAAGCGCCTCCGCTCCGTCGCTGGGTTAAACCGCAATGTTTTATGAGATCCACAGGTAACGCTCTTCAATAAGGTGTCATTTGATAAACGTTCATGTATTAACTAACGTCAAACAAACACAACTTGTCATTTTAATAATGCATTAGCTAATGCCCAAATTTCAACCAACATTCGTAAATGCTTCAAAAACACTGTTCATTCCTACTTCGTGTTCATTAATAAACCTCATTGTAAAGTGTTACCGATCCACTTCATTTTTACACCACATGCACCAATTGTTTAACCAAACTGTTTCTAATTAAAGCACCATCTGCTAATTCAACATTTAAACAACTCAAAACCAACATTTTGCAATATGCATTTGCTTTTCCTTGCCCTCAAAACACCACCACACCAAATATGTTTACCATTCTATCATTTGCGCAGTCAACAAAATGACTACTTCGTTATAAAATGGTGGAAATCTTCAACTAAATTTACACATGAAAATGCATGTTGCCTCTTTGGATAATGCGCCGTTTGGCACATTCCGTACCAATTTGCTGCTAGAAAAACCATACAACTGGTGCAAACTGCTGTCCCTCGACCAAGCAAAACACACTAATATTTCAAGTACCAGCTAGCTTTAAATCACAATTTATTGGGAAGGGGAAAAAAGGCTACTTCAGTCAAAACATTTAACACTTGCTTTGAAAGGTAACAAAAAAAAACATTTTGAAAAATACATTTTTAGATATATACCCTATTTTTACATCACTACTAACACAATGTTTGGCTTTTTACAAAACTAATTGGATTATAAATACAACAAATCTAATAAATCACACCAAAAACATTCTTTCAATTCTATTTCTTCTTCATTTAACTCTGAAATTTGTCAATTAACACAAATTTAAGACAAAAATTACAAAAACTTTCCAAACACAATATGACCATTAACTGCACAATTGCTACAAATGTCTACCTTGGATATTACACAATTTCTATACATACAACATTTGTGGAAAAACATATTTCACAATGTTTACAACATTTTGCACCAATTCAGTAAACACCTTCTTTTAACCAGTTTACTGGGAAAATGCTCTAGGAGCGTGTGCCAGCAGTCACGTCAATTGTCCCTTCTAATTAATCCACACATTTCCGTACACTAATAAAATGGCTATATGCAGTAGTTATCGAAGGGGAAAATTTAAATAACGCTTACTTCTAAACACCGCTTCTGGACACGTGCGCTTGTAAAATCGCTCGTTCGGGTGTTACGAGACCACAGTCCGCTTCTTACCCGGTTTAGCAGATCGATCTCCTCCTTCAGCTTGTTGATCAGCTCGTCCTTGTCTTGATGGGCTTTCAACATTCGACTGTTCTCCTGTCTCTCTGCGGCCAGCTCCTGTGAAAGTGCAGTTCCGTCAGATCCAAAAACTTTTACGCAATTACAATTGTACATAGCGTGTGCTGCTTTGCGTACTTTCGGACTTATGCGGTTGAGCTCAAAAATTGGCATACACCTTGCAGAATCTGCAAAATGTTCATTCAAAGAGGGATCATACAAAATGCATGTTTTTTTTTGTTTTTTTTTTTGTTTTTTCCCTTGCTGACCTCAAAAGACATTCACAACAGAAAATAATACACAAATTTATCAAAATGACCCCATTCAAAACTTCATTCTTAACACTGCGTTGTTACCTCAATGATCCACAGCTGTGGTGTTTTTGTTTAGTCAAACTTGTTCATGACTCCCTTGTTTGTCCTGAACGGTTAAACTGCCCGCTGTTCTTCGCAAAAATCCTTGTGACAGACTCATATGCAACTATTACAGAAGGTTCAAACACACACTGATGCTTCAAAAGGAAACACTGAGCATTAATACCTTATTAATATCTTATTCAGGTCAGTGCTACATCAAAAAAAAAACCATGCTTTTAGTATGATTCCTCTTATTTTACTCAAATCATTAACATTTAGCTGATTCTGCAAGGTGGATGTAAACTTATACTATATAGCACTGTTACAATCGACTGAACTCTTAGCATGCCAAATGATCAATGCCATGCATGGCAGGTTGCTGAATACTTAATACCAATTCATATGGAAATGTGGCTGATTGCCAATATAGTGGTCTTTTCCAAATGATTTTACACCTTGGTTTACATTAACACGCTACACGTCAATAGGCAACAGCGCATTTTTCCACTTGCTTGCTTATGTTTCTGCAGCGCTGTGCCATTTATTTGCTTTCAAATCCTGCTCAAAAATGAAATTCAGCATATGTGACCGTGGACCACAAAACCAGTTTTAAGCAGCAGGGGTATACAGTATTGGTAGCGATAACCAAATGTAATCATTTTTCTTTTATCCCAATACTCATTCGGATAGTAACTAAAGATAAGGTTGTATCAACATATTTTGCCAATTTCCCACCGTAAACATATCAAAACTGCATTTTGGATAAGTAATATGCATTGCTAACAACTTCATTTGGACAACATTAAAAGCCAATTTCTCAATATTTACATTTTTGCCATTCCACATTTTTCAACATTTCCATCTCAGCCATTTATCGTCCTATTCCAAATCGGATTTATTCAGCTTTCAGATGATGGACAAATCTCAATTTTAAAACATTGACCCTTATGACTGCTTTTGTGGTCCGTGGTCACGTGTGTTAAATATCACGCAAACTTGCCAAATTAGGGGTGGTTAGGATACGCTGTTTGTTTTTATTCAAAACAGACAAAGTCTGCGGTTCATGTTCCCTTCAGCTTTTCATTTCACAAAGGAGGTAACTGCTCAAATGTTTGTCCTCTTACACACCTATATGTAGGAGCATTTCAACATATGTTCCTACATCCTCTGAGACACATTAATATTTATGTCTGTTATGCAGGACTAGAAAGCAGCACCTCCATTGACTGACTACAACTGTTCCTGATAAGATAAAACAAACCGCATGGTCTTTATGCGTTGTGTCACTGTTCGGCTAATCTTCAAGCTTAACAGATATTCATCTTGCTATTAAAGCGTTCGCTGAACAAAAAGTTCACGTCGACTGTGCCGTTTGGGATGGGACGTATGTGAAAAGCTGGAGGCAGGACAGGTTGCTCTATCTAGATGGTAGACGCACAGAAACGTACCCTTTCTAGCTCCTCTATCCTCCTCTCCGTGGCCGTTGGGGCGGCGCCGCCGCCTTCCCTTCCGTGTCGATGGCGCTGTCTGTTTCCATCCTCGTCGCTGCACGCACACCAAAAACAACAACACATTTTGAGTACAAAACCAAAGAACTTGTTCAATTTTAGCTGGAACATCTAAATGAATGCATATTCCCTTCCTTTTAAACATGTCATATACAGAACACAACAAACTAAAAGGGGTCACGCTTATTAACGCTCAAATAATAGCATTTTCCAACAGTGTGCTCGGTTCGTGACTCACAGCCGACGGTACGGCGCGCCTCTAATGGAGACGCTTCTTAAAAGGGTAAATAAAAAAACAGGTGCACCCTTTTTCATTCTGTGTTCTGGTTACAAAAGATGCCTTGCTAAAACATCTTTTCACTATTTTTTTTTCTTTCAAATGAGACCTCAACCTTTTTCCAACATAATGGCTTGGAAAGTGCGTCATTTATTTCGTAGGACTGGAAATAAGAAAACTCAAGTAGTAAATTATCAGAGTATGAAAAACCCTTTTATGGCAGAGTACAAGGCATTAGAGCAATGCGCTTTCATTAGCGAGGAGAACAGACCTGCTCCTTACAGGACTGTGCTTTGGGACGCCACTGCGCAGCTAGTCAAAAAAACGGAGGGGGGGGGGGGTATCTGTCTTTTTACATTTGTTTCACGCTCTTCACTTAGGCCAGACGCTCTGGGAATATTCATGTGGAACTTATTTTAACCAGCTTTATTTCAGTAATTACATATGTGGAAGACTTGGAGAGGATTCCTTCATTATATTTCACTCGTTCGGCTGATAACCCCTTTCCGGGAATCAAATTATTGGACCTTTTTTGCGTTTCAGAGTGTTGTTCTGAGCGAGGCCTGTCTGTACATTCCACATAAGTGGGAAGAAAAGAACTGGCAACAAATCAAACAAATGCTTGCTTGCTTGCTTGCTTGTGTGTGTGTGTGTGTGTGTGTGTGTGTGTGTGTGTGTGTGTGTGTGTGTGTGTGTGTGGTCTTTTTTTTTTTTTTTTTTACACCTGCCCGAGGATTTGCAGATTTATGAACTCCCTACAATCTCCCTGCTCTCAGGAACTGTAGATAATGCTAAACATTTCATGCATCAAAAGTTAGATGCATTGCCTCAAACAACGGTGTGACTTTGGGGTGTCTGACTGAGGAAAGAATGTGTAAGTTAGAAACCTGAACCTTGGTGAACGCTTCCGATTGGTGATGTTGTCGGTACGGGAATGACAGGCCTTAAAGGGATAGTTCACCTAATAATAAATCATGGCCTTTAGAAGCAATTCAATGCATTTGTATAAGCAAAATATCCATATTTAAAACTTTAGAAACCTTCAAACTTAAAATGTCATACGCACGTTCGCAAGAGAGTAGCATTTCAGCAGATATTTCAGAGCGTACAGTAAGCTCCAGTGAGAATACATCCGCCGTCATCTACTGGAACGCCGCTGGCTCGTAAAGATTGTGGTTTCTAAAGTCTTAAATAGAAATATTTTTTCATACGCAAACGTATCCATTTGCTTTAGAAGACCTTTATTAACCCCCCAGAGCCATGTGGAGTACTTTTTAGGATTGAAGACTGGATGGATGAACTTTATTGGACTTCAGAAAATCAACAGCCATTGACTGTCATTATAAACCTGGAGGAGCTGATTGTATTTGCCTGAAAGAACAAAGTCATCTACACCTAGGAAAGTTTAAGGTCGAGTAAGGTTTTGGAAATGTTTGGTTTGATTAAAACCAACTCTGGTGCAATGCTCTGTTAGTGCGGTTCATTTGAGTAAGTACGAATGCTGCCATCCGAACCCTGGTGCGCAGCAAATAAACGGGCCGAGACTGCTACAAAGATGGCCCTCGGTCCGCTTCCAAACAAACTCTGGTGCAGTTCGGCTAAAATACGGATGCAATGTGAACCAAATAGTTCTAAACGAACCAAAAACAGGTAATTACAAAGATGTCACGCTACGCGACATGATTTCACAAAGGGGACAAGTGGTTTATTCAAAACAAAATGAGTACAGGGCAAATGTGGAGCAACAAGGAGGTAAAGTGCCTTTTATGAGCTCTTTGTGAGTTCGCAGGTAGTAAAAATAAAATCATATACACACAATGAGCGTGCATAGTCCGGCAGATGGCATTAGATGTATTTGACTTAAAGCACACTTTTTCCTTTTGTCTGGAGCGTCTTATAGTGCTTTGATTTTCTTTACACAAATTTCTACTTAAAGGAAAAGTTTGCTTCCAGAATGAACGTTTCCTGATCATTTACTAACCTAGATGTTCATGTCTCTTTCTTCAGTCAAAAATAAGTTTGATTTTTGTTTTTTGAAGTAAACATTCCAGGAATTTTCTACATAAAGTGGCCTTCAATGGTGGCCAATGGGTTGAAGGTCCCAGCTGAGGCATAAGTGTCTTATCTAGCAAAACATTCAGCCATTTTCTAAAAAACATACAAATTTACATACTTTTTACCCACAAATGCTCATCTTACACTAGCTCTTTGATGCGCGTGCGCATCTTCACACGTTACATAATCACGTTGGAAAAGTTACACGTGGTTGGTTCTTCATTTGTGCACTTCAGTTAAAAAAAAAGGTAGGGTAGGGCAAAAAAAAAAACATCTCATTGTTTCCATCAACTTCAAAATTATCCAACATTGTTGTTGTTTTACCTTTTTTTGGAAATGGTGTTTGACTTTCTTTGCACGCATACTTTGCAAACACTGGGTTGGTACTTCTGTTCACGTCGCACATGCCTGATCACGTAATGCGTGAGGTCAAGCTAGTGCAAGGCGTGCGTTTAGGGTTATACATTTGTTTTCTCTTAGAAAATGACCAATCATTTCATTAGATAACACCCTTATTCCTCGGCTGGGATTGTGTAGAGCCCTTTAAAGCTGCGCTGAAACTGCAGTTTTCACCTTCAACCTGTTGACCTCCATTAAAGTCCACTATATGGAGAAAAATCCTGGAATGTTTTCCTCAAAAACCTTCATTTCTTTTCCACTGAAGAAAGAAAAACATGAACTTTATCAGGACATTTTCATTCCGGGAAAGAACAACTTTTATAAGAGTTAAGTAAAGTCAGTTTTTTTTTTCTATTTTTTTGTATAGCACTTTCCACAATACACATTATTTATCAGTTACTGTAGTAGAAAATAACTCATTTTGTGGTAGAGTTCCACAAATCTTTCTTTTTTTTCCCTTTAGTCTTAATTATGTGTGGAATAAATAGATGTGCATTAAGCATAACTATTGCTTTTTTGCAGTTGAAAAGACAAAACAAGCTAAATGTGTTTCAAATTAAGTTTCATGTTGTTTTCAAGCGTGTTCTGATCTGCAGCCACTCTCCAGTTAAAAGATGACAGAGCCCTAGTCGAAACAACCTGCCATTTTACATTTCAAACATTTACATTTCACAGCCACCAAAAAAACTAAATTCACAAATGTTCTCAAAATTGCCGTGAAATCCGCTGTGAAAGTGACAAACGCAACACTGGCACCAGGCCTGGACTGACCGTAGGGCATACCGGGCAATGCCCGACGCACATTTTTGGGCTGGGGCTGTCAGTCATCATTTTTTTAAAAGTTTATTAGGCCAATTTATTTATTACCGCAACGGTAGAGTATCTGAGACACGAATCGCGGCCCATTGGTTGACCGTCTTAAAGGACATTGAGCTAGTCCAATGAAATCTCAGGCCACGCCCTGCCTCCCTCCTGGCCAGCCCTCATCTCCCCTTGAAAAAATCTGCTATTTAGAGTTCGACCGGAGTTTGAGATGAGTCCGTCTATAACAATGGATAAACCAAAAAAGAGCAAGGGGGTGCAGAGAAGCTGCGGGAGAAAAGACGCAAAAGCCTACAAGTGGAAGCAGCAAAATGTGCGAAAATCACACAAATGTTTGCAAAACATGTTGTACAAAATTAGTGCGCGAAAATAGAGCACTTTAAGTACATTAGGGAAGTGCACTAAGTGTACTTAAATTGTATTTTAGCACATTTTTTTTTTCACAATTTGTATATTCTTTTAATATATCATTGTTATACTTTAAATTAGTCATAAATATATTTATAAATGTTTAAAATTAGGGTTGAAGTGTACTTCTAGTTGTAACTAAATCTGTTTTTTAAAATACAGATATAGTATGTTAAAAGCACATTTTAGTTCAATTTCAGGGTGTCTCAAAATAGCACAGTTGAGTACACTTAGATGGTATTAAGTTTATCTTAACATATATTTAATACTATTTTTTAGTACAATAAGTACAAAATTAGTGTGCGAAAATAGAGCACTTTTAGTACATTACTGAAAAGTGTACTAAGTATACTTAAAGTGTATTTTAGTGCACTTTTTTTTAACCTGGGGGGACCTCAAGACAATAATGTTTTGTTAGAATTACCACACTCAAAATCAGTTTAAGTGTTAGTGCTAATAATGCATTCATATTAAGTGTACTTAAGTACAACTTTTGAGAAAATCTACTTCTACTACAATACATTACTAATATATTTTTTATATATTGACTTATTTTAAACTTAGGATTAGTATGTAAACAGTCTACTAAAAATCAACTAACGTTTGAAGCATTTAAAGCACACTTTTGAAAAACACACTAATAAAACTCTTTTGTATGTTTTTTCTGTAGTATACTTTATTTTAGTACACTAAACATTTATTTAAGTATTACTGGTATTTAGCATACTTTTTTCAAGTGTACTAAAGTCCTACTGAAGTATAAACATACTTTTAATTAGTATATTTATAGTGTATAAACATCACACTTTTATTTAACACAAAAAAATAAATGTACTAAAAATGTATTTGCGGGTATTTAAGTGTATTTTCATTGCATTTAAGTATATATTTTTTTTCACCTGGGGAGTGAAGGGAGGGACATTTATGTAGGGAAGACAGAGGGCTTTTTTGTGGTGTGGTGTGTATGTCACTCGTGCATTTGAGTGTTTGTCGACATTGAGCGCATATATCGTTTGATGTGTCATATGCCTCAGCATATTGTTTAAATAATCATGGTGGGCCGCTATGGCCAAAAATGCCAGGGCCGTTTTTTGGTCCCAGTCCAGCCCTGTCTGGCACCACTGAAATATCCTGCTCTGACTGAAACTCACCTCTCTCTTCTAAAGATTTGGACGCTTTCTACCCGCACACAGGCTGAAGGGGGGCTTTGCCCCCGTAACATCATCATCGACGCAGGTCTGGTTGGGTGACGATCGTTCGGGCGCCGAAAAACCATTTGCCGGCTCAAATGTTCTCCGCGGTTATTCCCAGAGCGTCTCTCTTTTGACAGACGGCCGTTCTAATCCTCCAGCTAATGAGGAGGTACGGCAAAGTGCTTCATCTAATGAGGATATTCAGGTCAAACGTACAGAATGGAGCCGATGTGCAACCGACCAGCCTAATGCTCATGGACCCAAACTATTTAGCTAAGACAAGCATCATTATTAATATTATTAACGCTCATTCTTGGGGTTAGAGATCTGAAGAAAACCGTAAGAGCAACTCCTCCCACAAATTTGTGTTCAGAACATGAACGTTATCTCAAATTGTGTGTCTTTGAAGCGATTAAACTTTCTTACTACATTATAATTATGGACCTGAGCCGTGTCCAGTGACCTTTCAGGTGTTTTTTTTTTTCTTTTTCTTCTTCTTGACGGCAAAGAAACCACCTATCAATGCTCTGGCGACAAATCTAGTGGCGACAAGTTATTTTCTTCAGAAAATGTGAAACACTAGTTTCAAATGCATTTGGTCCTGATATTTTTTTTAAAGATGACACACCTATTGTTATTCAACACTGAAGATGACAGAAAAAGTAGAAATAATAATAATAAAGGAAACCCTAAAGGAAAAGGTCCAGTAATGTGTTCAGATGAGGTATGTGATGTATTTTGCCAAGGCTCTATCAGCATAGAGTAGTCTGAATCTGATCGACTCGGAGAACGGAGCAGATGTCCAATCTGAATGTTCATGTCCTGGGAATGTAACAGCCACTCTGTTGCATTAGCCCCCTGTGGAGAGGAAACAGGAGGAGGCAGAGGTAATGATCTGCTCCTGGAAACCCGGCAGGGGGCTTTGTGTATATGAGAGAGAGAGAGAGAGAGAGAGAGAGAGAGAGGAGAGAGCGCGAGCAAAAGAGAGGGGAGGGCAGACGGAAGTCAACTCTAAACATGTTGGCCATACTAGCTGGCTGTGGATTTAATTCATTTTGTGTCCATTCCTCAAGAATAAACTTTTCATTAGTACCCATAGTACACTTATTTTACTTGTCTCCAAAACATTAAAGGGATAGTTGACCGTGAAATGACAATTCTGTCATTAATTTCTCACCCTCACGTCATTCCAAACCTGTAAGAACTTTGTTCGTCTTCGGAAAACACAAATTAAGAGATTTTTTTAAATAATATCCAAGAGCTTTCCAAACCTCCATAAAAAGCAACGCAACT
>NC_133364.1:22877589-22987127 GCF_049309525.1 Garra rufa
AAATCCTTGATTCATATTGGCGGAAGTGACGAGACTGTAAGTTTTGAATGTCCATATCTTGTAAACGCAAATTTTGTCTTTGTTTTGCAGCACACTAGCTTATAGATAACCTTAAGGCTAATATATTCATACTAAAAGCCAAAAAACTTTAATTTTGATTTCAGGGGGACTTTAACGCTGTTTTGTCAGACAAGAAATGGACATGCAACACGTTTCTGAGGACAGTCTGTTCCCTTCAGATACATTCATATATAGACATCCGTGCAACGTTTTGAGTTTGAAACGTGCGGTGCACATATTTATTCAATGACATCATTGCCTTTTTGAAGATTTATCCAACCCTATCGCGATCGTCTTTCCATCCCCAACTGTAAGACCTCTTAAAATTATAATCAAGACTTTTCTTTTACTATTTTAAATATTTATAACGTTTTATGGCCTTACATTTGATACAAAACTGCGAGTCGCCGTTACCCCACGCGACCGATCACGTGACCGATTGTGCGCTTGTTAACTGGAATTTAAACAAAATGATCAGCAATATTCTAATATACAGAGATGGTCAAACAAATTTCCATGACTTTTCCAAAACTTTGTGGGTTAATTTAATTTTCCAAAACTTTTCCAGGCCTGGAAATTGCCATTTCAAAATTCCATGACTTTTCCAGGTTTTTCATGACCGTACGAACCCTGTATAAAGGGTCAGAAAGCTCTTGAATTTCATCAAAAATATCATTAATTGTGTTCTGAAGACAAACGAATGTCTTACAGGTTTGGAACGACATGAGGTTGAGTAATTAATGACAGAATTTTCATTTATGGGTGAACTATCCATTTATCTGCAATGGGACATCATTACTTTAAAGTTCACGGCTAGCTCCTCCTTTTGTTCTGATGAAATGTGAGGGTGTTCGTTGCGGTCTCTGCTGCCGGTTCTGCCGTCCACCTGTCGTGCCGGCTGCGGCAGAGCCCTGGGTGTTCGAGTGCAAGTATCGGGGCAGAAATATGGGCGACTAATCAAACGGCCAGACTGAGCTTCAGATGGGCTTTTGTCTGCATTACCCTGGATCCACAGTGCACTGGCACTTTCTGTGCATAATGAGTTCAAGCGATTGTAAACTTGGAGTATGGATTCATTTAAGTCAACTGGCTCGTTCATTAAAATTAACTAGTTCAACTGATTGGATGGATTTTTTACACTTTCTGTGTCATCCAGCTGCTAGGATGTTGGCAATGGTTGATGAGGTGTTCTCTCTCTATGCTAGTCTCAATCTTTCACTAGTTTTTCATCGCCCACGGACCGTTGGCTGAACGTCTGATGCATACGGCACACAAACTGGAAACACTTTAGGAGTTTCAAAGTCGTCGTTGGATTGGTTGAATTCTACAGTATTTCCGGGAGATGTGCGTGTCGTGTTCTTTAACGTTCTGCCTGGAAACAAAGATGGTGTGATGCCAAATCCCCTCATGGATATGGTCACTAGACGTGGTTAAGGTTTTCGCATTAAAAACCTGTCCATTGTTTATCTGCCATGTGCAAATCAAACCTCCAGTTGCTCTTCAGTGAGATGTACAATTTGAGAAATCTTTCATGCGTGTAAATTTAGCACTGCAAATTCACGGACGAGAATGCATGAAATGCATTATTACACTGTTTTCCAAGGCTGCATTTTATATTAAACGCAATTTAAAAATCATAATGAAGCATAATTGTGAATTCACACTTGTCTCATTGCTATTATATATGTATTTTAGGTAATATTAAAGGCTATTTTTCACTTACATTCATTTTTATTACCACGCAAAAAATTTTGCACCGTTTTAATGGTTAAATTTTTCTAAATCAAATAGCCTGTCTAATTAATTGAGTTTTACAGTTTTATTTTTACAAAATTCTATTCCATTACTTTTCTGGATTACATTTTAATGGTTCCATTAAATATGAATAATCAAAAGCATCTCCAATTAATTGATTTTATTAAAAATAAAATGTTCTTAAGTAAAACTGTTGATTTTTTTTTTTTTTTGTGGGAAACTAGTCGTTTAGATTAATTGATAAATTAGTCGATAGCTTAATATATATAAATAGTCGTTAGTGCCAGCCCTACACTGCAGGATGACTTTTGCAACAAAGTTTAAAAAATTGTAAGCAGTCAAAAGATACAAGTGTGGTGAACAGATTTACTTTTACATTTCTCCCTTACAATTGATTCAATTGCTTTTATGAACCATTTTGAAAAAAATAATAATAATAATCAGTTCAAAAGAATAATTTGTTTGTGAGTCTCAACTGATGCAACCTGTATAAAAAACTTAATGTGACATTTGGTAATGTTTAGGAAAAAACAGTCATTGTTGGGGCAGGAAGTGTTTACGTGAGAGGTGACACAGAGTCACGCTGGATATTTCTTTGTCAAAGTCACTGAGTGTTTGCTTTGGGGTGAGGAAAAGGGGAAAGACTTAAGTTTGAACTTCCTTGAACTTTTCTCAGAAATTTTGTCTGCTCAGCTTGATACAAACAGTCCACTTGTATCATTCAAGTGGAAACAAATTCAGGCCTGACTTTGCTGCCAAGTGCGAGAACGAAAGCGACTGGCGTTTCTACAGTGGCTCTGAAAATGAGTCCAGTTAAGCCATGCTGTCTTTTCACAGCTTTTATTTCAGCAGTTTTGCTAAGGCAAATTTTCAGGCCAGGAGAATACTTTTACATCTGACGGAAGCCACAAGATGGACGAATGATCCAGAGTTGCGGTCATCGTCTAAAGCGGTTTAATCCCTTAGATCTCACTTCTAGCAGTGCAGTGCTGAAAAGACATATCTTACCCAGTGACAGATACTAGATGCAGTCTGACTCACCTCTTATGACTTCTGGATCTCGGAGTGTCCTGAAAAATAAAACAGAGGTATAAAAATGAGAATAACCTTTTGGTTTAATGGATAAACAAACAGACCTAAATACAGATACACAATGGCTTCCTAATAGTTTCTGTTGGCCTTTGAACGGTATGACTCAGTCTATTCATACGCCCATTTCTGAGGTACCAAAGGTAAACCAGACAAAAAAAGAAATCAAAAATCAATAAATCCAGACGCTATAACTCAAACAGAGCTGAACCCTACGGTTGTGTTTGCTTCAAAGAAACAAGTTCCATTACTTTGAGGGCCTACAGGTTACGGTTATCATTCTCAAACTCTTACTGAAGGCTGATATCTATCCAACTGTCAAACATAACACTTTTAGTTTATCCGACTTTATTTCTTCCATTTTTCTTCTTTTTACAAGTAGACGGCTTTATGGCATTTGTTTGTATATAGTTTGTTTGAACTGTGATATATATGTTTCTGATGTGAAAATAAAAACACAAAGTTCGGTTATTTATAATTGAGTTATTTTGTTTTAAACCACAGTCAGATTTTGCTAATCATTTCTCTCATTGCCTCAAAGCCTTGCAAAATATTGTTTGGCTGAAGCAAGATGTTGGCAAACTAATTTTACACCGCCACCACAATATCATCATCTCTTCAAAGACAACGCTCTAGGGGAACATATAAAGTTTCAACAATCATAAAAACATATTTCCGAGGCAAAATCCTTTTTGAATCTCCTTGCATCTAGCTGTTGGCCTGATCTTGTTGAGAAATTAAATGTTCAAGCAAAAGAACCTGTGCAGGTTTCAACAGATATATGCCTCACCCAAGATCTTTTATCAAATCTGTCCTGTACCTTGAAAATCAATCAAAAAACATGTTCTTAACTACCTGATCTCATGACGAAAACGTAGCCGTGGGAACTTTTTATAGCGCCATTCAACTGACATTTCAAGTCATCAAGTCAAACATCAAGTCAAGCAGCAGAGACACCTACAAAACCAACGTCACATAAAGCGTTCATCTCTCTTACCGCCACTCAGTGGCCATTTCACATCCAATATGTCACGTAACATACAAGGCAGTAAGTATTTCATATCTTGCGAAAAAGTCCCCACAGGTATGTTTTCGTCATGAGATCAGGTCAGTTTTTGCTCTAATTGTGAATAACTTATCACTGCATGTTAAACTTAGAAAAAAGGTCTTCATGTTCTTTCATTAAATAAAATAACTTTGCTCTGCCTTTGTTTCCAGCCCCTGCTTTTAATCACCTACAATATAATCATGAGCTAATCTTCAAAATCAAGTCCCGTCGTACATTTTCCCTCATCGATCATACCGTTTCACTCAGAAGTACATCACATTATGGAAGTAAAATAGCTTTTGACTTAACTTGGTAATTTGGTGATACAGCGTGCTAAATGACTCATTATAACTATTGTTTGCATAGCTGGAAGCCTTAAAGTGCCTCTATTATGCCATTTCCAGTCTTGCCTTTCATGCAGTGTGTGATGTACTGTAGCTGTATGTGAATGTAAACGATCTGCAAACTTGTAAAGGCGAAAGTGCACAATAAATGAAGTTAGTGTCTCTCAAAATAAATAATCAACTCTGTACAGCCTAAACAGGGTAACACATTTGTATAATCCTGCCTAGGTTCTACATTGGCTGGCCATGAACAACTTGACCCACCCTCAAACACATCATTTTACTGACGACGGCTTCTCTAATCTTAGGGAATTCGCAAAATGGTTGCTCTTGAAAGATGGCTCAGTACTCAGTTTATTTGTACCAGCTGGCTCCAATGAATCACAAACTGTGTGTATGATAAATAATAGATGTTTATATTTTCTATCGAGCGTTCAAAATACAGCTGGGCGTATCGTTTCTGACACGTGCTGTATGCGGTAGACCGATCACAACAAACTGGGCCAGCGGACCAATCAGAGCAGAGTAGACTCACAGAAAGGAGAGGTTTAGAGAAACTGAATCCTTGAACTGCTTTGAATGAATCGTTGGAGAATCAATGGAAAAAGAAGTGATATTAAATGCATATTTTGGCCTTGTATGCATGTACAGTAGATTTATTGTAGGACACTCCCAAAACAATTGTAGGAACCTTAAAAATGGCATAATAGGGACACAAATTTGCCATTTTGGTCATTACAGATTAAAACATGAAGCAAAAAAAACCCAGAACAAAAAGTGTGTGTGTGTGAGAGAGAGAGAGAGAGAGAGAGAGAGAGAAAGAGGGAGAGGGAGAGGAAGAGGGACAGAGAAATTGAGATGGAGAAAGCAAATATATTCATTGTATTCCGCCCAGTTTCTTTTCTGATAAATTGCACATTGCTTAAAAAGGAATTCATAGCTGTTTGCGATCTGACGGGCTTTGTGATTTTGACAGCCAATTTAAAAAGGTAAGATCTCAAGATCTCAAGATCTCAGAAGGCCAGTCTAATAAAGTCCGGCACAGGTCTGCTCTGGCATTCTGAAGCTGCGCTCATGTGCCCCAAATCTTTCCTGCTTTATGCGATAAATATTCAAATCCTTCCAGGGACAAGCGGCCCAGCCTGTTGCCCATATTTACCCACATAGGCCTCGTAAGATTAAACGCGAACGCTGAAAGCCTCAAGCTTACCGTGGAAAAAAACACGTTTGAGAATTCCAGCTGTTGAGCAGCATTTTAAACTGCATTTAAATGCACTATGCAAATTCTGCTTTACTCCATAACATTTCTAACAGGCGCCTTTGTCAGGTGAAAATTACACTGCCACCATCTCATCGCTCTTATTGCTGGGGTCAGCTCGGTGACACATGGGAAATCCCTCCCAGTTATCACACGAGAAGTGCTAATTAAAAATGCAAATGAGCATGAACACTTTAGTTCAGAATTAACACCATACTGTCACACATTGCTGTGCCTCAATCCCTAGTGCAGATGTTCTAATGACCAAAAAGGTTCATAAATGTTCTCCATACTGTACATCAAGTGCTATCTCAAACCCTACTGAGTTTCCCACCTAGAGACACCTTTTCACATTTTCATTTAAACTTTCACTTGCACCAATGATATCTAGGAAGCAGTTATGTCCATTGATTAATATGCAACATTGCCTATGAAATTGATGTCTACATCAGCTCACAAGGTTTTTGAGGCACAGCTTCTAATTGTCTGAAGAGAACTGCGCAGAGCACAGATGGAGTTGAATTTTCCAGCGATGCACTGGCGTATTGGCGCCACACTGGAGCGAGATGATCCTGTGGAATGTTCCGTACGGTTCTGTGAGTTCTAGCGGTTCTCCGGTATCAGAGTGTGTTTTCCTTGTATGGCGAAGAGAAGAAAGGTAAAGCGCAGCTTAAGCAGAAGCAGATGGAGGCCTTGAGCTGATCAGGACTTCATTAGAGAGAGAAGCAGCAAAACAACACACACACACACACACACACACACACACACACACACACACACACACACACACACACACACACACACACACACACAGCACCAGAAGGGAAATGCTTGTCCCAGCATAAAAATATCTAGCAATAATACTCATAAAGCTTTGATCTTTTAATTTACTGCATCCCTAAATTACCAACAGCCTTGAACAGGCCGTACAGTAAATATCCAGAGACACATCATGTGCATCCAACCCTGTAATCGGTGAACCTGAGAGCTGTCAGGCATCATATTAATACTGTAGAAAGCTTGTAGATTACGACCGTGTCTAGTGGGAGGTCAGAGAGCAGTGAAATATGGAGCGGAACTCCACAAAAGCCATTCCAAGCAACTGATAAATGAAGCAGCAAATTTTTGAGGCGCTCTGCGTTCAAGTGTCTGACAAGGATGCGTAAATCTGCCATCTGCCTAGAAAAAATGAGGAGATGATGTTACCTCCGTCATCTCTCATTATATGAGGGAACACTCTGAAACCTTTCTGGATGCTGTTCTAACTTTGCAATATCGTACACGCAATTGTGCTGAACGACGGTGTTCATCTTTAGGATCAGGGTCTCAGGGAGTGCCGGCATTCACTACAATAGCACTATTGACCTTACAACGTTAAAAAATTAATCATGGCCGATGCAGAAAGTGTACGTTTTTGCGCAGGTTATGCTGAAATTAGTGCTGGAAAATTAGTGCGTTAACACAGGCGATATATTAAAGCAGGAATGAAACTACGAGCATGCATGTCAGATCTGTTTCACGTTCAACAGTGGTAGCTCTTAAAGTAATAGCAGCCGAATAACCTAATAACCCAGCTGCTGTGATGTCCGTTAATCAAAGAACTAAAGAAAAAAAAGAGGAAATCTGTTACTTTTGTAGCTTTAAGGATTCATCTATGTTTAATTCAGTATTTAGTTGTTTGATAACTATTCAATTTCTGTGCATTACCTCCTTGCTGAAGGGCACAGGTGTAATGGGTTTATGTGAATATTTTAAGTTCACTAAAACTAGAAATTATTCTTTTAATAAATGTAAAGTCTAATAAATGTTAAAATTGATAGCTCTCAATTATACTGTAATGTTAAATGGCTATAGTCAATGGTTAAATATTAAGAAAAAAATCAATTCCTAGATACATCAGTAATATTGGTATCAGTGATACTCAGCTTTGTTCATAAAAAAACAACAATTATTAAAAATATACTGTCTTTATGCTGTCTTTCTACATTACTGTGAAGATTAAATGTGAAATGAATGCAATATAAAAGCAATATATTTAAAAACCAAATATAATGGTAGATGATGACAAAATATTAAAAGTACAAGAGGAAATGGTTTCAAATGTCAAGAACATTTCAAAGTCACAGGGCTTTTTAAATTGGTTTTTGGTTAAATGCCTAAAATATATATATTTTTTTATTTATTCATTTTTAACATTTTTACTTCTCCTAAAAAAGTTAGTTGCTAACAAACAGCTAAATGGCACTACAGAGGTTGTCGGGGACAGTGATCATCATGCCGAACAGGTAAACTCATCTATTCCCTAATCCACTTTTACAGCCTCACTGTGTTCATAATCATGCTCTTGCAAAGTACTCCATCTCAAACTTTCAGGGAAAATGTTTTTTAAATAAATATGGAAAGAAGCTTAATGGTGGTGAAGTTCAAATCATGCGTCTGGGGTGTACTTTTTACTTCTAATTATTGTATTTAGGCTTCAAAATTCACAAAAAAAACATGTTCATTTGTGAAAATTACCATTCTAAACTAAACCTGCAAGAATCATAAACTTTTGTTGGTCAACTTTTTGTCAGAGAAAACCAAGGTGATGGTAACTTCTGATTTTGTAAGCGAAAATACATAAATGTACTTACTATACTGACATTAACACAAAGGAAAATAGTGTTAAAAAATAGGCCAAAAATGTTGTTTGCCATAAGTTTGATGAACAAAATAGTAAAATAACCACAAGCCCTACCAGTTCAGCAATTTGATTGGCTATTTATGCTGTCAGTCACAGTATCAATAGTACACCGCTCTCGGCTAGTCAAATTACAGGACCAGAACTAACTATTGTGTAATATCCTACAATGTAAGCTATGTCCGATAAAACAGAGGCCAACATCTGGAGAACTGTGGGTTGGCATAGACCGCTGAACATGACCAGGATCAACAGAAACACATGTAACCACTTACATTCTCACGGGCAGTAATACGTTTCTTTATTTAAACATAATTATGAATCTTACCGAAGCACATTTGAATGGCTTTTCAGAGAAGCACTTTTCACCATGTCTTTAGTTGCAAACAATCGCTCGCTAAAGGCCTTTCATATTTTGCAATAATAGGTTTGAAATTCTCACAGAATAATACAGTAGCGAGCCTTGCCAGGGAAAAGTAATACAAGATGACTTGCACTCACACAATGTCAATGTGATTATATTGTCGCATCCATTCCTTTATGCATTCAGCAACCAGAAGCTACATGATTCAGCCTCCCAACAGGAGGAAATTAGATATAACAAAACAATGCATCATTTGGAAAAATACATAATCATGTTCCCAGAGCTCTACTGATGGCACAATGACATTTAGCCATGTTCATCTTTCAGTGAGCTCCTAAAAATGGCAACTGCAGGCAGGATTTTTAGTGAGTAATCAACTTAAAGCTGTCATACAATGTCATAAAACTTCTTTATAGACTGCTGTTCAAAAGTTTGGGATCAGTAAGATTTTTAATGTTTTATTATAGAAGTCTCTTGCTCATCAAGACTGTGTTTATTTGATCAAAAATACAGAAAAACATGTAATATTGTGAAATATTATTACAATGTAAAATAAATATTTTTTTCTATTTTAATATACATTAAAATCTAATTTATTCCTGTGATCAAACATGAATATTCAGCATCATTACTGCTGTAGTTTTCAGTGTCACATAATCCTTCAGAAATCACTCTAATATGCATATTTATTATCAGTGTTGAAAACAGTGTTGAAAAGAACATTTATTTAAAATAGAAATCTTATAATATAAATCTTACAATATACACTACCGTGCAAAAGATTTCTTCTTTTGAAAGAAATTAATACTTTTACTCAGCAAGGGTGTGCTAAATAGACACAAAGTGATAGCAAAGACTTATATTGTTAGAAAACATTTATATTTTGAGTACATTTTTAACTTTTTATTTATCAAAGAATCCTGAAAAAAAGAATAATAGGTTCCAAAAAAAATATTTGGCAGCACAAATGTTGCCAGCATTAATAATTCTAATTCTAATAATTCTAATCAGCATATTAGAATGATTTCTGAAGGTTCATGTGACATTTAAGACATTCAGCTTTGCATTACAGAAATAAATTATATTTTTAAGTATATTAACATAGAAAAAAAGATTTTATATTGTAATAACATTTCACCATATTATTTTTTTCAGTAATTTTAATCAAATTAATGCAGAATTGATGAGCATAAGAAACTTCTTTAAAAAAATAATCCTGAACTTTCGAACGGCAGTGTAGGTATGTTGTATGAAAAATCTTATTTTATCTTTGGCTATACAAATTTGGAAAATATGAGGGTAATTTTGACCCTGAAAAATCTATACTGAATTTGTAAAAGCCTGTCGTACATTTTGTCCACAGAATCAAAATTCAAAAGAAATATAACTAAATTAGTAGTAAGTTTTTGAACAAACTTTGAAGTTGGCTTGAAAAAGCCAACCCTGAAAGTTTGAAGCAGATTTAGGTTTGAAGCTTTAGCTTTGAACGTTTACATAGATAGCTGTTGCCAGAGCCATATAAAAAGAGAGTTGCGACACTCCCATAGGCTTCCATAGGAACTGAGGAATGCGGAAGTAAAGCGTGTCATGGAGCGGTCAATAGTTCCAAACAACCAATAGCTCCTGCATTGAAGCCCATTCATTTCAGCGCTTCTCAAGCACAGTCGCAAGTATATTGAAGAAATTACTGCATTTATTTACATTTTAACGCATCAGTTGACCTCTCGAAAAACTGGCCAATAGTGGTGTTTTATGAAGCGTGTTATAGTTAATGCTTATCGTTAAAAAATAAACAGTTAAACTGTAAATGCAGCTGGATAACGTGAGAAACACCGTAATAGCGACCATAACCAGATACTAATTGTCATATTTTTATGTTTTTAGTCTTTCTGCAATCTTTCTCTCACTGTAGGAGGTTGAATGAGTTTCAGTAAAGACTGCATTCAAGAAATACGATAAAAATGTGTGCTGAATGCAATTCGTTGCCTTGTGTTTTTTTAAACATTATTTTCATCTTTTCTATTATGTTAAATGCCATTTTTGCTTGCCTTTTATAATATTCACTTATGTTGTATATTTGAATATCATAAAACAAGAGTAAATTACTTTTTTTTATTTAACATTAAATCGTTAAATCGAAACATATAAAAAATGAGTGTTTGATCATGTCCAAATACAAATGCAGATGTATTTAACCTTAAATATTACACTAACTATAATATAAATACTATATTAGAAAAAGTTATCTTTTAAATGGTCAGGATCATTATTGCACATATTAAGTACAAAAAAACCTCCTCAAAATATTTACTAAATAGAACTTAACTATATATATTACAGTTATTTAATTGAATAAAAGTTACACTTAAGGTGTTTGGTCACATTTGACTGCCAAAGAGTATGAGAACATATTAATTATGTCTCTTTATCACTCCCCAGAATAAAATGCGACTGTAAAGCGTATTCAGAGAAGTTATCAATACACAATCAATGCACATTATGTGTTAATAATTACTCGAAATTGTAAAACTGCTGTCTATCCTATTTAACTCCATTCAAACACATTGACAGCGCGGAGCTGTTTGGAACTATTGAGAGCTCCATGAACCACGTGACCGTGCGGTGGCGAGATCAAAGCGTGTCGCAACTCTCTTTTTATATGGCTCTGGCTGTTGCTAGCATGTTTCTAGCATGATTTGGCACATTGCTAACATTACTGAACATGACCCCAAATTTTAAAATACTTAATTTTCATGTTTTACCAAAAACTACACTCTTAAAAATAAAGGTGCTTCAAAAGGTTCTTCAAGCGATGCCATAGAAGAACCATTTTTGGTTCCACAAAGAACCATTCAGTCAAAGGTTCTTTAAAGAACCATTTCTTGCTTACCTTTTTAAAATCTGAAGAACCTTATTTGCCCCAAAGAACCTTTTGTGAAACCGAAAGGTTATCACACAGCCCTATAGATAGATAGATAACACATAGATATAGATAATAGATTTTACTTTTGTGTTTAACTTCTCTTTTTTAGGCAATTTAGCTTTGTTAGGTTTTTATTTTTGTTGGTTTGTGTGGTATGTTGTTGTGGCCTTCGTTCAAACCTGGTTTGCTTTAAAACTCCAAAATAAAAGTCAAAAAGATTATACTGATGTGATCCTGTGTCATGTTTCCTGTCTAGACGGGTGATAACACAAGTTAAATAAAAGACAAAACCCATCATGTCTAGTGTCAAGAGTTATTATCTTGCTTCCTATTGTGGCTAGATGCAGCATGAGTGTCAACTGGCCTGCTTTCTGTTTGTCACTTGAATGTGTTTGTTTCTTTGGTCAACACTGCCTCTGTAAGGCAGAACGGTGACTGCACTATACACCCTCTAGAGGCTGGATTATCCTCTGACATTACTAAAACAAACACACACTCTCACCTGTATCGAATAGGCCGCTCCAGGGTCAGAGGTCAGCGCCTCGTTCTGGACCGTGTTGAGCTGCGTAATATTTTCTTCCATCTTACTCTCCTTCTCTTCTCCATCGTCATCATCAAGCTCATCCAAGCTCTGCAGACAAATTTCAAGCTTGGTCAGTTTAGTTTGTTCAGATTGTTTGGGATTTGTGGATTATTTTCACATGACGAGAGAGTCTAATTGTGTTCTGTACAGACACACATGCACATACACAAACAGACACAGGAAGTGTGCTACCGAACAGCCTCTGTGGTATGAGTCTAGGGGATTTTTGGGAAGTGGAATGTCCCAGGGCACACTGGGAACAGAACATTTTACTTTTTTTGTTTTAAAACAGACAACATGGTCCAGTAAACATGATGATTTGGAGAATGCTAATTATGAATGATAACGCCCACCGCCCTATGTGACAAAAGTGAAAGAGACAGAAACCGGTTTTCTGGCTTCACGTAAACCAGTCTTTCCTGTTCAGGAGGAAGGAGAGAGAGTGAAGGTGGAGTCCTGAACAGGGCTGGGACGGTAAAAATAGCCTTACAAGGCTAAACTGCAATGTAATAATTTACACAAGCTTTCTGGTCAGCCGGTTTTATCAACACTTCCTGGGGACAGGCCAAACTCTGAACCCTCTCATAGGCATCGGTATACACAAATGAACGCACAATCCACGACTTAGACACACACACACACACACACACACACACACACACACTTTGCCCCTCCCCAGGGATCAGTAAACACACTTCATCAGCCCCCGCTGCATCCTTAAAAGAGGTCACTTCTGCACTCTGCTGCCCGTTAGGCAAAACGAGACATTCCCCTCCCTAATGACAATCATTTATGTCAATTAAGACAGCTTGAGGGCAAATTATTGTCACAACAATAAAACATTTTTAAAGGAAGCCATTATTGTATAAATATACACTGTAGAGAGAGACACACTCACACTAAGTGACCTTTTGAAAACAGTAAAAAGCAAATAGACCCATCAACACTGAACATGTGTAAAGATAATCAGTTTAGGGTCTAGTTTGACATTTTTCAATGCCAGTTTATTGAGTTGTATTATCACTTAGGAGGTGTGGAAAGATTCTCATGTAAAGGGGTCATATCAAAAGTTTGGGATTAGTAGATTTTGAATGTTTTTTAAAGAATTCTCTTATGCTCATCAAGGCTGCAATTACTGAGGAAAAAAAATGGATTATTGTGAAATATTATTACAGTTTATAATAATGCTTTTCTAGTTAAATATATTTTAAAATAGAATTTATTCCTGTGATGCAAAGCTGAATTTTCATCAGTTACTCCAGTCTTTAGTGTCACATGATCCTTCAGAAATCATTCTAATATGCTGATATATGACTTTTATTATCAGTGTTGGAATCAGTTGTGCTGCTTAATATTTTTTTGGAACCTGTGATTCTTTTTTCAGGATTCTTTGATGGATAAAAAGTTGTAAAGAACAGCATTTATTCAATATAGAAATCTTTTGTAACTATATGTCTTTGCTATCACTTTTTATCAATTTAACACATTCTTGGTGAATAAATGCTTATTCTATTTTAAATAAATGCTGTTATTCTTAACTTTGAATTCTGAAAAAAAGTTTCACAGGTTCCAACAAAATATTAAACAGCACAACTGTTTTCAACATTGATAATAAATCAGCATATTAGAATGATTTCTGAAGGATCGTGTCACACTGAAGACTGGAGTAATGATGCTGAAAATTCAGCTTTGACCACAGGAATAAATTACATTTTAAAATATATTCACATAGAAAACAGTTATTTTACACTGAAATAATATTTGACAATATTACCGTTTTTTTCTGGATTTTTGATCAAATAAATTCAGTCTTGATGAGCAGAAAAAACTTAAACTTAAAAAAAAAAACATTAAAAATCGTACTGATCCCAAACATTTGAATGGCAGTGTATATTCTTTTTTTTTCTTATGGAGAAAAGAAATTACTATGTGCCTGATGATTGCAACAAAAAATCCATTTACATATTTGCAAACAGGCATTACAGCAAATGATGACCTTTTTCATTCTAAAAGTCAGAAAGAGCTAAGAAAAAAAGATTACAAAAAAAATCTCAATTATGTAATGTAAAATGAAATGACATATATTAATTTCAGAAAAAATATATAAATTAAAACGTTTGTAAAGATATGAAGAATACTGTACAAGGTTGAACACGGTCAATGAGGATATGTGGCTTTATAGAAGATGGTCTAGAGATCAAGTATTGGAAAAATAGAGAAAAGAAAAGCAAATTCCTTCACCTTCATGTTAATAATGAAAATTAAAAACTCATTTAACTCAACATAAATGTAAATGTTATAATTTAAGTACACAGGTTTGATGATCACACCTTTAACCTTCTTGTGTATTTGTCGGGAAAAAGAGGGGCATCATTTAAAAAATAAAAATAAAAAACTCCATCTGTGCTCATCTTCAGCTTTTTTAGAAATGCATGTGCGGTGGAAATTTTGTGTCTGGCCAGTGGAAGAAAAAAAAATTATCCACGATCTATCATACCCCTTTCCTGGAAGAGGGAATGCACAACATTACTGACACAAAACTGCAGCCTATCCCACTGTCTTAACTTTTAACTTCGTTTTGTTGTTGTTTTTCAGCAGTCAAAGCTAAACTATCTGAAACCTTATTCATGTGTCATATTCCTGAATTTATTAAAGGATATTTTACATTCCTAATGTCTTAACAATAAATAAATGTATAAAAAATGTGCTTTACTTCCTTACAAAAATAATAATTTTATTAAATCTTTTTAAGTTTTATACTTCTTTATAAAATCTTTATTATTAATAAAAAAATAAATAATGCAATTATCATTAAATACACATATTTAAAATGCACAATACCTCTCTTCTGGGAAAACTAAAAATAATTATGACTCATCTTGTGTATTTTATCTTGGCTGGAACACATTATTGGCAAACCAGCCTCCAGAAAAGAACTATTTTTAAAACTCTACTCTTATGCATACCGTACTATTTGATCCACTTATAATAATTAATTCAAATTATTTTAAACATGATAGTTCCATTTTGGAATTCTCTCCAAAATATTTAACACTAAAAGTGTGGGAACAAAGCTTTTTGTGTTTATGTGCACTGTGTGTTTTGACTGGTGTTGTATTGAGGCCAGTTATGCAGCAGATTAATGGAGAGTTGAGCTGAAGAGCTCTGGATGCTCTTCCCTCCTGATGTCCTCGGCAGACTGGATTTAATGACTGTGGATTAATCAAGTACTGCATGCCCCGGCTACACAGGTTCATTAGGATGATGTATTACACTCATGGAAGGTGAAAAGTGTGCGCGCGAGTGTGTGTGTGATGCAGTCAACTGTCCTTTAATCATCACAAACCCACAGTCTCCTGGAGTGACTTAATGACTTAACCCAGAATCCCAAGATTATTCCGGGCACAGCTAAAAGCCATTTTATTTCATAAGCGCACACATTAGAATCAAATTTGGAGGGCTGTGGAGACACTTTGGTTTATGTGTCAAACACGCTTTTGAGTATTAATATATCCTTCCACATTAAAGGTTGTATCAGCGATTTCTAGCCTAAAACATAAAGTGTCAAATTCAGCTGAGCTTTCTTCACGATCCGCTCGCTGCCTGCCCCATAAATTGTCTGTGAAAAAACCGCGTCTCTCTGGTCAGCCTAGGGTCCGAGATATGCCAAAAAAACAGGGGTTTGGTGTTGTGGACTTTCCTACTGGTGCAGGGATGTGAGGGAGGCGGAGCGAGAGTCCACAACACCAAACCCCTGACGCTGATTGGTTGGAACACTGTTTGTTTATGTGTGGAAAGGTTGGTAGTGCCGATTGTTTTTTTGGCATATCTCGGACCCTAGGCTGACCAGAGAGACGCGTTTTTTTTCACAGACAATTTATGGGGCAGGCAGCGACCGGATCGTGATGAAAGGTCAGCTGAAATTGACACTTTATGTTTCAGGCTAGAAATCGCTGATACAACCTTTAATATAACACAAACAGATATTTCCTTTATAACCTGAGCTGCCTCACCAACAGAGATGGATCCCCACAGACAGCAACTATTCGTTTTGACTGATTAAGCGTATTCATTTCTAACAAAAATCTCCAAACTTGCCATATAGCTTTGCTGCCTTCTGAGGCAGAAAGATCCACCTGCGAATGTTGTGCAAGTATTCGAATGAGATTTATGATGGCAGCCTTGCCTATCTCTATCCTGCACTGGACAAGAGATTAACCTCACCTGGTGAACACATATTTACGGCTAAGCCACCTTGAGTGCTCAAAAATTCGTACGCGCACACACACACACCGGCTGGCAGAATCGGAGGAAGGCGTTCTCTGGTTATTAAATTTAATCATAAACCATTTTACTGACAGCCCAGCGGCCATGGTAAGCTCAGCTCTCCATATTTTTACCTTTATGCAGACAAAAGCATGTCATTGCTTGTTTTTTATTCCCCATATATTTTTTTATTTCCTTTCAAAACAAAGGCTGTGCAGATTTAGACTGGGGACTTCTGCTACAGTTTGCACTAGGTGAGATTTTAACATATTAATTCAGGCTGCTTCCGAAAGCTGAAAAAGGCTGCCACCACAGGGAGCGTACGGAGGTAGGAACACAACATTGCACATCTGAATCCAATGATTGTGTCACATCCTGTCTACCGAGACACCTTCATCAGATTGGTTTTGAAGGCAGCACAGATGTATCTTTCGCTGCATATGACAACCCACCATTCTGTGCGAGTTGAAATAAAGGTCAGCAGAGTCTGAAAAGTTGCACCTGCTAGTCAGTTCGTGTATAAGTGTAGGTTTTTGCCTAAATTTGTGTGATATGGGTAAGTTAAGGCCCATTTTTGGTGGTACAGGTAGGTTTAAGGGCTAGTTAAGGGGTAACAGTGTTACGTTTTTTGATAAATAAACAAGTATTTTGTTAAAAGATGTATTAGATTTCTCCTGTTGATAATGAATAAAGGAATACCCTACCTACATAATAGTATACTAACATAAGTGTCGAGGCAAATTACAATGTGTGTTAGGCCTTTAGCAAGCATTTAGTTAAAGGTGCCATAGAATGGAAAACCGTATTTACCTTGGCATAGTTAAATAATAACAGTTCAGTACATGGACATGACACACCATGAGTCTCAAACACCATCGTTTCCTCCTTCTTATATAAATCTGGTGTTTGCAAAAGACATTGCAGTAAACAGAAAAGGAGAGATGACTGCACGGATGATGGCGAATGATTTACAGATCCTGAGTATCACTGACAAGCATCTAAACTTGTGTGGTAAGTACTTGTGTCGCTGCATTATAACGTTACACAGAGCACATGCGATCACAATAGTGAGAGTAAAATGTCGCCAATTCAAAATGGCAGATTCAACAAACCGCATATTAAAAGCGGCTAAAGCCCCGTAATTTAATACATATTTCCTCCATGTGCGAGCTATTGAGATGAGCAGCTCTGTGAAACAGCCAATCAGAGCAGAGCCCCTCATTAATATTCACGGACCTTCCAAATAAGGCAATAACAGAGCATTTCATTCTAGGTACAAATCCTAGGGTTGAAAATGGACTCCATTTCTGGAGAATTTTTGCCCTTTCCTATGCCATATACCTTCTATGTAGATGTCAGAGAACAATTTAAAATATTGTTTCAATGCATTCTATGGCACCTTTAAACTTAACCTTTAACTTAAGCTTTTACACAAATGCTGTTACAGCAGCTGAAAGTCCAGTACCTATAAGAGTAATAAATGACCAGAAAACATTTTCAAATGATGAATAGTATCAATTTTAGTAGTATTGGGTACTGCAAAACCATGAAAAAATGATTGCTAAATTATTAGTTAAGATGTTAATTACGGGGAATTCAGGTTATTTGGGACACATTAATGTCAATGCTCATAAATGTACTAATGATTAGTAAACATTTATAAACAATTACAAATGATAAATCATTTCCATTAAGATTAAGTACTGCAAAAACATAAATGATTAGTTAAATTGTGTAAATATTATGTCTACACAACAAACAGACCAAATATATGACCTTTACAGACTGTGGTTATGAGTTAATGAATAATATGTTAAAATTAAGAGTTTGTAAAGTGCTTAAAATGATAAATTAAGCAACTTTTGTAAATGTAAAAAGAGCATTAGGTAATGTATGAACAACTGTATGAACAAAAAAAATGAATCTTATGACTGGTTTTGTGGTCCAGGGTCACACATAAGCTTTCAAACATTGTATAATTTCAGTTAAAATCATAGACTTTTTTTAAAATTACATAAGCATATGTACTAAATGTTCACTGACGTTTGTAAGCATTAACTAATGATCCATTAAGCATTAATGTTTGTTAATGATTTATTACTAAAGCTTTTAATCATGTCAAAATCATTTGAAGTTGAATTAAAAGAATTAAAAGTTTCTAGCTATGCAAATATAACTAATGATCTGTTGAGCATTATAATGTTTGTTGGTATTATAAAATGGTTTATTAATTAAAGTTATTATAAAGTGTTACTTAAATACAGTTAAAACACATATTTTTGCATTTAATTCAATTAAACAATTAACAAATGAACTGCTTTAGGAACAATTTAGGAACGTCATCAGCGTACATTTTTTTAAAACATTTTTTTAATTTCATACATCACCTGAAAGCTAAACAAATATGCTTTTGATTTATAGTGTGTTAGGATAGGACAATATTTAAAAAAAAAATACAAATACTGAGAAAATCGCCTTTAAAGTTGGCCAAATTAAGTTCTTAGCAATGCAAAATTAATATGTTTTCATATATTTATGGTAGGAAATTTACTAAATATCTTCATGGAACATGATCTTTACTTAATATCCTAATGATTTTTGGCATAAAAGAAAGAACAAACATTTTTCAATGTATTGTTGGCTATTGCTACAATTATACCCATGCAACTTATAACTGGTTTTGTAGTCCAGGGTCACATTTACACAGGAATTCTTTGTTTTTTGTGAATGAATTTCATCCATTCTATAAACCGAACCGTTTCTATTAAAGGTAGTTTGGTTGGGATATTTTTAAAGCTGCCGAAGTCCTAGCTCTCCATCAGTTTCTGCAAAGACGTTTTGTTTAAACAAGTCACCACAAAGACCAACTCTCACCTCATTGACTTGTGTGTGGCCAAACCACAGTATGCTCTCAGAGAGAGTAAGCACTGTCAATCTACACATCTCCAACAGCGATTCAAGCATGCATAACCCAGGCCCACTTTTGATAACAGACATGGCAGGATTGACTCCATCAGTCAGAGATAAAAATAATAAAAACAACATGAGGAGGACAAAGTCGGGACACCAGACTTAATCTGCTGCTCGGTCCGTGCCAGGTCTGAGAGAGCCGGCAAACTGTTTTTAAACGTTCCAAGAGAGTTGCTTTTAGTGTAACCATGACTGTCCGCAGGGTGTATTATGAGGTTTTGAAGGAATGTTTGTAAGAGCTTAGAAAGCATTCACAGCTTTGCACCGTCTCTCCTAAAATGGTAGCCTTCTTTCTGAAACAACATACTTCCAGCAAACCTCTGAGGCCTTTCCTGGTTGGTCTATAAATCTTGTGTCTGAGGGAATTGGGTGCAGATTTGCAGCCTGTAAAGTTGTTTCCTACTTCAGCTCAGTCCAGCCACCTCTATGTTTACTGTATGCTGTTAAATCACACATCCAAGTATGTTAGATCTACATAGGCTACATTAATAAAACAATGAATTTTACCAACAAAAAAAACTGGTAGACACAGGTGCTACAGTATCTCGTAATTATAACTTCCAAATATTAAAATGGTTATCAATTCCACCAAAATCTGCCATTTGCAATCTGTTCATTCATAAAAACAAACAACAGGGGCACTGAAAGCTCTGACAGAGCAGCTGATACACAGAAATATATTTGCTATCAAAATACTGGTGATTTATTTCATAAAAAACATATTGTTATTATTGGTCTTGTAAATGGAGCATTCATTGAGTTGATATTGGCTGCATAAACAAACAAAAATCATTATCTCAAGGTTACAATTCTCTGTGCTGCTCGTTCGGTTGGTCAAAGAGTAGGCATTTTATTCAACAGCCATCCACAGACTGATGCAATTATTTGAAAGCCTGAATTGAATTTCAAGACTCTCTAGCTGCAAACCTTTGCATGGCTGTGGCAAGCTCAATTCTACTGAAGTCGCTCAAAAGCAGAGGATAGGTAATTTGATTTTGTCACTATGACTCTAGTTTTTAATGAAAAACATCTAGCATGTCAAACATCCCATCTGATTCGGAGCATGGTATGACTCACACAAAATGTTTTTTTTTTAATTTGTTTTTTTTACATAATTTACTTTTCTTTGGTTTATAAACAATACTTTTTAAGGACTAGTTTATCCAAAAATGACCCTACTACAGGAATATGTTTAACTAGCAGAATGTCCAAGCTGATTTTTCGCACAAAATGAAAGTCAATGGTGACCACGACTGTCCTTGGTCCCCATTCACTTTCATTATACAGAAAAAAGCAGTCATTTATGTTCCTCAGAAGAAAGTAAGCCATACCAATTTGAGATGAGATGATGACTTCAGTTCTAGTCTTTAACATCTTTTTTTAACATCAGCACTCTGATATTGACCGTGTATATTCTTAATAGCACAACAGAGATGATCGACAGTCAGAAAACTGCTTTGCAGCACCCAATAAAAATAGTGCAAAATATTATGAATGCATGAAATTTGCTGATCACAAGCTCCACTCTGTAATTTTCCAGTCATATGGAGAATTGGCTAATTACATGCCTCCAATTCCTCACGCCTAATGGCTGCTTGATGTTTTGCTATATTTGTCACAAAGAAGATGTGCATTATATGAATGAAGAAACAACCAGGGCTCTGAAGTGAACTTGAGACAAGTAGCAGAATAGTAACCTAAAAACCATTTCGAGTGGCCATGGCGGGCTAACAACCGCACATTGGATTAGTTTACAATCAAGGATAAACAGCTGCTTGAACAAACACAGCCTAAATGCTTGTTAATATTAAGTAGGAGTCTTCACGACTACAGGAAGCCATAAATATGTGACCCTGGACCATAAAATATAAGGATTTATATATCATCTGAAAGCTGAATAAATAAGCTTTCCATTGATGTATGGTTTGTTGGGACAATTTTTGGTTTGATAAGACAATATTTGGCCAAGATACAAATATTTGAAAACCTGGAATCTGAGAGTGTGGAAAAAAAAAATTCAAAACACTGAGAAAATCACCTTTAAAGTTGTCCAAATGAAGTTCTTAGCAATGCATCTTACTAATCAAAAGTTAAGTTTTGATATTTATGGTAGAAAATTTACAAAACATCTTCAACATGATCTTTACTTAATATCCTAATGATTTTTTGCATAAAAGAAAAATCGATCATTTTAACTCATACAATTTATTGTTGGCTATTGCTACAAATATACCTGTGCTGCTTAAGACTGGTTTTGTGTTCCAGGGTCACACATCATTGCAAATTCCCTACAGCACCATTTTACAGGTTTAAGCGTTATAGTCAAGCTGAGTTCATTCTCAATCAGCTGGTTCCTTGCTCCTCCTCGAGGACTGAAAGAGGACATTTGCTGTTAAATAACCCTTGAAGGGTCTACTGGCCAGATGAGGCTGGTTATCTCTCAACGTTTATCCAGACACAAGTTCTATCAATGCGGGGGTAAACACACTAAGACTGCTTTCCATTACTGACTTCACTGTTTATTCTCACCTATATTTGACTAGGGAGGTGAGTGTTCAGTCACTACAAACAGAATAGTGGCATCAACATTGTTTAGTCTGCCAAATATGTGACTTAAAGCAGTATGAGACACCACTTTAAACGCTGCGACATTTTTTATGGTCATCTAATTTTAATAGTTGAAATTTTAGAACAATGGATAGCTTTAAAGGATTAGTTTACTCCAGAATTAAAATTTCCTGATTATTAACTCACCCCCATGTCATCCAAGATGTCTTTGTTACTTCAGTCGAAAAGAAATTAAGTTATTAAATTCCATGATTTTTCTCCATATAGTGGACTTCAATGGGGATCAGCGGGTTTAAGGTCCAAATTGCAGTTTCAATGCAGCTTCAAAGGGGTCTACACGATTCCAGCCAATAAATATGTTTTTTATCCAGCAATACCATCAGCAAAAAAAAGGTAAAACAACAATGTTGGATGATTTTGAAGTTGGAAGACAAAATGAGATTTTTCACCTTACCCTACCTTTCTGAAGCGAAATACACAGACATAGAACTAACCAAGACAAGCAATTGTTTGTGGTTAGAAAAGTATATACTGTTTTTTTTTTTTTTTTAGAAAATGACCGGTCGTTTCACTAAACAAGACCATTATTCCTCGGCTGGGATTGTGTAGAGCCCTTTGATGCTGCACTGAAACCACAATTTGGACTTAAAACCCATTGATCTCATTGAAGTCCATTATAGAGAAAAATCCTGGAATGTTTTCCTCAAAAACCTTTTGTACCACAAATTAATGTCAATATTCAACTAGTGAACTGCCAAGTTATTAAGGATTTCTTATTAGTTTGGACAGTTTAATCTGTACAAGAATGTATTGTCAACATTCTGAAATGATTCCAACAATTTACTAATTATCCTTGAATGGGCTTTAAGAGTGTACAATATGAACAAATGAACATGAACACTAATCGTGGACAAGCTGTGCAGGGTTTATGCTAGCAGCAGGAAGCACAACTGCTGTTTGGTCAATCACCATGATCTATTATCTTCTTTTAACCATTTATATGGCAATCAACGCTTTGTCACTGTGTTATGGTTTCAAGCTCTTCATTTGTGGTTCTTCAGTTCTGAACAGGCTTGCTCTTCTGGTTTCAGTGGCTGCCAGTAGTTCTGCTTCACACTGAGCACAGCGGCATGTTCTTCCCCCATAAGCACACACTTCAGTCATGCTCACAGAGCAGACCGTGCTGTGGCGAGAGGGCAGAGTGCACGCTAGCAGTGAGTCATCAACCCCCCTCTTGTCCTCCACATTCTTTCACTTATTTTCCCTCCCCTCCCTTTTTTGGAAATCTTTTTCTATTCCTTCACTTGGTGTGTTTTTTTTTTTTTTTTTTTGAGTCTAATGAGCCTGACACTCAGCAGGTTTAGAGAACTGCTGAATCATGGTGCAACGGTGACCTGGTACGTGCATAGAGCGAATGGACGGGAGAACATGTAACACTATGATTTAATGGGCTACTGAGAGCTGGAAGAGTTAACAACTTTCCCTGTGGAGCAACCATGCATTTCACTCTTTTTGTATTTATTGCGGTTTCATATGGTTTTGAAAATCTTTGATACAATTTTCAATAAAATATTTTTTATTTTTTTACAGACCCTAAAACTGTCATGTGGTTTAACCAAACATATTTTCTATACATCTTGAATACAAACATACAAAAACACATACAGCTAAAGTCAAAAGTTTACATACTCCTTTCAGAATCTGCAAAATGTTAATTATTTTACCAAAATAAGAGGGATCATACAAAATGCATGTTATTTTTTTATTTACTACTGATCTGAATAAGATATTTCCTTTAGGTCTCACAAATTCTTGTGTATTTGAACCCTTTCCAACAATGTATGATTTTGAGATCCATCTTTTCACACTGAGGACAACTGCCAGACATGCAACTATTACAGAAGGTTCAAACGATGCATTAAAAGCCAGGGGGTAAAAACATTTTGAATTAGAAAATCAGGGTAAATTTAACTTATTTTGTCTGGGGAACAAGTATCTTCTGTAGCTTCTGAAGGGCAGTACTAAACAAAAGAAAAATGATATTTATGCGAAATAAGAAAAATGTACACATCTTCATGATGTTCAAAAGTTTACACCCCTGGCTCTTAATACATTGTGTTTCCTTCTGAAGCATCAGCAAGCATTTGAACCTTTTGTTTTCAGGATTATTTGATGAACAAAGTTCATTAAACAGCATTTATTTCAAATAGCGTTTGTATCATCCTAAATGTACTGTCGCATTTGATCAATTTAATGCATAATTGCTGAAAAGAGTATTAATTGATTAATAAAAATTTATTATTTCTTCTTTTTTGTTTAACCTCATTTAAGGCTCATTTAAATCATTTCATTTTAAATTATAAAACCACTTGCTACGTGTACTGTGTTTGACTTGTCAGGACACTCAAATATTGTTGCTATTTTGATTGCTTCTTTTTTCCTCATTTATACGTCACTTTGGATGAAAGCGTCCACTAAATTATAAAAATGTAAATTTGTATTAGGTCATAGTCCATTAGAAGCCTGTCTAAAACCTTTTTAGCAGGTACCTTTATAAATAAAACACTGCCTATTCAGTCACTGACTGATTGACTGCCCAGCAAGGCATCAAGTTTTCAGACACTTCCTAAATGGGATCTAATGTCAACCTGACCCACCCTGCTAAATGCACATCAAGCTACACAATAACACTGACGGCAAACACAAGTGTGTCTCATTTAGCCTGCTGAGTTGCTTGTTGTGTTTTTGGTCTTGGCTTTGCCGCTCTCCCGAAATCCAGAGAAAATCCCAACCCATCAAGCTGAACAGTAGGTCATTTTGGCAGTAGTGGCTCCTGGTGACAAAGGCCCAACAATGAGGTAGAGATGTCTTGGCAGGGACACCCAAGCCAGTAAAACCTTACGATGCTTAAGGAAGAGAAAACCATCTGTTCACGCTTTCTTTGATTGGGTTTATCTCACCGAAAGAGCCATCCATTCCCGGAGCCAATCACATTCAGGCCCGTCTCCTTTGTGAAAGCGCTCGCAGGTTTCTTGGCCTCTGGTGCCGGGTTTCTTGGCTGTGGAACGCGAGTGTATTCAGAAAAGCTCAGCGCTGGGACTATTCGGGTTTCATAGAGCTATCAAAAGAGTTACAGAAACCCTGCGATGCTGCGGTCGGTTACTGCGTGAGAATGAATAGATACCTCGCACTGCGAGCAACCGTAATGTTGAGTTAGAGTGTCCGGCTTTCAGCCTTACAATGCCCATTTTGCCACTACATAACTCACATCCAACACCAAAAAAACCTGCATGTATACACTCTCTAATACTTACAAAGTGTTCACAGCATATTTGACAAGTTCTATGTAGATTAATCTAAAAAATGTTGTAGTGAGAGTTGAAAAAACGGATGAGTTACTTGAGGCATCAAGAATTGGAATTTGGCTTCTTCGGTCACCCTTCCTGGACAATTCAGAAACCATTTCAGAGCATAAACCAACCGTCTATCTGGGCAGACAAGGTGTTAAAGCACCAGACACATTCCTGTGGCAACAAACTGAGACATCCTGCTCTGAAGTATGACGTTAATCTATTCCAGTATGGAGCATTTCATTACTTCTGAACAGCAGAAGGCTGCAATCGAATAGTTATGTAACTTGAAACCCCAGGATAAACGATTTACAATGTTCTTGTTTTTTCGTGCAATGAAAAAAAAAAAAAAGAAACATTCATTTATCTCAAGTCCCCTTCATGATTCTGAACAGACAGAGATTCCGTTTCTGATTTTAAAGAAAAAGAATTCTGAATGAACCGATAAACAAAAACCAAATTTTTCTTCAATCAAGGTCATTGGAACAATTTCCATTTGCAAAATTGTTTTGAAGTCCTTGTAATAAACACGGATAACAAAAGAAATTCTACTGCAAACATCTGTGACATATGAACCTCTGTGGAATCTGAGATAGATGACTGCTATACATGAGAGAAATTAAGTAAATGCTGTTTTATCCGCCTTATTCTACACGGAAGTAAGCCTATGGGCAAGACGTCCGGTCCATTAGCAGCTATAGGGAAATAACGAGAACAATAAAGTGCAGTAAAAGTTAAAACTGTTTGCACTACAAACCAGTGTGTTCAAAATTAAGATAACACATTAAAATAATATGGTAAGACATTTGCCATATCAAGCAGCAAAATGAGCTGTTTTATACAGCTAAAAATAGCTGAATGCAGATGAGAGCAGAAGCCAGACCCATAAAATTTACAAATGGCCGTGCCCACTCTCACTCTTGAGGCAAAAAATAACATGCTTGACAGTAATAAAGAGTTATTACATCTTGGTGAGTATTCAACCACAATCAGTTATGTCTAAGCAAACAAATCTTTTGGTGGAAAAGACCGCTTGGGACGTGTGTCACCATTGGATCCACACATTACTGTAGATCTACTGTAGAATTGTTAATATTAATGAAACAACAGCAGCAGCAAAAATAAAATGTGCCTAAATGTGCTATCCTAATTATTTAAAAAGCATTTTACAACTAAATCTGTCATTTTGATTGCAAAAATCATAAAAACAAAATGCTAAATCCTGGAGGGACTGTCTAATAGAATGCTGATAGCAAACACTGACAATGTTGACAATAGTGTCACTTGATATTTACTTCCAAATATTTTAAAATAATGTTTTGAATATAACTAAACATTCTAAACAAATCCAGAGCAGAAGCATTGCCTATCTTCAAGCAAAACACAGTGGTGTTTTATTACTGAATGAATCAGTGTTTTGCACAAATCAGTTTAATGAATGATTCAATGACTCACTCATTAAAACAATGACTTGATTTGTTTCTGAATGAATCAGCTGCTTTAAATGAATTGTTTTAATAAATAATTCATTAAGACAGTGAGTACTTGTGGGAACATTTTCGCAAGATGCAAAATACGTACCAAAAAGTACATATCACTGCAGTTTCTAACAAAAATTAACATTTGGGGCTGTAAAACAGCGAGCACTTGTAATCGTTTTTGTTCACAGTTATGATTACAGCTCCATGTGTTTCGCTTTCCAGGCGAAACAAGCAAAGTTTGTGAAGCAACAAGCTTGCTTGGTATCTCAGTCGGCATGAAATTGGACTTAGGATGCGGAATCTTTGGGTACGAATCCTGTGAAAAACATGACTTATAAAAAAAGAGCTGAAAGATGAGGTAAAGGTAAAATGGTGGGTTTGTAATTTAGCGCCACTCAGTGGACATTTAAAAATCTAATATGTGACGAAACGTACATGCTGGTACGTATTTCACGTCTTGCGAAAAAGTTTCCACAAGTAAGTTTTATCGTCATGAGATCAGGTTTTTCAAGATGCGGTGCTTCTGGACATGTCTCTTAGGCAAAGCTCAAAGGTCTGTCTGTGCACAGTGCTGCCATTGTTGAGACCCTGTCACTGTGATTGACAGTCCATACAAAAACAAAACCCTCTTGAACATCCAGCTTACCATTTCTCAATTAATTTCCTCTGTACTTCCAGAACCTGAAGAATAACAGAAGATGAGAATCCAGGAACATACAGAGGAGAGAAAACTAAGAGCTTTCAAACCAAAAGGCCAGTTTAGCTTTTGAAGCTCAAAGATGTTTATTTATTTAAGAAGTGACCCAAAGCATCAAATTCCTTCAAGCTAGCTAATGAAAGGAGAACAGAGCAGAACTCAGTCCCACTTTGGGATTTGATGGATTACAGGCCCAAGGGCAGTAAGATGACATAAAGCTCCTTCGGGAACCAGAGGGACGCATGTAACATCACCAAAACAGGTTTCCATTCTGAGGGTTTGCTTTAGCTCTTTATGTGCTTGTTGTGGACTGGTTGGGAAAGAGAAGCAGCAGACGCTACAAAAATATATCATGTTTCCTACCCCAGCCACCAGAAATGATAGTTTGCTGGAGAGATTACATCTTGTGGTGAGTCAACCACTTGCTGGGACGACGGTAGGCTAAGGAGAGCAGCCAAACTGCGTAGTCTACGACCGCTCTCCCGATGAGAACACAGTAGCTCTTTGCAGACATCAGACCGTGGTGGTGGGGCTGGGGGAAGGCCAATGTGAGCGTTTGTGTTTTGGGGTTTCAAGGCCTGTTATTGCAGAACCGCTGGCAAGTCGCTCCGAAACAGTCTGTACGGCTATGAAACGTCATTGACCTCTCACGGAGCTCAAAACTAAAATGCAGAAATGAGAAAAACAGTAAATACCACCCTTAGACCTCACAGGAACACACTATCCAGACAATTTCTCTCTGGCAAAGAAATTAGCTTTGCTGATTTCTGCAAGAAATTGATGTGAGAGATGATAATCAAAAGAACCACTGAGCAAAAACATTCTGCAATAATACCCAAACACCTACTGGCAACAAAAAGCAAAGAGGATATTTCAAATGCACATCAACATTCTTCAGCTGGGTTGGAACAGCAGCTACGATTCAGCCTGGATTCAGAAGAAGAGATGATGCCAACCCCCCCAGAGGACCGCCGATGATGCCAGCCTTGAAACAACATACAGCACCACACAATTTTTCTACAAGTTTGATTGCAACACATAATCATTACTATTAGTGTTCATCATCTGTTTTTGATTACACCATTACAGTTTTTAATATTTATACCATATGTACATCGACTTAACATACAGTAGTCACCACTAATAAGCTAGTAAATATATTGTAGTAGCCTACATTATTTTTTTTTGTACAGCTGCTTTGCAACGATTTGTATTGTGAAAAGCGCTATACAAATAAACTTGAATTGAATTGAATTAAATATTTTAGTTTTTTGGGGTATTTTTGGTGCAATGTCGTACTTTCTCAGTGCGATGAAACATTCATTCTTCATGAAACATTCATGAAGCTAGCTCTCAGTAGGGTGACTAACTAAAGATTTGAAAACTGAAGATTGTAATTTATTTCAACAATTTGAAATGCTTTTTCTGCCTTAGATGCATCCCTGCCACAAGCTAGTCTATAAAGTGGTTATGTCGCTTTGTAGATGTTCAGTAGGGAAAGCTGTACCTTTGCCCCACTGTCCTGTTAACACTCAAATCAATCTTAAGTGTGGACACACAGGAAATACTGTTGAGAAAACTACTGTACGCTATGGATGTGCCAGACATATTGCACAACATAAGTATGGATCTGTGTAGTAGATATTATGCAACATTCAAGTGGGAAACTGAAAGAACCACATCAATCAGTAAAAGATGTTTAACCTGAGGTCCAAACACAACATGCAGCTGCAAACATAAAAACAGATGTGAAGAGTGGGCCTCATTCATGAAACACGAGCAGAATGAATTTTTCCGTAAATCGTTTGTAAAGCTGTTTTGACGCAAACTTTCAAATTCATGAAAATGTAAATTTTTTCAAAATGTTAGTTGGTATGAAAGAAGACGTCTAAATGGTGTGTAAAACGTTCGGTGTTCTTTTTGGAAAACAGATGACACTGAATTTTGATGCAGTCCCATAGTATTTTACAAGTTCATTTGCCCTGATTTTTGTAGCTGAGAGTTGATAACAGTTAAATGAATATTAAAAGTAAATTTGCCTTTATGCAAAATACTGAAGCCAAACCTGAGAAGGGAGTCCAGAAAATTCCACTGCGTTCCTACTTTCTTTCCTCCGTCGTTTCAAAAAATAAACTTGAAACCAAATGCAAACGTGATGAGCCACATGAAATTGCAAAAACACGATATAAAAATAAGCTGTCCAGAAATTCAAAACCAACAGGTGGTGATATAGTTCTAACTATAAAGCCATGTTGGCCTGAAAAGAAATGACTGAAAATGACTGAAAAGGCATGAACTCCAACATCACAAGCCAAAATCTCTGGTTTCATTGGCTGAACAAAAACACTGCAAACTGGAGTTTCTGAAAATCTTCGAAAATACCCATGTTCATGTGGACAGGGCAATAATTGTAATTTTCAGGCAGGGATTATGCTAATTTTGAATAAGTGTGTATGTACCAGAGTATGTGAGCGGAGTGGAACCGCAACAATTTCCCCTCCGCGCTCCATGCATTTAATAATCACTCCACTCTAGCTCCGCTCCAGGTTCACAATTTCCCGCTCCCGCTCCACTCCTCGCTCACTGATATTAGAAACACCGCTCCGCGTCAAAAAGATTTCAGTATGTTTGAAATATATCAGTCCTGTATATAACATATATTAAAATAAAAAATAATAAAATAAAGTAACAGTAGAGTTTGGAACACTAACACTGCCAACTTTGTTCCTACCACATGCCAAGCTAATAACATTGTCAGCATTAAAAGAGTATAATTGCTGCTTTTTGCAGTGCAAAGTTTGTAATGAAAATAATACGTTTTCATCAGTTATTTTAAATACGGATCACTGCATTTCTTACAGATTCCTGCTCATTCGAATTCGGATACCATTACATTTGTTTTAATGCATTATTAATGCATACCGCTCCTCTCCGCCGCTCCGCATCTACAAATGGTTGAAATTCATTAACATACATGTTTAACTAGATCTGATGTTTTTACGAAGCTTTGGTGAATCTAGAAGAGTTTTTGGGAAGGTCTGTTTTAAAAAATCATCGGATGCAAAACTCACTTTTACATGTTATTTGAACATAAATGTGTGTCAGCTGTGAGAGTACACAACCACCCTATAATGATAAAAAAAAAATCCACCCAGTGTATTTTTTTAATCTTTCTAAGTAATATTTCTTTCAAATCAGGCCATTTTCAGCTTCATGTCAGCGTGAATCACACAGACTTAGGCCGTTCCTACGATAGTTGATTGACATCACCGTCTTATCTTAGACCAGCCCTAAATGAGCTGAGGGATCTGAGAACAGTCCGACTACCATTGTGTCGACTCCGGTTCAGGGGAAGACAAGAATGTCTCAAATTGACCAACTGAGGTATGTAATAATAAACATACACTTACACATACATTTTCACAAAAGGTTCTTTGTGGTGAAAGTAGGTTCTTCAGATTATAAAAAGGTAAGAAAGAGATGGTTCTTCAAAGAACCTTTAACTGAATGGTTCGCTGTGGAATTAAAAATGGTTCTTCTATGACATTGCTGTGAAGAACCTTTTAAAGCACCTTTATTTTTTAAAAGTGTAGCAGTCGTCATTTACTCCCGACATCTGAGCCTCTGAAGACGCAGTGGATTAACGTTTAGTTTTTGAAGGAAATGGGCCTGGCAATCTACATAAAAGCGTCTATGTTCACGTAGATCATTCGTGATCCAGCTTCACCGACAGCAGAATATGAGGGTTTTTTATGCATCTTTGCAAATCACCTTTTTGAATAAGGTCCTTGTTAGCAAGTTTCATGGCTAAATGCGGCTAAATTTTAAAGTCTGCATGTCACAGCAGATATGGGTGGGATAAGCAGAGCTCATTAGCATTTAAAGGAACATGAAAGAATGGCTCGCTCTAAAAAGGGCTGAACACTACCACTGAGAAATTTTAACCAAAGTATGTTATAGACTTTTCATTAAGACCCTAAAAAAATTTGTTGAAAATGGGCATCCGATGACTCTGAATTTACTTATATATTTACCAACCTGATCTCATGATGAGAACGTATCTGTGGGAACTTTTTCACAAGACACGAAATACATAGCGCCTTATGCATTTCATGACATATTTGATGTGAAATATCTACTTAGTGGCGCTAAAAGAGTGTTCTCTTTTTTTCCCCCCAAAACAGATGAATGTACATATGGTGGTCACATCAGTTCTGACTTGAAATTCCATTGAGTGGTGCTATACTCACTACTCCTAAACCTACCCAATAGTATGAACAAAAGTGAATGTGACGTAAAAACGCAATCGCAAGCATGCCGTTTGAGCTCGTTTTTCAATCTCTCATCATTCAGCACTTCCATTGCGAGTCATGTTTTTCATGGGATTCGTACCCAAGGAATCCGCATCCTAAGTCACATTTTCAAAAAACACTGGAAAGCAAAACGTTATCATAACTGTGTTTGAAAGCGATTACCAAGTGCTCACTGTTTTACTGCCTCTAGTGTTCATTTCTGTTGGAAACTGCAGTGATATCTACATATTGGTACGTATTTCGCATGCTGCGAAAAAGTTCCCACAGGTACGTTTTCATCATGAGATCAGGTAGATATTTACGCAAGTTTCTTGAATAAGGCCCAGTAACTTCAATCTTTAAACCAGCTGTTGACCAGTTTTCTCTGTCTACTTGTACTCCGGTGATTGTTACTTGCATATAAGTGGGCTTGGTATAATAGTTTAGCTGTAAATCAAAACAATCACAAAAGAGTGACTCAGAAGGCCGTTCCAAGGCAGCTGGGTCCTTGCCGGAACCTACACGGTAATGAGAGACGCAATGAGCCAAAAGAAAGTGCCGCTCCTTCAATCCACAGGCGCACAATATAACAACCTCAAAGAGATGAAATGATAAGTTGCAAATCAAGAGGCAGAAAGTGCTTTGATTTACGCCATGCAGCCTCTCTTCATTACCCAAATAAATGTGTAAGCCAGGATTGGATACTGGAAGCAGACGAGCAGGTAGCTAAGAAACCGATTAGTGTTTAAAAGGGAAACCGACGTAAAAAGCTGTTCAAAACTGGTTAATCTCTTCAGCTTGTTAGAGAATAACAGCGCCTAATTAAATTCACATTACTCTGCAGATATTAAAAGCTATTTGATGGCTTTAAACCTATTTGCTTACAGCGAGAGAATTCAGAACGGCAGAATCCCCTTGCAGTGACGCTTTAAAGCACATGAAACGCATTGCTCCCAGATCAAAGCTTTAAATGGTCCCTTCGCTCACCCTGTGAGGTTTGCGTCCATGCGCAGACATCTAAATAGTCGGAGCGGGGCGCATAAATATGCATAATTAATAACAGAATCCCAAATCGTTTCAGTGACAAAGTAAATTGGATGCCTGTCTTTATTGAAACAATCAGTCACTTGCAGGCTGATGAGTGCCACCAGACAACCAAATCCTGTTTCAGCTTGTGCAGTGTTTTCAAAGTTCAACATTAGACACTCCAAATCCAATAAAATTCATATCTGGTTATGAAAAACGAAGTATTGAACTGTTCGTGTTAAATTCCTGGGAAATGCAACATTAAAAGCTTTTGAAACCAGGTGTGGGCTGTCTTGTGAAACATAAGTACGCTGTCAACCGCAATACAGCTTTGAAAAAACAATATCTGTGAATCACCACCCATCGAGTGGGGCGGCAGCAGAAGAGGAGGATGATGGGTAAACAGTGCAGGGTGAAGTGAGGAGACCGTGACCTCGCAGCGAAGCTGTCGCCGCCACAAACGTTTATGAATATTGCGTAACTTTCTTCCACCGGTTTGGCAGCTCGACTTCTGCTGGGAGAGCGATGCGACTCTCTGAGCATATGTTTGGATGCGAATCAAAGAGACGATATTCCGACATGAGGTGCGTCAGCGAGCCATGAAAAACCCTTGATGTGCACAATGGTGAATTTCTTTTAATTATGCCAGTGGAGATTTCTAAAACGCTTCAATCTGGCACCGTGAGCGTGGTCTAAACACAAGAGACAACAACAAACGACTATCTCTGTACCAACAAGATTCGTTGTTCTATTTGTCTTTGTTATAAAGCTTCTTTCTTTTCATCTTTAAGAATCGACATTAGATTGAATGATTTTTCAAAGAACCAAAAACAAATTTATCTTCCTCCAAACCAGAGAAAGAAGCAAAGCAAATAAATGACCAGAATATAAGCTTTCAAACTGATTCTGCATGACTGCAATTCTGTGCTATTGTGTGATCTTTTTCATCCACCAAAAGAAAAAAACACTCTCGAAAAACTGTTTTGCACAATTAAATGGCCACTTGTAGCCTCAGGTCAAACATGTCCTATAAAAAGCAGTAAACAAACCTAGACAAACTGAAACAATTACTAAATAACACCATCCTCTTACTCGGTGCAGTAAACAAAGCAAAAAAAAAAAAAAATGCAAGATGATTAGAGAAAGATTTGTTTGTGTCTGAGGTAATCACTTTGACCTTTCGTTTACTGCGAATTTTACAACAATGTCATTTGAAAAAGATGTTTGCTAATGCTCATTCTTGGGGTTAGTGATTTGAAAAATTCTAGCTTAATACTAATTTAACTTCTCCACGTCTCACTCTTTTGTGCTATAAATAAAAATGACACCTCAAATTATTTAGTGTGCTGAGGTGTGCCATTACTTTTTAAACAACTGTTCTTACAAACAATTTTCCCCTGGCAGATGATGAAATGGGCAAAAAAAAAAACACATCTAAAGGTTAGAATAATCATAGAGATTTGGGGATTGGATTTTTTGGCTTAAACCAGCACCAATATTAATTCTTTGAACAGAACTCCAAGATTACATTTTTTCATTTTTCAGGAGGTCCGCCTTGTGGACCTTTCTCAATCCTATCCCCCTCTCTTTCTCTCACTCCTATCATATCTCCACTGTCCTATCAAGAGAAAGTGCACAAAAAAAAGAAAGATTTTCATTTAGCTGAAAATTACTGGGTAACTGAACTTAGTATGTTTAGAGTGTCATGCTCTCAAGTGATAAATTGAGTAAAGTAGAGCCCTATTAAATCAGTTTTATTTTTTTCCCAAATTACGTTTTTTTTTTCCATTTTTAATTTTTATAGACTGTTAAATGGTTAAATTAAAAATATTTATTAATTGAAATCATGAAACTTATACAATTTAACAGTAATATATTAAAAGTTTAACAAAAAATTAATTAAGGCCCTATCAATTTTTTTTTACCTTTTTTTATTTTTACCCAATTCTGTGTTTTCCATTAATTTTCTGGATTCCATTTTAATAGTTTTATTAAATTTGAATAATCAAAAACATGTCTAAATAATTGATTTTATAAAAATGTATTGATTTTTTTTTTTTTACTTTTTTTTTTTCAGAATTACATTTTTCTGGTAAATAATTCTGGTAAATATTTTTTCAGGTATCTCAAGTGATAAATTAAAGCAGCTGTAGTAAAGTAGAGCCCTATTTAAATACGTTTTATTTTCTCCCAAATTTCGTTTTGTTTTTTCCCAAATTTTTAAGGCCCTTCAATTTTTTTTTTTTTTTTTTTTTTTTTTTACCAAATTCTGTGTTTTCCATTAATTTTCTGGATTCCATTTTAATAGTTTTTTTTTTTATTTGAATAATCAAAAAATTAGGTTATGCACCGAATATTCGGCCACCGAAAATCTTCGGACGAAAATGGCCCAAAAGTGCATTTTCGGTTTTCGGCCAAAAGATTTTTATCACCGAAACAACACGGCCGAAACAATATGTTGACGCAAACAGAAACCGCGGTCTGCACGTGCTTGTCTGAAGCAACACGTCTGCGGTGTGGACTTATTTCAGTATATCTGAGAAAGACCCACGGATATCGATTTGCAAAACTTGCAATGCCGAAATTTCAAGAGGGGGTGTGTCTGCAGTCGTGCGTGCAGTTATGAGAGCAGAGATCGAGACAGATGTAGCTTTCAGTGAGTGAAAAAAACAATGGTTTTTACGTTGGTGTTACGTCGCAATATTTTAAAGATATATCTTTTCTATATACTGTATAAATATTTATGTTTTAAACCATGGAGGTGAGCCAATGGATATCACACAAGCAACGTGAAAACTGCGCAATATGTTAAAGTGAAAGTAAAAACTGACAGTGCTTTCAGCATCTGACGTGCATTCTCTTAGAGACAATAAGTGACGATAATACTTCATATGCTGATATTAATTTCGTCCCCTAATATTTTTCTTGTGCCCCGAACATGGTGGGAAAAAAATAAAAAGAAACGTATTTTGCTTAAGGTTTTGTTTTTGAAAGTCGGTTCTTGAAATAAAGCGCTTAATTTTCATTGATGACTGCAGTGTTATTAGGGGTTAAGGAAGTCTTAATTATGATTTCAGGTGGTCTTAAATGTGGGGACTGAAAGACAAGAATTGAAATGAAACTTCAAAAGGCTATCCATTGAATAAATATGAGCGCTGCACATTTCAAAGTCATTTGCTGCGCTGCTTTGTGTACTAGCATTCTGAAAGCGCCTGATGCGAAGACCTTTAAGTTTCAATCTGTATATGATATGACAATAGTTTTGTCAAATAAAAATGTAAAATGCTCATGAAGTGACTTGCAGAACAGTTTAGAGTATGTTTATGTGGTCACATACTCGTATATTATGGCAGCAGAGGATAAAAACACAGCAAGTCATGCACAAAAACCAAAACCATGCATTTGCGTCATATATTCACACAGAGACATGCAGAACTTGCAGGATTCATATTTAAATAGTATTTTTGCCGCATAATATTCACAGACACTAGTCTGTATTGAGTTTTGATTTAAGTTTTCTGACGTACGCTTGATTTATTAATCTAAAATTTGCCAAATTCCGTGGTATTCTGTGTTATAAAGTAAATCCCATTATCCCGCATTGTGGAAATCATAGGGTCTTAGTAAAGTTCTTCAAACCTAGAGGTGTAACAATACATGTATTCATATTGAACTGTTCGGTACGAGGCTTTTGGTTTGGTACGCATTACAAACCGAATGATTCGTTGGACTACATTTGGAAAATAAAAGAGCTTAAAGTGTGTGAAATATAATGTTCTCAGTGCCACATGTGCTCAACATGGCACTGACAAGTTACAACCTTACAAGCCACCTTTCAATGTTTCAAGCAAACAAATTTTACATAGATCATCTAGAAACAACTGTGAAAACATTAGAAATCACATAGCAATGCTTCAAGATCAGCAGTATCATAATGGTGAGTTTTGCACACACAAGCATTACCCACAATGTCTTCAGAATGTCAAAATATAGTTATATTTCGCTGTTTGAACGGAAACTGTTCAATCGTAACTTAATTGACTTTTCAATCTCAACTATGTAATATACATTTAGGGGGAAAATCCATTATTGCAGCTCACTCTTCGGAACAAGTACATGTCAAACCAGCCGTTCAAAACAGCAAATGTGTCTTCTCCTTATACAAGGGCATAAATAATTGAAATTGCCTCACTAGCAAACACATATCACCAAAAAACAACCGCTAAAGGAATTCACTGACAACATTCAGAGCATGCAATTCCAAGTGTCAATCAAATATATATTAACTTTCATCAAAATTCATTACATTCTTTCAGCAGAAGACAAAGACTACTGAGAGCGGTCTGTAAAAGACAAACAAAAAAGAGAAATTGAAGTGTCTTTGTTTTGTTCTTAAACGGACAGCACGGAAAACAATGACTTTAATAAGCACTCGAGCATAAGGGTTTTGTCCAACCAAAGGCGAAAAATGTGTGTTTGATAGATAAGTGACAAACGGACAGAAAAACAAAGTGTTGTCTCTTTTGTAGTCTGTATTATAATTAAGTGCTTTTACAATGGACATCATTACTCTTTTGGACATTTGTGGTGCATAATCTCTGTTACAGGAAGGACATTTCTAATTGTTATAAAATATTCTTTTGAAATAAGGAATGGTTGATATTAAAATCATTAATTAATAAACTAAATAATCAGTGAATTTAAAATGCAGCAAACGCAAGGTTTCATTCATCATTTTGAGGTTACATAATGTTAACAATAATAACAATAATTTAAATATATTTCAGAAAAGTATCTGTATTTTCTTTTAATGAATTCAGCCTACTGTATTTTGATGTATTTAAGCTATTTTTAGTATCTTCACCAATGGTAAAGATACTAAACATACCCTTAATTAATTATTTTAACATTAATTATAACGTATACATAGAAATCAAACCAAACTGTTAAATAAAACGTATTTATAATTTTATAACTTTTACACAAACAGCAGCAGCATGTAGCATGTAGTATATATATATATATATATATATACACACACACACACACACACACACATATACACACACACACTACCATTTAAAAGCGGGATTTTGCTAAATGCTTTTGTATAAAGTCTCTAGCTTACCAAGGATGCATTTATTATTAAATAAAAAAATGAAAGAATTAATGAATTTTTACCATTTAAAACAGTTTCCTATTTTAATTTATTTTCAAATGTAACTCATTCGTGTGTCAAAGCTGAACATTTCTAACATACACTACCAGTCAAAAGTTTTTGAACAGTAAGATTTTTAATGTTTTTTCTTTTAAGAATTCTCTTCTGCTCACCAGGCCTACATTTATTTGATTCACAGCAAAGCAGTAAAAACTTTAATATTTTTACTATTTAAAATAACTTTTTTCTATTTGAATATACTGTAAAATTTAATTTATTTCTGTGATTTCAAAGCTGAATTTTTAGCATCATTACTTCAGTCACATGATCCTTCAGAAAATCATTCTAATATTCTGATTTGCTGCTCTAAAATGCATTATTATTATTATTATGTTGAAAACAGCTGAGTAGATTTTTTTCCGGTTTCTTTGTTGAATAGAAATAGAAATCTTTTGTAACATTATTAATGTCTGTACTATTACTTTAGAGCATCCTTGCTAAATAAAATTCTTAATTTTTATAATTTCTATCAATTTAGTTTTGAAAATGTGACAGTTTTTGCTGTACTTTGGAAATAAATGCAGGCTTGGTGAGCAGAAGAGAATTCTTAATAAAAAAACAAAACAAAGCCAAATCTTAGTGTTCAAAAACTTTTGACTGGTAGTGAAAATGTATTTACAGTCATGTCTAATGAATTTAATGTGTACTTACTGTACACACAATCACAAAGAGAAGTCATTGTACCTACATGTTCTCCCGCCGAGCACCGACATGACTGTCAGTTGCGATGATACAAGGAGAATAAAGTAAAAATCGCAGTGCTTGCCATTTATTTTACAACACTAGCAGTGTGTCTGCAATCAATGCAACTGTTAATTATAAAGAAATGTTCAAACACCTAAATACGCAAAGCCAAAAAACTAAATTAAGGGTGATCCCATGTTGCCACAGCTTGTGTGATTGTATAATATTGTATTGAGTGTGCCGATACTTCTTAAACTGACTAATCAAACAAAAAGCTTAAGCATCAAAATTACTGACAACAATTAAACACTGATTAATCATTAGCGTCCCTATTTAAAAACTACCAAAAAAGTCTGTGTAATTCAGGTGCAATTTCCTCAAGTGCGTGTGTCAAAAAGTGGAACGCCCATCTTGATTAGGGTGTAATCCAATATGAATAACAGCCTTAGTTTGGCTTGGAGATGTACCAAGATCAAAGAGTGTCACAATGTTCCTCTCTTCATGTGACTGTGTATTTATGTTTAACACCAACAGAGCAGGGCGACACTTTCCACACAAACCCTCACTCTCTACCGGCAGTCAAATAGCCTACAGTAAATAGTCCAGGTCAGGTTGGAGCACATTGCTTTAGACAGAGAGACAAGAGAGTCAGAGACAGAGAGAGAGAGAGAGAGAGAGAGAGAGACACACACACACCACATTGAATTTTAAATTGTTCATAGAATTCTAAAATGTTAATTACTTGTCCTGCCTTTTTTTTTTTTTTTTTTTTTTATAATGTATATACATGCATGTTTCTGTGCATGCATACATATCTGTTTTACATTCAATGTAAACACTCTGCTTTGGCAATACTCTGTAACAATTGTCATGCCAATAAAGCACATATTGAATTGAATTGAATTGAGAGAGAGAGAGAGAGAGAGAGAGAGAGAGAGAGAGAGAGAGAGAGAGAGAGAGAGAGAGAGAGAGAATTAGACATCAGTGATTAATGCATTCCACAGCACTGCTCTCCCGCAGCATAAAAGAACAGTACAGACAGCAAGAAGGCCTAACAATAACAACCGAAACATGCCCACAAAACCAACAGATGCGTTGACTGTCTAATACAACCACTCTTACACATTTATCATTTTTTAAATCACACAAGAACATTCACAAAGGCAGTCGGCTGGTGACGTCAATCCTCATTTGCATATAAATAATGGAGTGGAATGCTGATCTCTATCTAGAGTCTGGCAGTGGCCTATTAGAGTGGACTGGAGAGATTTCCTCATAAACCCATCAGACCTGCTGACACACACACACACTGTAAATTAGCAGCTGTACTAGCTCATCAGCATTACTGAGACCCTTAACCTTTCTGTGGCACCAGCACAAGTTTTAAAATAGCAAGGTTGAGCGTCAATGGACTGTTTGTGATGTTATGACATGGAAATGTCTTATCTCATAAATTCCTGAAACAATATAAGAAATGTTGACCTTGTGTCGGCGCAGATAGGCGTGTGGTTAGCGCGCCGACATATAGCGCTGGTGCGCTCCGGGCGTCCCGGGTTCGAGTCCCGACTCGAGGACCTTTCCCGATCCCTCCCCTAATCTCTCTCCCACTTCGCTTCCTGTCCTGTCTGATCTTTCCTGTCATAATAAAGGCAAAAAGGCCAAAAAATAAATCTTTAAAAAAAAAAAAAAAGAAATGTTGACCTTGTTATACATGCACTTACTATACTAATAAGAGTCAATTATGTATAATTGCACACGAACCAAAACCTAACCCTACGGTAAGTACATACTGTTCATTAAAATTGCTTAGTACTTAAATGTATAATTACACTGTAACAAGGACACCTTAAAATAAAGTGCAACTAAAATGTTTTGGTTATTTGTGATACTATTAAAGAGATCACAAAAAAAGAGAAATTTCCCCATGAATTATTTACCCTCAAGCCATTCTCTGTGTATATGACTTTCTTCTTTCAGACAAATGCAACTGGAGTTATATATAAAAAAAAAATGTCCTGGCTCTTTTAAGCTTTATAATGGCAGTGAATGGCTGTTGAAATTTTGAACTCCAATAAACTGCATCCATCCCTCATAAAAAGTACTCCACCCAGCTCTGGAGGGTTAATACAGGCTTCTCAAGTGAATCGATGAGTTTGTGTGAGAAAAATATCCATATTTAAAACTTTATAAACTATAATCTCTTTCTTCCGCTAACTGTTGTATGCACGTTCACTATAATCGAAATGATCGGAAATTTATTTTTCTTGTTTGTGTATTTTTTCCTCCTGTTTGTACAACTATTTGAATATCTAGAATCTGAGGGTGCAAAAATTAAGTTTTGATATATTTACAGTAGGAAATTTGTCTTGATGGAACATGATCTTTGCTTAATATCCTAATGATTTTTGGCATAAAGAAAAATCGATAATTTTGACTAGTATTGACTATTTTTGCCTATTGCTACAAATACCCCCATGCTACTTAAGACTACTTAAAGGAGTAGTTCACTTTCAGAACAAACATTTACAGATAATGTACTCACCCCCTTGTCATGCAAGATTTTCATGTCTTTCTTTCTTCAGTTGTAAAGAAATGGTGTTTTTTTGAGGAAAATATTTCAGGATTTCTCTCCATATAATGGACTTCTATGGTGCCCCCGAGTTTTAACTTCCAAAATGCAGTTTAAATGCAGCTTCAAAGGGCTCTAAATGATCCCAGGCAAGGAAGAAGGGTCTTATCTAGCGAAACGATTATTTTCTAAAAACATTTACAACTTATACACTTTTTAATCTCAAATGCTCAATTTGCTGAGCTAGACAAGACGAGCATTTGAGGCTAAAAAATAAATTAATTGTAATTTTTTTTAGAAAATAACCCATCATTTTGCTAGATAAGACCTTTTTTTCATCAGCTGTGATCGTTTAGAGCCCTTTGAAGCATGCATTTTAGAAGTTCAAACTCGGGGGCACCATAGAAGTCCATTATATGGAGAGAAATCCTGAAATGTTTTACTCAAAAAACACAATTTCCTTACGACTGAAGAAAGAAAGACATGAACATCTTGGATGACAAGGGAGTGAGTACATTATCTGTAAATTTTTGTTCTGAAAGTGAACTACCCTTTTAAGATTTTGTGGTCCAGGGTCACATATGTGCTTATTTATGTTTCTGAATTGTTCTGAATGGAGAATATTGTGTTTTTCCGTGTTGACCATGTCCATTGGTGGTACTAGATCACTTGATGAGGTCCGCACATCCTTTGCGTGGAAACTACGCCGCAAAAAGAATACATTAAAAGCTTTCTTAAAAAGGCAAAATAATGCATGTACGTTCTCTTAATATGACAATAAAAAAAATAATTATTTCACTTCGAATATGTCAAGAAATGTACATGGTGGTACATATTTCTCAGACTGCCATAGTAGAACTGGTCATCCTTTGCAGTTATAAATGTCACACCCTGACAACAAGATGCCTAAAGCTTCAATAAAGAATCAAAAATCATTAATGTGCAATAAAAATGCCAGAGTTCCAAAAACGAGAAGGAAAAACAGAGACAGACAGAAAAATAGAGAAAAAAGACCAAATGCCTTTGGGCCAAGTAATGTTTGTTTTTCATGAGAAAACCACCAGTGTGGTTCGCCAATTCCCCCTTAGGCCACGGGAACCCAGCTTTCTGAAACAATAACTAGGAGCTACTGCAGGATGGCTGTTGGCATTCCCACGTCCGCAGCCTGCCACCCGGATACAGCTCATCCAGCATAATGGATTGAGAAGTTGAACCTTGGGGAGTTAGACCTCCATTTAGAGGTTAGGGGAAATATTCTGACAGTTCTGAAGGAGATGTTCTGCTCCAGAGAACATGGATGAAAGCTATAAAATGTGGGATCCGGTGGGTTTGGCAGAGCTACTTCTGGGTCAGCTCTGACTTAGCTACTAATAATAGGAGTTTAACATTGAATGAAGAAAACCAGTAGAGGACTAGGGTTGTGGGGTAACCGAAAACTAGGACAATGTACTTCTATGACCTATTACAAAACAGCCTTTTTTTTAAGAAGGATAGTTAGTTTAAAAAATACTAATTCTGTCATCATTCACTCACCATGTCGTTCCAAACCTGTGTGACTTTCATCTGTGGAACACAAACACATTTAGAGATAAACCTAATGTACCTTTTAGCTTTTGTACATACACACCCCAGTGATAGCGTTGTACCTTTTTTTCCTAAGAGTGTATAGACTTTTATGTTCCACAGATGAAAGGAAGTCATATAGGTTTGTTTCATTTTTGGCTGAATGCTCTGTATAACAGCATAAAACTATTTATTGTCCGCAGGTTCATTTCCGAAAATAGCACTAATGAGCACTTCAGCATATGAACTGAGGCAAAAGGAAACACTGTTCCACAAAGCACACTGTATCATGTTACGCCGCCACTCTACAAGTTACAGCTGAACGATAACAACATTAACATTTAATGGGAAAGCAATCTGGGTATTTTTGTCATAGATGCACTTGAGGGAAAGTGAGCAGGAGAAAGTAGGCAAGCAGACTGAGTTAAAGTTTTAGTGAGAGGGGCAACTCATCAAGATACAAGTGTAGCCGCCTGGTTCATAATATTATCATGACTGAGGCAATGTATGCAGACTGCTGATTTAATTAAGATAAGATTAGAACGCTATGGGTTAACAAACATAATGCTAGCAAATTGAATGCATACTCCTGAAAATAAGAAGCATTAATATTTACACAACCATGACCTTGTCTATATGGCCACCCACATATCAAACATCACTCTGATGTCTGAAGGAAAAATCAAATCAAGATTAAAAAGGAAAAAAGTTAAACATGTGGTATTTAAATTGTCTATGTATAAGTCTACGGGACTTTCATCCATTTAATCATCCACCCACAAATTAGCATCTTATTGCTTATAAAAGTAGTAATACTGCTTGCATCAACAAGCCTTTTGATTTTTTTTTTTATTTAGGTCCAGTATAAACAATGCTTAAGCCTAGTACTTAGGGTTCAAGGTTTGTTTAAATCCTTAACATTAAGTATGAGCAATAATAATCATCATATTGCCTTTGCAAACACCACTAATTATGAAAACACAATGCTTACATCCCATTTGGAAAGCATTTCTTTAAGCTCTCCGCAGGGAGTGGAGTCGTCTTTACTAGGACTACAAATTTAAATGTGACTCCAGTTAGCTTGCTTGAGACATTCGTGTTTCCACTTCGCCAACTTACGCAGAACGCATGCACAGGCATGCTACGAAAACAGAAAATTAAGGGCAACTTCCAACATGCAGGTCAATGCTTAAACAGTAATTACAAGAGAGAGAGAAAGTAGGAGGGAGAGCGAGGGGCGTCAACAGAGAGTGAAGAGAGAGAGTATGAGCAATAGAGAGAGACACACTGGGAGTGGGGTGTGATGGGAACTTAACTTTGCTCCAGGCATAAAGCAGACTCATCATTAGCCAAAGAATTTTTACTAGCTTTCCTTACTCAGCGCTAAAAACACAGAGGCTGGGCTTGGATTCTTTACAGACAGAGGCTGTGTTTCTATAGTTGACAACAAATCACAGTAGACATCATTTTTAATTTATAAAAACAAGTCTGTGAAGGACAGACGTTCAATATAAGATGTTTTTTGGTCAAATGGACATTTTTGAAAAGACAGTTTTTCATGTTTTTTTTTTTTAAATGGAATAATTTACAACCAACCAATCTATAACAGCTGTCTGACATTTCCAACAAATGAACAAAAAAAGTATAGTATGCCAAATAGAACACAACAGGACAATGTGTTTTCAACATTTTATCAAATTAATTATTAACCCAGGTATTAAACAGTGCCATGTTTTTTCAAAAAGGTTGGTTTTGACAAATTTAGATTTAGATTAGATTTGATTCTAATTTATAATCTTGCAATTCGATTTTATTTCTAGTTCGATTCAATGTTGATTATTTTGAATATATATCAGGTACAGTACATGCCAAATTTTCATCAGTTGGTACTACATTATTATTAAAATTGAAGGTTAAAATGACCTGATTTATATACAAATGCTTAAATCATATCAATTAAGTTTTTATAATAATAAAGTTACAATTACATAATTACATTTCTTTTCAAATCATTTTTTGAAGCATAAACATTTAAAAGGTGGCTGTCATAAAAACTTAACGGATTTATTCAAACATAAACATTAAAGAACCTTAAAATTATAATGAATATGTCATTTGGTGCCATATATTTAGCAAAGCACTCCTCTCAAGAGTTTTTTTCCAGCTGACAAATAACTTTTTTGTCATTGAATGTTTTTTTCTGAGGTAAATGTGATTGTTTACATTGTTTACAAGCTGCTATACTTACATCTTTCTGCAGTTGAAACACTTAGCATGAAACAGGATAGGCATTTCATTTAGTTGTACTTTTTCTTTTTCATACCTTCAGATGTTCACTAATGTTTATTTCGTGCTGAAACTGGTTAACGCAAAGGAGACGATCCGTTAACGTGCCCTTCCCGCTGCCGCTTCTCTTGAACTGAGGTGCTACAGCAATCAATCACTCCACATTAAACAGCACCAAAACGACATTTATTGTTTAAATACTGTAATAAAATAGACAGAATTTGAAATCTGAGACTTAGTTTCATATCAAAAGTAACAAAGCACAAAGCTTATTGTGATTTATTGGATGGGATGTGCGCTACAATATTTCGTTCATTAACTGAAAACAGGCTAGACTAACCGATTCTTGGAAAAGTAAAAATCAGAATCAATTTGAGAAATCAGTATTTTTTACCTAGCCCTAATTTTCAATCCAATCAATTTCAATTCAAGAAAATTTCAGTCGGACTAAAGCGTCTACATGACTTTAAAAAAAAAACAAAAAAGTGCAGTTTCTGAAGCAATTTAGAACTTGTTCTTTTCAGTTTTCTACTACTGCATTAAAAGTAGCCAGTGGTTAAAGTCCTCTGGTCAACTAGTTAAACATGGTGTAGGATCCTGGTGGACCATGTGTGAAGAGAGATCTTTGTAAAAGTGTTTTTCCTCTAAGAAATCTAGCATGTGGCAAACAGGTTGTGCTACACTCAAAGCTCTCATTTTAGATATTCATCTTGCTGAAAAGAACAGCAACTCATTATGCAAACAGAGGACAATGTAGTACTTTCCAAGTCTGTTTCTAGAGCTAGCACCAATGTACAGGGAAAGAAGTGGGACAATACACCTGCATACCAAGCAAGCCAAAGAGCATTCCATGTACTTTCTCAGATTCAGGCCGGTGTTAATCAGCGGTTTGGGCTGGGACCGTTGGAGCATGCTTGGCCCTCCCCACCGGGGGCCACTGTGTATGGAGCCCATTGTGCTCCAACATTAACAGACACAGAAGCATGAGTCACCTTCAAACCGTGTCTGGGTATTACCTACCTCATCCAATCAGAACGCTGGGAGAGGTGAACAGCAAGCACCTCTACAGTAACGTCACCATGGTCACGCCTGAGGTAAAGCCAAACTGCGGTCTCATGGTTGGGATTTGAGAAGTTTACCCAAAATACAAAACGCTTCTTAATGTGTGTCTAACAAAAACGCAGCTGGTCTTCTTTTGGTTGGCGTGATAATTAACGCCCACTGGATATATTAGCGTTAAGAACATACTTCCTCGCTATCACTGGCCAACCAGCTTACCAAACGCTAAAAAAGATGACAGAAAACAGTCAAAACATATGATTATGAGTGAATCACATGCAAGACACATAATTATCATCCAGTCAGATTGTTAGCAATAGCTAGAAGAATGCTAAAACAAAGGTATTAGCTTTTGACGTTAGTCACTGCTATTCTAATAAACAGAGACTGGTAATATAAATAGGCTATAGTCATCTTTCCAGTAATAAAATATTGAATTGTTCCATTAGCAGACGCAAATTAAGATCAATAACTTCATTAGAGGAAGTATATAAGGTCATCTGGCTAGCATCTGACACAGAAGTATTAAATGTAATATCATCACTGCTGTCTGTTGCATAACCTAAGTCTGGTGCTCTAGCCATCATTGGCTCTATCCCAGTTGAGGGGATAAATGTTTATCTCTCATTCTCTGTCCTCCTCTCTCATTTAGACATAAACAACATAGTCAGCCTGTGTTTACTACTAGACAGTGCAGTTTATTTCTCTGATCCAAAACATAGTGAATTGCCTACTGCATCCAGGCAGCTGTCTTCTCTAACTAGCTTGAAACCTTATAATTGACGAATTTAGAACACTCTACATTACAGTGACAGAGATGACGTGGCTCAACTTATTTCAATAGACTCTGGCGTTAGCATGCTGCAAAGCTAAAAGGGTGAAACTACATAAATATTAAAGGGATAATTCATCCCAAAATGACAATTCTGTCATTAATAACTCACCCTCGAGTCGTTTGAGTATTTTAACGATGTCTTTACAACCTTTCTGGGCCTTGAACATGTCAGTTGCGTTGTTGTTTATGCAGAGTCAGGAAGCTCTTGGATTTCATCAGAAATATCTTAATTTGTGTTCCAAAGATGAACGAAAGTCTTACGGGTTTGGAACATGAGGATGAGTAATTACTGACAGAAGGTGCATCCCAAATTGCGTACTTATGCCCTATTCTATAATGGTTTGTAGTATAAATAGTGCAACTGTGTTCACACTAAAAATTCCAAAGAATTAAAAGTGCACTATAAATACCAGGATGACACACTCAAATAACCTAAAAAACGAAGTGTGGAATGTTGAACACCGAGTGTCGAAGGGAGTGGGGGTATCAAACTCTGTTTATGAATGACAAAATAACTTTATATAATTCATACACTACATGGATGAGTACATAGTGTATAAGTGCATAGTGTGTAGTGCATCATTTGGGACGCAGTTAGAATTTTCATTATTAAGCAAACTATCCCTTTATGTAAACTATGATTGGAGAAGACTGGCATACATCACAAAATTCAACATTTGCATGAATGCATCATTCACAAAGAGATCATTAACATGCATTTCGAAAATATACAGGGTGAATTTCCATTTTGTGCTAACTTTTTGAGCCACAAAGGCCTACACTAACTTGTTTGACTTAGAAAAATTAAGAAAAATAAAATTGGTTATTTAGGATGAGCATGAGCAGACAGGAATAAACAGTTTGCCTGAAGGTTAAACAAGCCCAATTTCCATCCGCAGAATCAGAAAGCGGTCGAGGAAGGGAGGACGGGGAGAAAAATGAAAAGCTCAAAGAAGACTGCCTTTAAGGATCAATACGGACATGATGAAAATCCAAGATGAATATCCAGTGAAAACAAGACTGTGTGATGGTTATGCATCACTTAGGGCTTGACTCTCAGCTTACAGAATACTTGACAGAAAAATAAATGAGCTAGGAAAACCAATCAACTGTGAATAAAAGCTGGAAACTAAACAACTGAAGGTGTATTATCCAAGATGAAACTATCAGACAAAGATCAATAGGTTTAAAGTGAAGTTTAAAGGGAGGTTCGAGTTACAGTAGGAAAGGAAATTAAACGGGAGGAAAAGGGGGAATTCCTAAACTTTAATCTTAATGTCAATCCTTTACTTTCTCTCTCTCTCTGGGCAACAGCAACCCATCTGGAATAACAACCCTGTCAATCATCAGAGCAAAATACCAATCAAAGGCTGATCACTCACTTCAAGTCTGACCTTGTGATTCCAATCTATGCTGGTTCATTTGAATAAAAGGAAACAGCAGGTCTTAAATATACAAAAAAACTGTCATTATGGTTTTAAAAAAATTAAAGGACAATACTTCACAAAATAGCCTAACCCTCAATCAAACAGACCAAGCCTATTGCCTGCAACAGAACAGTTGGAATTTAGTTGGCATGATTTTTCAGGGACTGTTATCAGGCCATTCTACAGGATTTTACTGAAATACCCTGAGTAAACCCTCACAAGCTAGAGTTTGGGCGAGTTCAGTGAGTGTGGGTCTGTAGCAAGCAGGATTAGACTGTTCATACTAAATTCTACAGCTCAATGGAGCAAGAACTGCAAGCGAGCTGTTGCATCGCTCACAGACGATCGCATGTCACTTTAAAATGGTTTTAGAATAGAACAACTTGATAAGGCATTTACGACACATTGTACTTCCTTAACATGACAACTTTTAGAGAGATAAAGATGTAAGGCATTGCTTAGACTAATTAGAACATGAAAAAGAGACGTCTTACAGCAGAACTGCACCATGTGGTTATAATTTTAGAGGTTGAGCATTTTTGTAATCTTTCATTTAAAATCTATATAGATAAGCTTTTTTGTCTTTGGAATCATGTCCAAGGAAAAGCACACAGAAGTAAAAATGGCCCTTTTTGATGTCATGTGGACTTTAATATTGTCCAAGAATTCATTTTGATGATGCTTTGCCATTAATGTATAGCCCATGGTAGGACTTCATCGTACTATCAACACAATCCTTTAAGCACAAAGTTACCTGTCCCTTATGTCGCTTATAAAGGGTTCAACCCTGGGTGTGTGAACATTATAAGCATTCCTGCACCTGAGGAAACTTGATGTTTGGCTGATAACATGCCATTGCTAAAGCACCATATTTAATCTGCAGCGTAAAACGTAATGACTTCTATTCCAGGCAATGATGAAGAGCTGCCACATCACCCTAAACGTGTCCCCTGCAACAAAGGAAAAAACCAATGGTTGGGAACAATGACCCTACTCCTCTTTGTTATCTTTGGAGTCTCTTCTGACTCAAGCTTCTGGAAGGTCTATAGATTAGCAGGTGTTGACTAGGGAGTTGACCTCCTAACCTCTTACGTCATTTGTGGTCTAGAGGTTAACAGGAATGGCCCGTACAAAGGCACGAAACCAAGGCCTTGGGCCTGTCAAGGTGAAAGGCATATTTAAGCATTTGCCCAATCACGCGGTGAGGGCTGATACAGGTGAACACCACCAGCACAGAAACTTGCACTGAAGGATAATTCAAATGAATGGGTCGAGAGATCGCCAAGTCATATTAGTTTCTTAGTCGTATAGAAAAGCCTCTCAAGTTATATGTACCACTGAAAAACAGAGATCCTTTTGATTCCTGAAATTTCATGTTTCAATCTACTTTGCTTTCTCTTGTTGTTACAGTCATGAATATTTACATATTAGAGTAACCATTTGATGCATATTTTATATATTTTCCACAGCATAGATAAAAGGGGCATTTCCTTCAAGGAAGCAAGAGAGGCAGTGCCTCCTTATAATATTCATAGTACAAAAATACCACAATGCCAACATTATAAAACATAACATTAAGTGTATAAATCACTTTTTCTAAAACTTACAGCAGGAGCTGGTGTCTCTCTCGCGTCTCGCCTCCCCCTAGCCCACTGTGTTTTAACAGACCCCCTAAAGCATGGGGTGGGTTTGATGGGAGGTAAAATAAATGGGGAAAAGTAACAAGAGAAGAGGCAAAGCCTCCATCGTGATATGATATCTGGTTATGCTTGGCTGTGATTGGTTCATGTAATAAATCCTGCCCCTCTTGTTTGTGCACGTTCTGCGTTTGCAAATCAGTCTGAATGAACAATATAATGGTGTCAAAAGCTGGACCAACCAACTCACACACTTAGATATAACCACGTTGTTCCATCAAAATAAGACTTAAAATGGCCTGAAAACATGATCTATGGGAGTATTTAGTGAGTAATCAGCTTTGTGAAATTTAAAGTAAATCTGTGTCTGTGACCAATATTTACTGAGCTTTGATGACTGATGGTTCTATTACCAATTAAAAAGAATAGAATAGCTGGACACAAATTTAAAAAAGTTCACAAATTAATTATATTGTTCAAATTGTTACTACTTGGAATAAATGTAAAATGCTTAAAAACACCAACTTGATGAGACTCATACTTGACTTAGAATATTGCATTTTTCTGATAGTGTAAGTAAATGTTTACCAAGAAAATGTGAAGGGGACATTAATTTACATTTGATTTAAAAAAAAAACAAAACACTTTGAGGACTTTGCCTCCTCATTTCAAAACACCACGGCACACAACTGCTACATGGCTACATTTCTAGCATGGGACGCAACATTTTATTCAAAATTCATTGGATAATGACTAAATAGCTACCATACTTTTTGGTTTTATTAAGATTTTACCAAGAAGTAGGCAAAAATAAGCTTTCGTTTGTCCTCTACGACTCCTATTCTTTCCAACAACAAAGTGGAAAGACATTTCTGATAGCACATAAAGACAGCGTGAGATTGGGGCAGTGTTGTGAGAAGGTCAACCCACCGGATAGGACTGCTTCCGCTGTAATGCAAAATTCCTTCCAAGAAAACTAGAGGTATATCCTTCAAAGGAAAACCCTTTGGCATAAGGTAATTCTCGATTAAGCTCTTGTGTCCATGGGCTTTTGGTGGCACGTTTTCATTTGATGTTTTGTGTTTGCCAGTTACATTCCAAAGCATCTCTGCTCTTCGTTTGTCTTTTGATGTGTCCACAGTTACTCTTCCTCAAAGCAGATCCCTGGGGATTGTATTTGGCTTCCTCAAACACTGAGGTATGCGTTTGGACCTTAGAAATGATTCACATTCTTTGAGGCCTTTGGTCAAACAAATCAGAACAGTTAACAAGCAGAGTGGAGACACAAATGCGACTTTAATGAAGAAAAGTCAACTTAAATCCTTAATCAAGCTTAGGAATGCATAGAGTGATGAAAGGTCGTGTTTCTCGATTGTTCTGCACATTTCTAAATTCGTCAAGGCCTCAATAACGTGACTCAAAACAAGAAGAAGAGGACAAATTGTGTGTTTTATTTTAATGCCCCACTGGCATGCGGTGTCATAGCTTGGCAACAACGCAAACATTTATTTGAGATCAAAGTCTGAGGTGTAACCATGGAGATGTGGCACAAGGCGGCATACCGGAGAACTCATAAATATGACAAAGCCTTGGGTGTACTGTCAAAAATATGAAAGCAGAGCTTGTCTTTGCAGAACTTGCCACCACTGTGCTATGGGGCTGGATGGAAGGAGACAGTGAGTGGATTTTAGTGTGTTGCTATGGAGTTGCTATAGTGTTTTGGCTGATTTCTAGGGCGTTACTAGTGTTTTGTGAGTGCTTGTTTGATTCAAAAGAGTCAACATCAAAAGAGTCAACATCAAAGTCTCTATGATTGTCTGCTCTCTAGAAATGATTCAGGATCCTCTTTCAATGAAAGTACTTCCATTTTTCATTCTCTTTTATCATACAGCAACCAAAAGCTAGATTATTTATTGATCAATACACATTTACTATTTAATCTAAAAAATAGAACCTTTCAGCAAAAATAGAACTTTTCAACAGGAAACATTGGTATCTGCAGTGCAAATTATTGAATTACATTTTAATTTTTACATGAAAACCATTCATTCCTAAAGGAGAAGTTCACTTCCAGAACAAACATTTACAGATAATGTACTCACCCCCTTGTCATCCAAGATGTTCATGTCTTTCTTTCTTCAGCTGTAAAGAAATTATGTTTTTTGAGGAAAACATTTCAGGATTTTTCTCCATATAGTGAACTTCTATGGTGCCCCCGAGCAAGACAAGTGTTTGAGGTTAAAAAGTATATAAATTGTAATTTAAAAATTTGGATCGTTTGAAGATGCATTTAATCTGCATTTTGGAAGTTCAAACATGGGGCACCATAGAAGTCCACTATATGGAGAAAAATTCTGAAATGTTTTCCTCAAAAAAACAATTTCTTTACGACTGAAGAAAGAAAGACATGAACATCTTGGATGACAAGGTGGTGCACACATTATCTGTAATTTTTTGTTCTGAAAGTGAACTCCTTTAAGTGTGCTTAATTTAATATTATTAATTTTATCATAGCCTTGTAATTGTTTAGATATTACTCCATCATTGTGCCAGAAATACAACAATTAAAAATTGAATTAAAGAACACTTAAAGGGAAGAGGAGAAGACGGAAGAGAAGAAATTGTTGAATAAAGTCCTTATTTTTGTTTTCTTTGTGGACAAAAAGCATTCTCGTAGCTTCATAACATTTAAGGTTGAACAACTGATGTCACATGGACTATTTTAATAAAGTCCTTACGGCCTTTCTGGATCTTGGATGTGTTAGTTGTGTTGAGGTCTATGCAGGGTAAGAAAGCTCTGGGATTTCAAAAAAAAAATGTTAATTTATGTTGTAAAGAAGAACGAAGATCTTATGCGTTTGGAACGACATGAGGGTGAGAAATTAATGACAGAATTTTCATTCTTGTGTGAACAATCGCTTTACAAATATTGGTTTAAAATGATATCACTGTTAAAACAACACGTTACTCATTGGACATAATTTAGCTATAATTTATTTATCTGCAAATAAACAAATGGTGAGTGACGAGACGAGTTACATACCAAAGTTAAACTCATAAGGTTAATTGCCTAAACAAGAATACTGAATGAACACTAAAAACAACAGTGGAGATAAGAGCTACTGTAATAACCTCTGAACTATACATTGTTTTCTGGTTTTCTGCTCTTTGCTCCTATAATAAACAAGTATCTCGTATCAGGTGAAACTGATTTGAGATCCTAAAATACCAACTGATCAGCACGCTTTACGCCGCATGACAGAAAGAGAAAACAGACACAGTGAGAGATGAGAGATGGAGGGGGAACAGATCAAAAGCTGATAGTAAGAAAAGAAAAATAGAAGCAAAAAGAGAGCTGGTTTGTCTTGTTGTGCAATGGTGAATGTAAGCAGACAGGCTAATGCCTAATCACGCAGAGTGGCCTGGTTTTACAACTGACTCATACCAAGCGCCCTGCTGAAAGGAATGTTCACAAACTACTGGCCAAATCCACTCCGTTTTATAATCATTGTTTCTGCTCGCACACAATCAAAGCTAACAGGCAGCCGTGCAAATAATCACTGTGTGACAAAGTGTCAGCCGATATCATTAAAAACACACTGGCATCTCTCTCCAAGTGTTCTGCAATTCTTTGTGCAATACACATTTAAAAAAATAAATAAATAAATAAATATATCATATTGGCCACTGGCCACTGCTGTTTGTGCTCCCTGTTGAGTATGGATTGACGAAGTGAAAGTGTTAGTTGCTATACCAGCTACGCTACCTATTTTTTTAGCCGCCTGACATCAGCTCAGCTATTTCCAGAAACAAATATCTTTTTCAAAGAATTGCTGTGTAGTGTGACAAAACACTATGTCACTGTTTTTTGGTTACACTGTAATCAAATGCATTCTCCATATCTTCTTACTTATGTATCAATGGCACCTTCAATTAACTAAAGCAAAGAGCTTCATTTGAATGTAAAAAGAAGAAAATTCTGATTCTTTTTAGTTTTATTTACAGTCAAACCAAACCATTTGTTCAGACACCTTCAACATTTCTTACATTGTTTACTCTCAGTAGTTTAGAAAATAGTAATAAAATATGACAAGAACTCGAGTTAAACTGTGTCAGAACAAATTCATCTTGATAATCACAAATCAATTACAGTCAAACCAAAATTTATTCACTTTCAAAACTTATTTTGTTAATTACATTATTAGAGTTTGTTCAACATTATTAGAGTTTATTCAAGAATCAAGCAGTGTCCGAACAAATTCTTCTTGATAAGGTCAGATAACTTTGATAGAAAGGTATGTAACAAAACATGGTCAAGTCAAACTGTCAAATCAAATTTTTGGTCCCAAATGTTTAGCAATTTTACTGGTAGTCCACTGTATGAAGAATTTGGGGGTATAATATGTCACAGTTTACTTTATTTTGCTATCCTCACTTACATAAATGAACTATAGTGTTCTGCACCCATAGCTATTAGTAAAAAAAAAAATCAAATTATAATTGGTGTCTGAATAATTTTTTGTTTTACTGTAGTGTAAACTGATCTGTAAAAAATTAATTCTAGCAACCCATAACAAAAATTAACTACCAATCAAAAATGTGAGCTTGGTTTTGAAGCAAAGCCTTTTGTGCACACCAATGCTGCTTTTATTGAATCAAAAATACAGTAAAACTAAAATATTATACCTTATATATTATATAATATACTTTGTGTGTAGGGATGAGCGAAATGACCAAAATCTTATATCACAAATATGAGTCATTTTATTTCACGGAAACAATACATATTTTTGCTTTAAATACGTTTTTTATGATATCAAAATTTTGGATACCACAGAAATTTCATAATTCTTGTCACCAGTGTCAATATCACAAACCATACTTTCCTAAATTAAAGAAAAAAAAAAAAACTCAAGCTCACTGAAGACAAGTAAACAGTCAGCGAATAAAAAAATAATAATATAAGCAATAGGACAAAAAAATACAGTAGAACAAATAAATTAGAAATGCTATATGTTGTATAAAGTAATCAAATGTATAAAAACAATGGCATATTCTTTACTGTGCGAACTAAATATACATTTCTTCTTATTAAAGTTACAAAGTGATTTATTGAAGAGCATTGAGAGGTTTTCTCTTTTGTTGTTTGATTAAACATGACTGTCAGACAGCAGGAATATTAGACTGCTATCACTTTAAGAGCTGCCTAGATCCAATATACTGTTACACATTTGTTTTCTTTCACAGCTATTTGCTTTCATTTAAGACTTAAATTACTGTGTTTATGAGGCTACTTGCAAAAGACAGGCATTTTGACACATACAAGTGTGTGTATTCAACATTCAAGGTTTAAAAAGCAGCAAAAATAACTCTTACACAATCATGCATTTTTAAACTGCAGTGCTTAAAAACGCATGCAAACGATAAGTTTTCGTCACCGTGTTGCACAGCAACGTCACAAGAGCGTGTAACCACTACAAATCTCTACTGGTTGACAAATTTATACTGGTTAATCTATAAAGTGCACTATATATATTCCAACTAGGCCTGACATGAAAAGGTCTGAATACAAAAATGCTGACACTATTAACAAAGAATAGAAACGTTTGTGTGGGTGATATAAAGAACTCACATTGCATAATTAGTCTCTTCTATCCACAACAAGTCTCAACAAATCTATATTTGATGATTAATATGCATTAGGAGCAGTACTTCAGTCCAATGACATTTGTGCAGGACAAACCAGTGCAAAGCTGGAGAAAAAGAAACCAAGCAACCACCAAAATGTAGTGTCACTCATCTGTATTTGTGCTCAGTTACATGTTAATACATGTTAAAATGCCAGTTTGACTGTAGTCTAATTTCCATCTAATTATGAGCTGTTTGGGAAGCTAGAACTTCGCAGTAGCTTCCCCAACACGTGGTGGCCTCAGTACAGGTTATACAACATATTCCTCTTTTGAACTCTGCCCACTAACACTAAAGGCTTCAAATATTGAACTAAGAAGCTGTTGAACACAGACAAATATGCTTGATAAGAGGGAGCAACAGTGTAGGTCACGTAGTTCATTCTCTATGTGGTGGCTGGTGCACGTTAATCAGTGACGACTCAATGTGCAGCAATGCGTCACTGCGATGCTGACAAAGCACTGAGATATTTCTCAAGCAAACAAAAAGAGCTAAACACACAAGCTTGGAAAGGGGCTATTTATAGACTGTCTACGCCAGTGAGGAAGAGTGATGAACGCACAGCTGTCACAATCAAACGGCTAGCTAATGCATGTGCACACACCGTGACCACCATTGTGTTCCTAAGAGAGGAACCCAAACGCAAAAGGTGCCGCTATCATCATATATGCATCATTACGAAGGCACGTGACGGAAATGATTGTGGAAATGGCAATGCCTCATGTATCATAAACAAGGAAGAGCATACATTCTGAACTGAAAGTGAGTCAGTCTGTGTAGTACTTGGAAAGACCAGACAGCTAAGTAAGACGGAGCGAAATGTAATCTGAGGAGAAGGGTGACCGCTCAGAGGGCCAGTACTGGGAGTCTTGGTCTCATTGCATTCCAGCTCTTCGATTATGTGTGCTGATTTGGTCCGACAGTTAATTGGATGTAGCACATCATGCTTTGAATGTTGAGCGGTGCATTAACAAGACCTGACATCTAAGGGAGCCCTCCCACAGACTCTGTACCTGTTACTTTAGTCAGTTTTCAAACTTTCAAGCTGCTCATAATCCTGAATCTCTAAAGGAAAACATGGGAATGCAAAGCAGCCTTTAGCACATATCAGTGGTAACAAATAAAGGCAGGCATTTCCCTTGTTGAAAAGATTACCAAAATACTCCACTATATAGCCTGGAATGTTCTACCAACAAAAGGCGTTCAAAAAGCGTTCAAAGCTGGTCGCTTACCTTGCTCACCCATGACTGAATCTCAGAGGTATTTGTAGTGTTGATGTGACCTTGTTTGGAAAAAATGGTGACTGCAAAACATGCCGTCCCATGCTTGTTTAGGCGGCAAAGTCTCATTCCAGGCACCAGCAACGGCAAATGTACAATGTCACAAAACTGCAAAACCAAATTTTTATGTTTGACATTATACAACGGCAGTTAACTAAGGTGAAACTGTTTTGACATTTGAACAATAGGTCATTGAGTGCAAACAATTAATTTGAACAACAACCGCAGGTTTAAAACAGCAATCCACAAGTTGTAAAAGAAAACGGTGCTTTGACAAAAGCATTTCGGCTTCTTCCAGTTGTTGATTTGCTTGTACGAGGGCCTTGTTTGGTTAACCAGACCTTACAGGTCACTAGAAGCAGAAGATAAGGAAATGTTAAGGACTGTTTTTCATCCACATGACAGCTTCCAATCCCAAACATTTGCCAGTTAGTCCAGGTTTCCTGTTCAAATGTCACAAATGTACAGCAAATTCCCAAGGACTTGAGTACAAAAATTTCATCCATGAATTTTGCATGTTAAAAAAATTAATACCCCATGTTGTGTCAACCACGTTTACACACTGCCTCCAAAACTTTCATCCGACATTAAAAAAAAAAAACGGATCAGGTGCAATTTATTGCATTTTTCACATCCATAGCAAGCCTTTAGAGAATTGTTTTGACACTGTACAACCAAAATACAGAATGGGATCTGACAAGTTGATCCACTTTGTCTCTTAGTACAAAGAATTGTATAGGTCCTTGCACATTAAGTTCATGAAAATTTGTGGTCTTCTTTTTAATATGCGTCTCCATTAGGGTTGTAACGATATCACAATCTCATGATAAGATAATATCTTCATATGAGGTCCACTATATTATTGAGATATTTAAAAATAAAAAAAGACAAATTAAGTTTTGAAACATTTTTTTCATGTAACATGAAATTATGTACATTTTTATGTTGAAAAAAAATGATTCATCAAAGAAATTAACACTGTTGATAAGGAGGTTGAACTCGCCCTCTTCTCAATGCTATCTTGGGATTGGATGGATCCTATATTTCCTTTTTTTTTTCAAGAAGAGAAAAGACAACAGAGGTTTGTGAACATTCGGGATGTGCGTGCATCATGGTTGCAGAAAAAACCCGGGAGAGATAGCCTTTACGGCTAGTGAATTAGATCATGGATATGGTACAAAATATTTCGAAACTTTACAAAAATCCCTGGAAGATTCCAAAAAAAATCCTGGAAAGTTTCCAAAATTTCTGGAATGTTTCTGAAATTTACTGGAAATTTTCCACCTTTTTGCAACCCTAATTAGATGTCATTTTTTAAAAATGTTTTCCGCTTATTACAAGAGCTTGTCACCCAGCTATAATCACTGTTATTTAACGAAATTGACATTAGATAGTGGTGTAGTCTTACAGATCCGAAACAGCAATGATGTTTCTTTTTATTGCCGAAGCCTACCTGGTGGCAGAAAACTCGCTATTTTTGAGTTAAATACAGTTATAAAGTCAGAATTAGGAGATATAAACCTTAACTAAAAGAAAAAAAAGTCTGAATTGTGAGATAAAATGTTAACAGTAATAGGTTTAAATAATATTTCATGCTGAACAGCATATGTGAATATTATGTAGACCTATTGTTTTAAATCAAATTTATGCTTTAAAAATAGAGTAATCATAGCCGTTTTCATCCATAGACACCATTTGAAGCTAAACGCAGACGTTTAAATGGACATACTTTGATGACAGTTTTCTATAAAAATGATCAAAAGGCACAAAATATTTTTTTCTCTTATTCTATAGATTTTACCCATTTACCTTCACTTGTTACCAGTGTTTTTCTGCAATCACTATACGCACACAGTTGCACGTGATGTAACTGTGACATCTACACAAAATTTGTCTATTGTTTTGCGAATTTTTTTACAACAGATTAATTCATACGCATCGAATTCAGTGTGCAAGGTTTCTGTGCGTGACAAATTTTTAGGATGACAATACGAAACAACGCATACGAAAATTTCGGATGCCTAGTCAGGCTTTAGATTTGCCAAACATCCTCTCAGAGAGTGAAAAACGACCTGGCTCATAGCCGCCAGCAACTCCTTCAGCAAGAAACAATCATAAATATTTATTTCTCAGGATTGCGAATTCCATCCAAATGGGACACAATAAAAAAAAATGATGGACAACCGTATCAATGTTCATCTCCAGTTCTCCTGTGCAGAAACCACATAAAGTTAAGAATGTCGTTGTTTATGCTGGATTGGGAATTTTTGTGGAAAACCGCCAAGCAGACCGGACACGGAGGCTTTTATCTCCAAACAGGTCGTGAGGACTTTGAGACTCGGCCAAATGTCAAACAATAGCATTTGCGTTTATTAGAGCCAAGCTGGTGCAAACACTCAAAAACTAAAACAAATTTTCAGTCACCTTAGATAAACAAACATAGCAAGGGAACATTAATCAACCATTCTGGCTTGTGATATGAACTTTCAGATCTGTAATACTAAACAAAAACGTCACGGATTAAAGTTACAGTGGGACAAGGCTAAGGTGTTTGCAACAGTCCTGATCATTTTCAAACTCACAATGAATTAATAGGAGACGAAGTTCAGGACAGACTTTATAGACGTTATCAGCGCCCATCAGCGGGAAACAAAGTTTAGGTTTCAGGCGGAGAACCAGGAGGCTCTGCAAGAGTCCAATAACTCACAGCGAGCTGCTAAATGCACACAGTAGAACAGTGAGCCCTATAAATTTGAAGCCACAGCAGGAAGTACAGGGAAACAACCTACGGAAAGTCCAAATGTCTGGTTTACTGCATATCTTTTCTCAAAGCAGTTTCAGGGAATCCACGGACACAGGACCTGTTTTGTTCAAGAGGTGTGAGACATATGGTCGTGAGACACCATATCAGGCGCAGAAGATAGTTTCAGCTGATGAAACCCTGGCTAAATGTGTTTAGACAGCATGTCATAGTCATTAACTTCCTTCACACATACACATGCTCAAACTGCATGCCACGCTCCCTCGCTTATGCTCGCTTCAACCCCAGACGGAATCAAAATAAAGTGTCAAAATGTTAAATAATTTAACCAGGCCCACATATGCATTCTTGCAGTAACAGCCCTGGAGAGACCATGGGGCATGAGTGTGTATACTTGCACACTTATCTCTCAAGACACCCTAACATTAAGTCTTGGCCTGCGCCCACTTCCCAAACTACTTTACCTTGGCACAGCGCAAGAGGCTAATGACAGGATGTCTTCAGCCCAAGCAGACATACTGGTCAGCCTCCAACAGTAACTATCCGCAGGGCAGTGGATCTGGGTGGTACGCAGGCATTCACAGGTCCAGTATGGCATACTGCGCTAACAAGCCTCCCTTTGCTCATGTTGGGGAATGTGAAGGGTTGAAAGGGTGGGAGATAGCAGTGGTGAAACTTATGAGTTGGCATGTTTTGGAGGCCAATTGTGACCAGCTGATACACTCTTGAAGGAGTAGTTCACTTTCAGAACAAAAATTTACAAATAATAGTACTCACCCCCTTGTCATCCAAGATGTTCATGTCTTTTTTTTCTTCAGTTGGAAAGAAATGATGTTTTTTGAGGAAAACATTTCAGGATTTCTCTCCATATAGTGGACTTCTATGGTGCCTCCGAGTTTGAACTTCCAAAATGAGGTTTAAATGCAGCTTCAATGAGCTCTAAATGATCCCAGCCAAGGTAGAAGGGTCTTATCTAGTGAAACGATCGGTTATTTTCTAAAAACATTTACAACTTATATACTTTTTAATCTCAAACGCTCATCTTGCCTAGCTCTGCGTGAACTGTGTATTCCGGTTCAATATAGTTAGCGTATGTTGAAAAACTCCCATCTTATTGTTTACAAAGTGAACTTGCAAATAAGATCAAACACCCTTTACAAAAAAAGGTAAAACAGCGATGTAGGACTACTTTGAAGTTGGAGAAGAAAATGAGATGGGAGTTTTTCGACATACCCTAACTGTCATGAACCGGAATACACAGTTCACGCAGAGCAAGGCAAGATGAGCATCTGAGGTTAAAAAGTATATAAATTGTACTTTTTTTTAAACAATAACCAATCGTTGTGCTAGATAAGACCCTTCTTTCATCGGCTGTGATCATTTAGAGTCCTTTAAAGCTGCATTTTGGAAGTTCAAACTCGGGGGCACCATAGAAGTCCATTATATGGAAAGAAATCCTGAAATGTTTTCCTCAAAAAACATAATTTCCTAACGACTGAAGAAAGAAAGACATGAACATCTTGGATGACAAGGGGGTGAGTACATTATCTGTAAATTTTTGTTCTGAAAGTGAACTACCCCTTTAAGGTTGCATTAAGAGCCTTGAACATCCATGGAACCTTTTAAATGCAGAAAGGTTCATTATAGTCAAAAAATGTTCTTTAGACTTTTCTTTTAAGAACTGTTCACTGAAGGGTTCTTTGAGGAACCAAAAATGGTTCTTCTATGGCATCACGGCAAAAGCAACCCTTTGGAGCCTAATTTTAAAAGTGTACCACAGCTGTAGCATGTTCTCCATCATCTACAACACATGATACAGTATGTTATTCCACAACCCACGGTCATTACAAATAATGAAACGGAGAAAATATGTATAGTATTATCTCAATCTGTTAGTGATCAAACTCACTGCCTTCTAGTCTTGATTTATGTGAGGGTTGCCTGGAGGAGAACATGCTCTAGTCAGATATTTCACGTACATTATAAGGAAGGCATGCGAGTTAACTGATGCAGTGACATTTAATGATGGATTTTAGATTACAGCTTTTTCTACTCAAGTTATATAACTTGGCTGGAGTTGTGTCTGTGTTAGCAAATGTGGTTGCAAAAATGCCAGTTTGCACAAATGGACCAACAGATCACTTACAAAAGAGCTGCTATGAGGTTTCCATGTTTATGGAGAATGATAAAACAGTTAAAACCTGCTGTTGTACTCACATAATATAGCTAGGTAAAGACCCGCATAGCAAATATGGTTCCAATAATGCGCTCTTGTCTACTTTAGTTACAAAACATATATTGGATACTGTGTGTAAGCAAATATGGTTGCAACTCCAACACAGTAGAAATGGGATGACTGATCATTTACACAAATACCTCAGTATTACTATGTTTTAAATATGTTTTGGAAAGTAGCATTATGGTAATACCACATTCTGCTTTGAAATACATGTAAATTAGTGATGTCAAATGATTAATCACGATTAATAACATCCAAAATAAAAGTTTGTTTACATAATGTGTGTGTGCGTGCGTGTGTATACATATATCAAAATTATAAATAAACAAAGCATATTTTTCTTAAAAATATACATGCATGTGTGTGCATTTATTTACAGTTGTCATCATTTGAAGTGGATCAAAACCTTTCATGAAAGTTGTCCTAAAACCAAAACAATACCCGTTGTCTTAGGACAAATTTAATTAACATTTTTGATCCGCTTCAAACATCGACTACTATATACATAATAAATACACACACATATATTACATAAATGAAAACTTTCATTTTGGATGTGATTAATCACAAATAATCAAGATTAATCGTTTGACATCAGTAATGTACATACATGGCATATTAATCAGTGTCATGGTATACACCAAAGTATCAAGGACAATATATAGACATGGTACCATAGTAATACCATGATTTTATACTTAGTTCACAAAACCTGGCTAAAATATGGGTGCAACTAAGTATGTGAGCCATTTTTTACACTGTATAACTATGTTTGACATGGTGCCATTGGTAATACCAATAAAACGTACAAAATTGTCCTTTAGTAATATGGTATCAAAGCATCATGACCAAGTATGCATTACCATGACTTTATAGACAAAACGTTTTTATAAAAGTCCAATAAAAGTCCAGTGGTACTGACGGTTTTATTTATACAATGACACAATGTTTGTCTATTTTACTTGACATGGTAATACCATGTTTTTATACTTAATGTCAAAGTTTGGCTAACATTTGCCAACATAAACCTTTGTTAATAACCATGGTTTTACTACAAACAAAACCCAAAAACATGGTTACCATAGTTAAAGCATGGTAACCACGGTTTTGCTACACTAACCATAGTTTAACCGTTGTATTTGTAGTAAAACTGTGGTTATACAAATGCTAATCAATAAGCCAAAAAACATGGCTACCACACTTTTACAGTAACAAAAGCACGTTTAATATTCGTAAGTGAAATGTGGTTGCAATAAAGACAACCTTCTTGTATAAGAAATGGACATTCTTATACAAAAAGTATACCACAGTATCACCATGTTTTTGGAAGTACAATGGTAATACATATGGAAAACCATATGAATACTGTGATTATAAAAAGCATCTGATACCATAGTCCTTCTACTACCTCTACCTGGATGAAATGGTTAACTTTAAAACCAGTGTACTCACCTCATTGGACGGTATGCTGACAACACCTGTTGACCTCCTCTTCTCTCTTAATTTTCTTTTCTCTATCTGTCCTTTTCCCTTTCTGGCACTGGGTCCTGAGCACTTCTTTTCTTTGCTCTTGCTGTGTGTGGGACTCTCCTTATCACTGTCATCCACACCAGCGGGACTCGAGCTCTCCCCCTGCGGGACTCCACTCACTTTCTCCGGCGTCTTCTTCAAGTTTTCCCCGGGCGGCTCGGGTTTCTTCGGTTCATCCTCCGGTCGCTTCAAAGCGGACGAAGAGGCGGACCGGGCCACCGGATAAGAGGACGAAGAGGAGACGCAGTTAACCGAGCTGCCGTTGTTGTTTAACTCAGTTGTTCTCCCGGTGGCAGCGGCGATATCTCCAAGCATCTTTGCTCTCATCTTCTCACGCTTTGCTTTCCATTCCTCCAGAAAGTCCGTTGCGCTGTTAGATTTAAATCCTCCCGTTGCCATGATTTGCTTTTCAGATTGTTTCGTGCCAGTCAAATCACCTTGTAAACACAAACAACACACAAATATTTTGGATCAGACCCGCCGCATTCCTCAGAAGTGTTTGGAGATTGTTTTAAAATAATCACAAAGTCCGCTTTTGAAGTTGACCGAAACTGTTATGAACTCGCTTTAAAGACTCGAAAACTGTCAAGCAAGTGCTGTCTCGAAAGGTAGTATCCGGTAAAGCTCACCTGGGCGCGCATGAACATTCGACAGGAGTTCAGGTGAACTGATCCGGTGGAATGAACTGGATTAGTTACAGGCGCACTCGAGCGCCGAGTCCTGCCCCTCTTCCGAACAGTTTCCGAGGAGTTACGGAAATGAACGGAAATACCCGAATAAACGACGATAGAGTGTTGTCGTAATGTCGTTACGTTAGCACATTTAGCAATAGTTGTTGTTTTTTTAATTCACACTCAGCACTGTTAGTTTATATTATTTCACCTTAGTTTTAATTTATTTTGCACTAATTATACAATAACATTCTATATTATTTGCACTATTATTACTTTACATCGCAGTTTGTTGTTGGCTATCCTGGAAATGCTTCAGCAAAACAACTTTAGATAGATAGACAGACAGACAGACAGACAGATAGACAGATAGATAGATAGATAGATAGATAGATAGATAGATAGATAGATAGATAGATAGATAGATAGATAGATAGATAGATAGATAGATAGATAGATAGATAGATAGATTTTGTTTAGATGAGTCACATTAGTTTGTGATGAATATGGACTGTTCTCCCACACAGGTCCCAAGAGAGCATGAGTCACTGTTGCAGAGCTGAAGTGTTTGTGACCTGAGGACTCTCTCAGATGATAGAACTCGATGTCTTAGATAAGAGAGGTGCACACAGATACATCTCTCAGTACCACAGCTTGTCTGTCATGCCATTAAATGCTTCAAAAACTGGCATTTCATCATTTTTGAGTGTCTAAAATGCCACTGAGTGGATACTGATGTTCAGAATGAAATATCCAATAAGTGAGGCTGAAGGAATAAAACAGAAATGTCATTGCTCTTCTGAAATGTTCTGAGGGGTGAATGTTGTCTAACATAGCTAGGCTATTTTCTAATTATTTTTTTGAGGGACTTTTTTTACTGGGCACAGGGCTTCACAGGTCTTGTCATCTGTATATATTTATTTATTTATTTATATAAAGGTAACAGTAAATTCATTGTTTAAAAAAATCAAATGCACTACCAGTCAAAAGTTTTTGAAGTGAGATTTCCATGAAGTCTCTTTAAGCCTGCATTTATTTGATCGAAAGTACAGCAAAAACAGTAAACATTTTGAAATATTTTTTAGTATTTCAAATAACTGATTTCTATTTGGTTATATTTTAAAATGTAATTTATTCCTGTGATTTCAAAGCTGAATGTTTAGCATCATTGCTCCAGTCATATGATCCTTCAGAAATCACTTTAATATTCTGATTTGCTGCTCATTTATTATTATGATGATGTTGAAAACAGCTGAGTAGGATTTTTCAGGTTTCTTTGATGAATAGAAAGTTCAGAAGAACAGCATTTATCTGAAACAGGACCAAAAAATCAATTAATTCAAACAATTCATTTCTATATTTTTTCTATATTTTCTTTCTATTCATCAAATTATCCTGAAAAAAAATACTGTTTTAAATATTGATAATAATAATAATAATAATAAATGTTTCTTAAACAGCAAATTAGCATATTAGAATGATTTCTGAAGAATCATGTGACACTGAAGACTAGAGTAATGATGCTGAAAATGTAGCTTTGATCACAGGAATAAAATTACATTTTAAAATATATTCAAATAGAAAGCTGTTATTTAAATAGTAAAAATATTTTATTCAACATTTCAAATATTTTGGATCAAATAAATGCAGGCTTGATGAGCCTGATTCTTTAGGCTTGATTCTTACTGTTCAAAAACTTTTGACTGGTAGTGTAAATAAAAAGTTATTTCAAATATTTTTTTTTTTTTACTTTGTATTCATCAAAGAGCCCTGAAATTAAATCACATTTTCCACAAAATATTAAGCAGCACAACTGTTTTCAGCATTAACCATGTGAAATGTTTATTGAGCACCAAGTCAGCATATTAGAATGTTTTCTGAAGGATCATGTGACACTAAAGACTAGAGTAATGGCTGCTGAAAACTGTTTTCGATCATTTAACCCTACCACTAAACCTGTCTCCTACAGAAAACATTCTGCGTTTTGATTTATACATTTGTTTACCTCATGAGACTGAAACTTTGTCTCCACAATGTCAAAAATGTCAGCTTTTACCATTCTTGTGGGGATTTGATCCCCACGGTGTAGATATCTTGACCACACACACACATAGAAAGAAAAACATTCATTTTTGTGCCCTATATAAGAAGTCCCCTCAGATATTTTGATTTCTATTGATTTGATTTGATTCCAAATGTATTCCTCAGGATTTAGGGCTTCTCCACAGGACATATTTTAGAGAACTCAAGACTAAAGTAAGTAAGGAATTTGATGTTTAAAGCCAGTAGCACTTATGTTGATTTACCCCCTTTGAATGACTGGAATGTTCTAGTAGTTTTTCAGAAAATGGCTTGATGAGTCACTGAACCATCCAGCTTATACAATCCAAACCTAAACATGAGACCACAGAAGAAAGAGAGAGAGAGTTTGTCCTTGAATTTGCAAAGAATTCTTTTTAAGAAACAACTAGTGAATGCTTTAGTTCTCTGAATGTTTATATAGAGATTTCATGGCTGAATTACTTCTAAAGCCCACAGAGCCATAGAAAATAGCTTTTCATTTAAAGGGAGAGTTCACTCAAAAATGATAATTCTGAAATAATGCAAACTAATACTATGGGAGCCAGTTACTCAACATTCTTGAAAATATTTTCTTTTGTGTTCAGCACAACAGATTCGGAACAACATGAGGGTGAGTAAATCTATCACGTTAAGATCTTTCTTGTTGGTTCTTCTCAGTACAAACTGACAGAGATAATTGGAAGAAATCTTTAGGGGAAACATTAAGGCGCCTAGTCTATAAATATCCTGTGATGTACAGACTGAGGTCCCGCTAATGCATTTTTAGAATGTTTCAGTGGGCTTTGGGGAAACTTACTCACAGCACAAACACTCATCTGTCACTCACTGCTTTGGCACGTTCTCCAGCACAAACTTTACTTCCCTTTTAAGTAAATTCCACTTAGCATACCAATAATGCATTTTCCAAAGGAGCAGATAAGTGGAGAGTCACTCCCACTTTGAGAAGTAAATTTAGTTTGCTTTCTTATCAGTGTCTTTTCTAAAAAGCTGTCTGATATGTTTGCTTCACCGGAGTGATTCCCGCACTCTCAATATATGCGCTTTTTTAAGAGATATTGAAGTAACGCCTTCTGTGACGATACTGTCTTTGAAGCGATTCATTCTTTTATGGATCCCACAGTAAATGCAGAAGAATTTTCTGACAGATATTTGTCAAATGTCTCAAGTAGCACAGGTATATTTGTAGCAATAGTCAAAGAATACATTGTATGAGTCAAAATTATAGAGTTTTCTTTTATGGCAAAAATCATTAGGATATTAAGTAAAGATCATGTTCCATGAAGATATTTAGTAAACTTCCTACCATAAATATATCAAAACTTAACTTTAATTAGTAATATGCATTGCTAAGAACTTTATTTGGACAACTTTAAAGCAGATTTTCTCAATGTTTCGTTTTTTTGCAACCTCAGATTGTTGTATCTTGGCCAAATATTGTCCTCCTAACAAGCCATACATCAATGGAAAGCTTATTTATTCAGCTTTCAGGTGATGTATAAATCTTAATTTTAAAAAAATGGACCCTTATGACTGGTTTTGTGGTCCAGGGTCACAAATAATCTACACCAGAAGAAAACAAGCATACAGTATTTAAAAATTAATATGACAATCAAACATTATATGCTTACCTGTTACTTCAGGTGATTTTTATATATTCTTTATATTTCTGCATCTTTTTTAATTAACTGCAAATTATATTAATGGATTTTTTTTTAAATCGGTTTTGGCAAACATGACTTTGTGTAGTTGAGCTATGTTGCATTAAAGAGATAGTTTACCCAAAAATGAAAATTCTGTCATTAATTACTCATCTTCATGTTGTTTCAAACCTGTAAGGCCTTCGTTCATCTTCAGAACACAAATTAAGATATTTTTTATTAAATCCGACTTTCTGACCCTGTATAGACGGCAACGCAACTGACACGTTCAAGGCCCAGAAAGGTAGTAACGACATCAGTGGTTGACTAAATTCATAATTTTATGAAGCTATTTTGTTATTTGTGTTTTCTTTGCACGCAAAAAGTATTATAGAACCACTGATGTCACAGACTATTTTAATTCTGTGTCAGTTGTATGACAGAATTTCCATTTTTGGGTGAGCTATCACTTTAAAGTTACTAATACCAACAAAGATTAAAAAAAGAAGATATGTTTCTGCACTCTTTTAAAGTAAATGCCACTTGGTTTGATTTTTTGTTATAAAAACCTAAAAGTGTCCAAATACCTTTTGAGGCCACTGTGTGTCTTTTTTCTTAAAATCTGAAATATTTAACAAGCACAAGATTAATTGCATCACTGCATACTGTTGAACATTGACCAATCACATGATGAATGTTGCTTGTCCTACAGTGTCACATTTTATGTGAATGCATCAAAAAACTACTGTAAACTGCATTTTTGTCATTCTTTTATATTTACACGTCTTAATGAGCTTATAATATACTTAGAGGGAATATTTATATGTTTAAATAATACTTTGTCACCCTGCAGGTCCAAAAGGTGATTTAAAATGATGAAAACGCTCAGGTTAACTGCGTTTATTTTCATCAGAATATAATGTTAGCTTTTTATTGTTCATTGTTTTTAATGATAATCGCAACTTCTGGTCACTGTGACTCCCAACACCATTGTAATCATTACAAAGCGCAGGCCTGGTCATTACTTCCCCTGTCTGTCCTGTAACAGTGGACCATGACCATGCCATCTGTGTGGTGCCATCTGCTGAGATGGGTGAGGGGTGGCAAAATGGGTCATTTGGATTGTTCTGTGTGCCGCCCATATTTTAACCGGCTCATTTCTATGAGTTGGCGGCACTGGGAGTAACTTTGTGTCCCCAAACATCTCAGTTGCTCCTCAATTAGTATGTTAAACTATTGTTGTCAGCATGTTGAACAGAGGCACGGGAATGATTTCAAAATTACCACACGCTAAAAAGTACCAGCTGTACTCATTTAATCACCGAATGTCAAGCATGTACTATTAAGACACAAAAGCTGTAAAACTGTAAAACTAAAAAAATCTGTTCCACATACTTTTGATCTGTTTCTTGATGTTCCAAAAAGCTATTATGCTCTTCTGGGGGTGGCCATGTGATATTAGTCATGAACCGAAATGATTAAACCAACAAATGCTTCAGAAAACACAAGTCATCTTGCACAATACATAACTTATCCAATCAGGTTTGAACTGCATAGTGACATGTTTTTTAGTCATCCTCACGTGCCTGTTTTTGAAGGAAGACATTTGATGTCACAATCAAACTAATGTAAACAACAAACAACAAATGTTTCAGGTTTAGCAAGTTAAAGGGATAGTCCACCCAAAACCAAAATTACTGTCATTAATTACTCACTCTCATGTCATTCCAAACCCATAAGACCTTCATTTTTCTTGAAAACACAAATTAAGATTTTTTTAATGAAATCCAAGAGCTTTCTGACCCTGTATAGACAGCAACACAACTGAGACGTTCAAGGCCCAGAAAGGTAGTAAGGACATTTGTAAAATCTTATTATTAGGGGTTCAAGTATGTAGCACTGAAACCCTATTGTAATTCAGCAGATCAGCAATCTCCACTTAAACTGATCATGCTGACCAAACCGTAAGCCGTAGAGACTTGAAACTTAGAATTGTAGTGTTCACACCACTTACAGTACAATGTCACCAAGGCTCACCCCAATCGGCCTGACAGGGGCGTTACATAGATCAAAAGTACAAAATCACTCAACTCTTAAACCGTCAGTCGCAGCTGGAATCCTTGGCTCACGTTGGAAAAAAACACGTCTTTGATTAGATTGTGAAATTTTCAAGTATTTTGGATGTTTTGCTAAATATACTTTTGCGAACTAGTCCTAGGTTTTTTGCCTGATGGGAACCAACCCAGTGCAGAAAGACTCTCTAGAGATTGAATATTAATAATTATCCAAAAAAAGTCAGACTTTCGACTTACCGTCGCAGTAGGATGCTGCCAAAACGTTTGAAAGGGGCTGGGCCGCTTTTAGTAAAATGCCTATAACTCCTAAATGCAGTGAGATATCTTCACCAAACTCGTACGAACACTTATGTAAGAGCTCAATCTGGGGTTGCAGGACAAAAATTGCATAGCTTGGTCACTTGTTGGTGCTATGAGAGGGAAAAAACATAAAAATGACTATACCTATGCAACCATTTGTCCTATCAAAATCACTGCACACCGTCTTGGTGCAAAGTGCCGCAAGTGTCTATAAGGACATCTGCGTATGTCAAAAAAACATGGCCGGCATTGGCTGATGAAGATTGAGTACCTGTCAGACAAGGTTAGCCGAGGCTGATCGGAACGAAACTTGGTGGGCCTGTTTGAATCACAGTCCCCAAATGTCAGTGAGAAGTTTGAAAGAAATCGGCCACTTGGGGGGTGGGGGGGATATCTCATTTTTCACAAATACACACAATATTTGTATCATATGACAGAACTCATTCCAGGCAACTTTGCCTCTAGAACTACTGCTGTCAACAAATCTTTTGTAAAATGATTGAGCAGATAGAAAAAACCTACCAGTGTAGAAAGATTCTCTAGAAAGCGAATATCAATAATTATACAAAAAAATCGAACTTTCAACTCACCATCGCAATTGGACGGCAAAATGTTCGAAAGGGGCAGGGCCGCTTTTACTAAAATGCCTATAACTACTGAACGAAATGAGACAACTTGACCAAACTCAGAACATGTAACTTGACCAAACTCAGATTATGTAAGAGCTCAATCTGAGGTCACAGGACAAAAAATGGCGGAGCTTGGTGGCGCTATGAGAGGGAATAAAACCATTTGTCCTATGAAAATCGCTGCACTTGGTTTTGGTCCAAAGTGCCACAAGTGTCTAAATACATTTGCGTATCTCAAAAAACATGGCTGCCATTGACTGATGAAGTTTGAGCACCTGTTAGACAAGGTTAACGGAGGTCGATCGGAATTAAACTTGGTGGGCCTGTTTGACTCACGGCCCCAAAGGTCTGTGAGAAATTTGAAAGAAACCGACATCATCACATTTTTCACGAATACACGCAGTATTTGTATCATATGACAGAACTCCTCATTCCCGACAACTTTGCTTCTAGAACTACTGCTGTCAATCAAATTTTTTGTTAAATGATTAAGACGACATAAAAAAACTACTTTTGTGAACTAGTTCTAGGTTTTTTACCCGATCAGAACCAAAACAGTGCAGAAAGACTCTCTAGAGAGTGAATATCAATGATTATCCAAAAAAAGTTGAACTTTCGACTCACCATCGCAAAGGGATGACAAACGTTCAAAAGGGGCAGGGCCGTTTTTAGTAAAATGCCCATAACTCCTGAATGGAATAAGATATCTTCACCAAACTCAGAATACTTATGTAAGAGCTCAATCTGAAATCGCAGGAAAAAAATCATGGAGCTTGGCCATGTGGTGGTGCTGTGGGAGGGAAAAAAACGTACAAATGGCTATACCTACACAATCATTTGTCCAATCAACATGACTATCGTTGCGAACGGTCCAAAGTGCCAAAAGTGTCTGTAAGGACATTTGCGTATCTCAAAAAAACATGGCCACCATTGGCCAATGGAGTTTGAGCACCTATTATGGTGCCATGGTTAATGGAGGCCAATCAGAATGAAACTTGGTAGGCCTGTTTGACTCACGGCCCCAAAGGTCTGTGAGAAATTTGAAAGAAATCGGCCACTGGGGGACATATGACAGAACTCCTCATTGCAGACAACTTTGCCTCTAAAACCACTGCTTTCAATCAAATTGTTTGTTAAATGATTGAGCAGATGGAAAAAACCCTAGGTTTTTCGCCTGATCGGAACCAAACCAGTGCAGAACGATTCTCTGGAGGGCGAATATCAATAATTATCAAAAAAAAAAAAAAGTTGAACTTTCGACTCACCATCGCAAAGGGACGCCAAAACGTTCGAAAACGGCAGGGCACTTTTAGTAAAATGCCTATAACTCCTGAACAGAATGAGATATCTTTACCAAACTCAGAACACTTATGTAAGAGGTTGCAGGAAAACAAATCACAGAGCTTAGCCATGTGGTGGCGCTATGAGAGGGGAAAAAACATACAAATGGCTATACCTACGCAATCATTTGTCCAATCAACATGTCTTGGTCCAATGTGCCACAAGTGACTATAAAAACGTTTGCATATCTAAAAAAACATGGCCGCCATTGGCCGAAGGAGTTTGAGCACCTATTAGTCAGGGTTAATGAAGGCCAATTGGAACGAAACTTGGTGGGCCTATTTGACTCACGGCTCCAAAGGTCTGTGAGAATTTGAAAGAAATCGGCCACTGGGGGACGATATTGCGTTTTTCACAAATACACGCGATATTCATTTGACAGAACTCTTCATTTTAGACAACTTTTCCTCTAAAACTACTGCTGTCAATCAAATTGTTAAATGATTGAGAAGACATAAAAAAAAACTTAAGAACTAGTCCTAGGTTTTTTGCTTAATCTGGACAAAAACATTGCAGAACAATTCTCTGGACTCTCTAGGTCAATAATTATCAAAAAATGTTGAAGTTTATCCTTTGGGAAGGGGTTGCTTAGAAAAGGTGCCTCTCCGAATTTACCCAAAATCCTATAAAGCCTAAAGAAAAACTCAAAACTTCACAAAACCTGGTGAGCACATATGACAGGTGATTCAACAAGCATGTAAAGTTTTAAGGAGATCGGACCACAGCTGGCGCTATAACAGTCATAACAGATTATTATTATTTTTTTTTTTTTTTGTAAATTACCTGTACTTGCAAAAAAAAGTCTTGCAACATAAAGTTGTTTATCATATGTACTTAAATTGCTTAAAGTGCTTGACACCTGGTAATCTGCTATATTTATCATTTGCTTTTACATTGCAAGTATGTGGGGAAAACACTGAATTCTATATTAATTCTTCTGTACAAAACTGTTATTTTGAGCTGTAAAATTTTCTAAATTGTTCTTTTAGGCAGATAAACTTGGTTATTATGTGGATTTTCTCTGTAAACGGTCCTTTTTTGGTATCCTTATTAGGTTAAACAATGTTATATAGTCATGACATGAGTTTAAAATCATGTACAACATTCCAGACAACGATAGTAAGTGATTCACACTAATTAACACAATGTTTAAGCATAATGGGTGATGCTTTCAACAGAGTTTGTAATTTATGTTTATCCTGATAAGTGTCTTGCCCCATAGACCTCTATTGTAAGTGCATCACTGTGAACACGATTCTGTTTGTTTTCACAAACTGAGGGACGAGACAAAATCATTTTCTGTGGTAATTGACAGCATGCCACGGATCCAGAAGAACAAGAGATGAGCCTCGACTCTGGAGGCCGATCTCTGGGTCTGCGCCAGATATTCAGCTGCAGCCCACCGGACTAGAATTGGAGGTTCCTGATGTCTTTCAGGCCACCGCAGGTAATTGAGTTTTAGCCAGCTAGATGAATAGAAATTAAAGGAGGCGACGTGAATGAGGTCAACTAGGGAATAAGTCCTAAAATATCTTAAAGATCTCTAATTTTGGTCTCATTACATGGAATACCAGTACAACTCAGCAGGGGAATGTTGATTTAAGAGACTGAACAATGTTGTGTAGCTTCACTGTTCACATTCCTTCTCATAAAATCACTTGAAAGCACTGAATAAGTTTTGCTAATATCACAAAAATTTTATTATTAGGTAAATTCCAAGAGTTACAAATAGACTTAAAACAATAACTACTAACACAGCACTTATTATAAAAAGAAACACGCACAAGCAAGTTTTTATTGGATATGATTTTATACATATTGTTTATCCTATCGGGTTGTAGTTGTGTTAAAAAGACAATTCCAAAAATAAAATAAAATGCATATGGATATGTAAACTACCAATCAAAAGTTTTTGAACAGTAAGATTTGTTTTTAAAGAAGTCTCTTCTGTTCACCAAGCCTGCATTTATTTGATCCAAAGTACAGCAAAAACAGTAACATTTTGAAATATTTTTACTATTTAAAATAACTGTTTTTTATTTGATTATATTTTGAAATGTAATGCATTCCTGTGATCAAAGCTACATTTTCAGCATCATTACTCCAGTCTTTAGTGTCAGTAAATGTTTTTTAAACAGATTCTGAAAAAAATCACAGCAATAAATTACATTTTAAAATATATTCAAATAGAAAACAATTATTTTAAATTGTACAAATATTTTAAAATTGTACAGTTTTTGCTGTACTTTGGATCAAAAAAAATTAGGCTTGATGAGAAGAAGAAACTTCTTTAAAAACATTAAAAACCTTCTGTTCAAAAACTTTTGACTGGTAATGTATATAGTTATACAGATGTTTATTATTGCTTGTACAATACTAATAAAAAAATAAAAATGCTATATTATTACCAAATCTTTGAATCAATCTATTTGTCAACTTCTTTTCTTTTAATTATCACATGTTTAAAAAATAAAAACAAAACTTTTTTTGGTCATTTTTTGACTGGGAACATTACAAGTGTAACAAGGTGTTCTGAGACGAAAACCGCTGCTGAGCAAAAAGAACATAAAGGCTCGTCTCAGTTTTGCCAGAACACATCTTGATGATCTCCAAGACTTTTGGGAAAATACTCTGTGGACTGACGAGACAAAACTTTTTGGCAGGTGTGTGTCCCATTACATCTGGTGTAAAAGTAACACAGCATTTTAGAAAAAGACAATCATTCCAACAGTAAAATATGGTGGTGGTGGTGTGATGGTCTGGGGATGTTTTGCTGCTTCTGGACCTGGAAGACTTGCTGTGATAAATGGAACCATGAATTCTGCTGTCTACCAAAAAATCCTGAAGGACAATGTCTGGCCATCTGTTTGTGAGCTCAAGCTGAAGCGAACTTGAGTTCTGCAGCAGGACAATGATCCAAAACACACCAGCAAATCCACCTCTGAAGAAAGTGGCCTAGTCAAAGTCCTGACCTGAATCCTATTGAGATGCTGTGGCATGACCTTAAAAAGGCGGTTCATGCTTGAAAACCCTCCAATGTGGCTGAATTACAACAATTCTGTCAAGATGAGTTGGCCAAAATTCCTGCACAGCGCTGTAACAGACTTTGCAAGTTATCGCAAACACTTGATCGCAGTTGTTGCTGCTAAGGGTGGCCCAACCAGTTACTAAGTTTAGGGGGCAAACACTTTTTCACACAGTGGTTTGGATTTTGTTTTCTCTTCATAATAAAAAACTTCATTCAAAAACTGCATGTTGTGTTTACTTGTGTTATCTTTGATTAATATTTAAATTTGTCTAATGATCTGAAACATTAAAGTGTGACAAACACGCAAAAAAAAAAAAATCTGGACTTCTTCACACCACTGTATATATATATATATTTTTTTTTTAATACCCTGTGTAGACAAAATCAGGGTTTAGTCCAATATTATAACATTAATTAGCATGTTTAAGGAAAAGTAACTATGAAAATGGGCATTAATAAGAAAAAAAACAAAAAAGTTTTGTGCTCAAAAAGTCTTCTGGAACAAAAAAGACTAGAAAAAGAAAAAAGTCTTGCGTTTTCATCTGGCAAATTTTGCTTTTGGCAGGCAAATCAAACAAGTATTCTGTATTTTATGCATATATCAAATAAGCATACTGCAAAAATCATAAAAATATGTCAGGATGTATTTGACAGACAGCACTACTTCCCTTAGTAAAAGAACACAATCAGCACTGACTAATGGATGACTCATGATAATTTTCTTCATTATGGTTATTCTTTATTTCACTTGCCAGTACCAGCTGAACTTCATTCAACAAGGTTTGATGGATTTTCAAGTTTTTCCTTTGAAAATTTAATCAACCACTAAAATGCTCACAGTTACCTTTCCACAGTCTTGTGACTATGTATATGAATCATTTAATCCTCAAGCGTACGCAAGTGTAAGCATGAAATGTGACGCATACACTGCTGCAACTGATCCAGGTTGCATTGCCGGTGCAAATCACCAAAAAAAATGAAAGTACGGAATCTATTTGTTTCTATAATCGCCTTGGATTCTAGTTTTTTCCCTGCTTTAAAACCGGGAAACACTCCAAATAATCTTTTCCACATTAGTTTTTGTCAAGAATCCCTTTAAACCAGAGAGCTTTGAGATAGAAGCAGAAAAAAGGGGTCTCTAGCAAACCTCCCAATGGAAAAACACACACAAAGAGACAAAAAGTCCCATTGCATGACTATGTGCAATTACTACCCATACAGCCTCTTATCCTCAAAGCATTATTGCATTATTTGAGCTCTTCATGCCACAATGAGAACATGCAGCATTCGATGCCAAGCACATTTATCAATGTAGTTTTGCAAGAAGTCTGGAAATGACTTTGCTATTGTGGTTCTGCGAGTAAGGCTTAAAGAAAATCAAAGTGACAATTCAAACAAAAATGAAAACAATGCCACTAAAGTGAAGTGATGAGAGAATTGTCATGTTTGGGTGAACTATCCCTTTAATTTGATGTTTTATCTGGCTTTATCTGTGGACGAATGCGTTTGCATGAGAACGTTCGGTAACTTCAAGCCCCAGAGGAAGAAGCAAACAAAACATACTCAGAGGGTTCACACAGAGAAATGCAAGCCTTATGTAAGATCAGGAAAAATAAACAAAAAGGGCTCATGACAGTCATCAGGCAACACTTTTCCTGCAAGTCCCGTTAAGAAAAGCATGCCAGGTTGAGAGTTGATTGGAGAAAAGCATCTGGATTGAAAGCGCTGAGTTTGGGCAGGCGCCATCTAGTGGTGCAGAAGCCGAATTTCTCCTTCAAATGGCCGAATTTCTCCTTCAAATGGACTTTGGTAAGTTATAAAAATGAGCTATGTATTCAACAAGTGAAAGACAAAGTGAAAATTTACGTTTATAAACAAAATAAACGCATAAGGTTAATTAAATAATCATATTAAATAAACTACCCACCTTATTTTTTTTCACGTACTGTAAGAGCAGGCGTGGCCATTTGTAAATGTAATGCGTCTGGCTTCCGGTCTCAACCACGTCCAGCTATTTTTATCTGTAGCCAACAAAACAGCTGGTTTTGCTGCTTGATATTGCAAATTGGTGTCTTACCATATTATTTGAATGTATTATCTTGCTTATGAACACACCGTTTTGTAGTGCAAACTGTTTTACCGTGTACTGGACGTTGTTATTATTCTCGTTATGAACCGGAAGTCTCGCTCATAGGCTTAGCCTACTACAGCGTCCAAGAATATAGTGGTTAGGTAACACTTTATAATAACATTAACGCTAATTAATATATTTAAATAACTAAAACATGAGTTAATGTGCTTGCTAATGTTTGCTAATAAACTTAATCTATTAAATATTACCTTATGATTATCACATCATTATTTAATGTAAATTAAAATACTGTATGGGAAAAAGTATTTTCCTGAAAAACTGATTTATTTTTTCTTGTTAGTGTATGGAATATTCTGTTTAATGATACACAATAGTAAGTGTTAAAGGAGTAGTTCACTTTCAAAACAAAAATGTACAGATAATGTACTCACCCCCTTGTCATCCAAGATGTTCATGTCTTTCTTTCTTCAGTCGTAAGAAATTTTTTTTTTTTTTTTTTGAGTAAAACATTTCAGGATTTCTCTCCATATAATGGACTTCTATGATGCCCCCGAGTTTGAACTTCCAAAATGCAGCTTCAAATGGCTCTAAACGATCCCAGCCGAGGAAAGAAGGGTCTTATCTAGCGAAACAATGGGTTATTTTCTAAAAAAAAAATTACAATTTATATACTTTTTAACCTCAAATGCTCATCTTGTCTACCTCAGCAATTTGAACATTTGAGATTAAAAAGTATATAAGTTATAAATGTTTTTAGAAAATAACCGATCGTTTCGCTAGATAAGACCCTTCTTCCTCGGCTGGGATCATTTAGAGCCCTTTGAAGCTGCATTTAAACTGCATTTTAGAAGTTTAAACTTGGGGACATCATAGAAGTCCATTATATGGAGAGAAATCCTGAAATGTTTTCCTCAAAAATCACCATTTCTTTACAACTGAAGAAAGAAACACATGAACATCTTGCATGACAAGGAGGTGAGTACATTATCTGTAAATTTTTGTTCTGAAAGTGAACTGCTCCTTTAAGAAACTTGTATTGCACTCAAATCACAATGTGCATTGTCTTTAGCATTTAAGTTAATTAAACTGAACTTACCAACTTTTACACAAGTGTTGTTATAGCAGCTAAAAATCCAATGCCCATAAAGATACTAAAAGATTAGTACAAATTATGAATATTCCCATCTTTAGATTGGGTACTGCAAGAACATGAACAAATGATTAATAAATGACTAGTTAAGATGTGGAAACAGGTTGAACTTAGGTTATTTGGGACACATTTCATCATTGAGATGACTGCTCATGAAGGTAATGATGATGAATAAACATTTATAAATGTTTAGAAATTATGAATAGTTTCCACTTTACATTGAGTACTGTAAAAAAAATATGAAGAAATTAATAGTTAAGATCTGTAAACAGAAGTCTACACAACATGGAGACCAAATATATGACCTTTACAGACTGTGGTTATGAGTTAATAAATAATATGTTAACACAAAGAGCTTGTGTGAAGTGCTTAAAATTAATAAGTAAACTTAATATTAATAATTTATGATATTCATTAATGAAGTTCATGACCATATGAATTGAGTGTTTAATAACATTTGCAAACACTTCCATTTAGATAAAATGATGATCTGTTAATCATTCGATAATGTTTATTAAGTACATTAGTAAACATTAACAAGCACTTTGTCATATTTCTAGCTATTAACTAATGATCTGTAGCATTATATAATGTTTGTTAATGATTTAAAAATGAAAGTTATTATAAAGTGTTACCTAACATTTTTTTATTCACTTGATCATGGATATTTTTCTGTCTTCTAAGTCTTGCATTGAAACTAATAGTTACTAGTAATAGCTAATACACTATTTTTTCAATATCATAAAAAAAAGTGTTTGGCAAAGAAGTAACGTTTAATTGATCAGGGGTCATTCCAATAGATTGCACATTAATTGGGGAAATATTCAACATTTTGTTCTGTTAATTTAGGTCTGAAGGGAATCTAAACACTTTTGTAAAAATTTAATTATATTCAAAGATTTTTCCTAAAATCATTACTTGATGAAATAAATTAATTTACTTACTGTCAAAGCAACAATGTTAGATATGGTACTAACACAATGATTTACAGTAGAAGCATTCAATCCAATAATTAGGGGTTTGAGCACGTAGCTGAAACCGGTCCGATCAACTTGAAAATTGGTATGAAGTGTCTTGGTCCAAAGTGGCACAAGAGTCTATGAGGATATTTGCGTATCTCAAAAAACATGGTAGCCATTAGCCAATGAAGTTTAAACACCTATTTGAACACACTAATATATCACCTATTTTAAACACTAATAAGGTTATCGGAGGTTGATCGGAACGAAACTTGGTGGGCTTGATCGACTCATGGCCCTAAAGGTCCGTAAGAATTTCGAAAGAAATCGGCTACTAGTTGGCGCTAACAAGTTTTATGGCTCTGTAATCGTGTGGCGTTTCACACATCCACACAATACGCATATCATTTGATAGATCTCCTCATGCTGAACAACTTTTCCTCAAGAACCATTGCTGTCAATCAAATCATTCATTAATTATTCATAAATATGTTAAACTACTTTTGAAAACTAGTCCTAGGTTTTTTGCTGAATTTAGATCAAACCACTGCAGCGCAATTCTCTGGATTAATAATTATCAAAACAAAAGTTGAATTTGATCTTTTGGTTGGCTATAACTGGGTCATTTAGAAAAAGGGAGTGACCAAGTATACCCAAAAGCCCATAAAACCTAAAAGAAATTGAGATTGGACCATAGGTGGCACTATAACAATTAAAATAGTGCCAAAAACATATTTCTATTGTAAAACAACTAAAGTCACAATAAAAACATCCATATATTCACATATACATATCTTCATATCATATGATAGAATTCCTCATTCTGAACAACTTTGCCTCTAGGACCACTTGTCAATCAAACTGTTATTTTAATATTTGAGATTTAAAAAGCATACTTTGGGGAACTAGTCCTAGGTTTTAAACTCAAACTCAATCAAATCAAGTGCAGTACAATTCTCTAGACTGTCTTGGTCAATAATTATCAAAAAAAATTCGAACCTTTGCATTTGGACAGCTATAACAGGGACATTCATATATTCATCTTTCTTTCTTTGCATAGTTTACCCAAAAAGCCTAAAAAATCCTAAAAAGAAAGCCCACAACTTCTTAAAACAATGCATAATTTCAATCTCAACAAGCATGCAAAAGAGATTGGGCAAAAAAAAAAAAAAAACACTAATAGCTAATAGCAAAGGTTAAAACAATGTTTGTATTAAACATATGTGACCCTGGACCACAAAACCAGTCATAAGGTTACATTTTACAAAACTGAGATGTATACAACATATGAAAACTCAATGAATAAGCTCTGTTGATGTATGGTTTGTTAGGATAGGACAATATTTGGCCGAGATGCATCTATTTGAAAATCTGGAATCTGAGGGTGCAAAAAAATCAAAATACTGAGAAAATCACCTTTAAATTTCTCCAAATTAAGTACTTAACGCATATTACTAATCAAAAATTACATTTTGATATATTTATAGTAGGAATTTTACAAAAAATCTTCATGGAACATGATCTTTACTTAATTTCCTAATGATTTTTGGCATAAAAGAAAAATCAATAATTTTGACCCATACAATGTATTTTTGGCTATTGCTACAAATATACCCCAGCGACTTAAGACTGGTTTTGTGGTCCAGGGTCACATATAATGAAATGCAATTTTAACCATTAGATGGCATTAGAAGACCTCTAATGGGCTCATTCAACCCACTGAAAAAGTGTTGTCTCACAGGATTTATACCAGAGCAAGCATGTTATGTCTGTAAAGCGAAACATATGGAGCTGTAATCATAACTGTACAAAAATGATTACAAGTGCTCACTGTTTTATCACCTCTATAGTGTTTGTTTCTGATGGAAACTGCAGTGATATGAATTTATTGGTACGTATTTCACTTCAGAAGTTCCTTACAGGTATGTTTTCATAATGAGATCAGGTTTTCACATCTAAAAAAGTGTTTGATTCATCAAAGAATGTCAAGAGAGAAAAAAAAAAAAAACGACACAAAAGCAGAGAGATTTTTACAATGTACAAGTTTATTTTAATTAACTCTCAGTGGTTGGTAGTCACAGCACAGCTTGCACGGATGAAGCCACACATCTATTTTACAAGATGATGGGAAATTTAAAAAGGAAAAAAACAAAAACAAATTAAAAACCTAAACCAAAGAGGAGACAGCTGACAGTCCAACTACAGCGACATTTTTTTCCGACTACAGTATTTTAAGTAAAAGGCCACTGAAATGCATAAAACGTGTTTCCGATGCATGGACTTCATCTGACGCGGTGGCAAAAGTTCGCTAAACCGGACAGCAAGACTCCTGACATGGCATTGACAGTGCATGTAGACATTGTAAAAAGGACTGGGTTAGCGATATCTAGGATCTTCTTTTTAGTGACAACACCTTGGCTAATACTACAGCTTAAAAAAAAACAAAAAACAAAAAAAAAAAAAACCAGGAAAAGGAAAACAAAAAAGATAAAAGGAAAAAAAAATGAACAGCACTCTTCCAAAGATACTGAATAAAATGTGTGAAATGTAGTGAAGCAATTATATTATTATCTCACAATTACCGTGAACACTTTTAAAACTGAGAAGAAGAGAGAAAACAAAAACGCACTGAAGACGTGCAGCCGCCCCTCCTCGAAGAGGGCGGCTCTATTGTTATCCAATGACTTTTTCTTGACTATAAAAGAAGAAGGAAATAGTTAAAACACACTTTGTCCTCTGGAGTTGGTATATTTCAATAGTAACAGACAGGGAACCATAAACGCATGCCATGTGCTGGTCTCAAACAATACATACAGGTATATACAACTTCACTCAGTACCTGCTAAAACAACGTGAGGAGTACAAGATATAAACCAACAACTACACTACAAACTCAAAGAAACGAGAGAAAGAAGTCGGGGAGGAGGAAGGAAACCGGGGTGAGCCACAAAAGTGCTGAAAGAGTGAACATTTACTAGTGACGGACTCATTCTTAAAGCATTCGTCGAGAAAGAACTGCATATATTGCACATAAGTGAAAGCTTGGATTCCACGAGGTCCACCTAATCGGGGTCCGGAGGAAGTGTGCGGAGCGTGCGCCAACATTGTAGAATGCTGGGAAGTCTTCTGCTGAGAGACAGTGCCTCCGAGGACGAGGCGGGACTTCTAGCGCGATTCGGGATGGGGGTGGATGAGGACAGGAAGAGGAAATGGAAGGGAGAGAGCTGCACATTGCATAACACATCTATACAGGAAGATTTAAAGAGCAAAACAACAACAAAAAAAGAAGGATAGATCACAAAAAGAAAAAAACAAAAAAAAAAACAAAAAAAAGTGTGGCACAAATAAAATCAGGTGTTCTGTGACAGCCAAGAGAAATTTGATGCAAGTGACGTATGTACAACTAAGGCTTATTGGTTAAATAGTTTTTCGGAGGCTTTCCCCGCCCGCAAAGTGTTCGATGCCATTCTCTCGTCTAACGCTTTTCCTTAGTTCTGTAAACGCAGTGGTTCTGTGTGAGTGGTGAGGTGGGCGGACCGAATGGGCGTTCGGTGGAGCGGAGAAGCGAGGGAAAGCTGGGGACTGAGAAACGGAGGAGGGGGTGGGGAGACGGAGCCTTCTTGTCGCCGTTGTCTCGTATTAATATCTAGATGTGCAATACCGTTACTGCCGGAGGTTTGTGGGGAGGGTCTTTTCTATTTGGAAAGCTTGCTTATGACTCGGATCAGCGCTCCGTTTTCGTCCTTTAGTCTCTGGTTGTCTGCTTTCAAGTCTGGTAGCGTCTGGAAAAGAGAGAGAAGAGGAGAGGGACGGGTTAGATTTGCAGACAAGGATGAGTGCTGTGTTGTTGGCGTGGCTCTAGAAGCTGATGTTTGGTAATTGGCGCGTCCTTCCTTCCTTCTTCCAAACAGCATTTCCTATTCAACACAACCCACACCCCTTTTTACCAACATGGTGATGGTGCTTGATTTGTAATCATAGAAATTACAGTTCTGGGATACTGGGGAAAAAAAGGCTTGTCAAGGGCTTCTAAAAATGGACAAGAAACAATAATAGCATGATAACGTCTAATCACTGGGCCGGTGACAATTCCCTCCATATTTTTCATATTTTTCTGACGATATTCAATACGTATGTGACCCTGGACCACAAAACCAGTCATAAGGGTCAATTTTTCTAAATTGAGATTTATGCATCATCTGAAAGCTGAATAAATAAACTTTGATGTATGGTTTGTTAGGATAGGACAATATTTATAAATGAATACAAATATTGAGAAAATCGTCTGGCCAAGTTAAGTTCTTAGCAATGTACTACTGTATTTCCTATCATAACTGCATTTATAATAATTCAATAGTAATTTAGTTCTTCATAGATTTTATTTCATAGATTCAATTTGACATTTGCAGTTGACTTTTATGGACCAATTATATATGTATTTTTAATTTTTATATTTGATACTTTTAACAAATTTGACACTTGTCTGAGAATGTTAAGTTACACACATTTATAGAGTTAAATATATTTAAGCTTTAATATATGTGACCCTGGACCACAAAACCAGTCATAAGGTAAAATTTGACAAAACTGAGATTTATACATCATATGAAAGCTCAATAAATAAACTTTTTATTGATGCATAGTTTGTTAGGATAGAACAATATTTGACCGAGATACATCTATTTGAAAATCAAAATACTGAGAAAATCACCTTTAAATTTGTCCAAATTAGGTTCTTAATGCATTTTACAAATCAAAAATTACATTTTGATATATTCACAGTAGGAATTTTACAAAAAATCTTCATGGAACATGATCTTTACTTAATGTCCTAATGATTTTTGCCATAAAAGAAAAATCAATAATTTTGACCCATACAATGTATTTTTGGCTATTGCTACAAATATACCCCAGCGACTTAAGACTGGTTTTGTGGTCCAGGGTCACATTAAAAATCCCATTCATTAAAATAGGAAGACAAAGTCCTCAAAGTTTTTAAATAAAATGTAAATTTATGTCACATTCACATTTTCTTGATTAAATAAACATTACATACACTACCAGAAAAAGTAATTATATTTTATATTTTTATATTAACAATATAAGTCTCATCAAGTTTGTTTTTTTTAAGCATTTTACATTTATTAAAATAATAACTCAGTAACAATTTAAACAATATATTTTATTTGTGAACTTATTAAGTTAAAAGCTCAGCTATTCTTTTTAATAGTTAACATTTGACTACTTTTGAATTTTTCGGATGGTCAGTTATCAAAAAACTCCCACAGATCGTGTTTTTGTTTTATTTTGATGTAACAAAGAGGTTATATCTAAGTGTGTGAGTTTTTATTGTTCATCTAGACTGATTCACAAATGCGTAATGCGCAAAAGAGGCAGGGTTAACGCATGAACCAATCACAGCCAATCATATTCAATCATTATTATATTAAATCATTTCATGACTTTCCCTTATTCATTCTCAATTACCCCCCAACAAACCCATCACAAGCTTTAGGGTGTCTGTTAAAACTCAACAGGCTCAGCGGAGGCCTCCCGCTGTAACTTTACTAGCTGGTGTCACTGTTGGCCAAAGTTTCTTTAGAAAAACGGGTGATTTATACACTTTTTAATGATGTTTTGTAATATAAGCACCGTTTTATTTTAAAATGGAAATAAGCCAGCGCTTTTGAGTTTGCTGACTCCTCATCACCAGAACCAGCACCAGCACCATTTCGGTAGAAAAGGGACCATATACCCACACACGCACACAAATCAGCAGGCACACCGCAGTTCAACGGGAAACCGTAGCCATGCACTCTCAGATGGAGGGTAAAGATGAGGACAGCACTCAGGCCAGACGGTCCTCTCTTTCTTTGCACACACAGAGTCCCTTTGTGCGTCCTCCACTGGACAGAATAAATAAAGGGGCTGGAACACAAGAGGGTCTCAAAGTGTCTGTATAAGCCACAACACCGAGTGCTATTTGACACCCGAGCCACTTCAGTCTTCAGGTTACAGTGTTGAAGTGGAGATCTGCAGCTGAGATTTCACCCCCTCTGACCGTACACTGCACAAGTCAGGAAAACTACTCCACTAATTGGACTAACTGGAAAATGATTTCTGTAAACGCAACCTCATGTTTACAAAAAACGGAAGCGGCAACTACGTAAAAGGATCAGTTGGGAGAAACTAATAAGCTCATAACCTGATCCAAATCTGTGTGACTTTCTTTCGGTTTCTGAACAACTAAAGGAAGTTAAACAAAAAGACATTATGTGACCCTTCACAGGCCCTAAAATAGAAAGAGAGTCAGAAGGACGACTTTTATGGTGCCTTTTTGACTATTATGGAGTTTTACAGTCCCAGTAAGCTTAACGGTACATTGCTAGATAACTCTCACGAAAGTCATACAGGTTTATAACACTATGGGGGGCAAGTAAATGATGACAGGGCATTTATTTTTGGGTCAAATATTTCTAAGAAGAACTGTGTGCCAGTGAAAACGTTAGATGTTTTGCACTTTGCAGGAACACAAAGAAACAACTTCCTTGTGATAAACTTGCAGGCTGACACTTACATTTTAACAGTGTAATGATACTTCCCAAGAGAGAGGTTTACAGTTTGTGAGTGCTGCAGTTGTAGACTGGAAAAATGCATTAAAAACAGTCTATAAAAACAGTAAGTTCACAAAACAGAACTGAGTCAAAGAAACAGAACTTAAAAACCTGTGTTTGAGGCCTGTCGGCAAACGGATTACAGCCAAAAAATGTTTCTCATTCTGTATACAATCGGCTAGATTACGCTAGAAAAGCTCCAATGTCATTTAAGCGTTTGCCAGCGACAATCTGTGGATTAAAATGCATGAGTTTCCAGAAGCCATGCAATCCAGATTAGCCTTAGGCAGAGCGTAAATAGCAGTTCAGCTCCAGAATTAAATTTAAAAAAAATTGGGACTGTGGGGGAAAAAGAGGTGGTCTCCAAAATTAAAAAAGCAGATTTCACAAAAACCAGTCAAGCACCTCATGCAAGATGCTGGAGTCATCCAAAAGGAACTGCACTTCACAGCAACACATTCAAAAGAAAGGGCCAAAAAAGTTCAAACAAGCTGAAAAAAAAAAAAACAGTACATTTTATTACTAAAAAAAAGAGTTTTAAAAATTGCAGGAACTTGTGATTCATATGAGATGTTTAATGCAAATATACATTTTAGTATTGACATTTGTATAAAAATAAATAAATAAATATTTGATTCTAAATGATAGTACAGTTTTATAGATGTCATTTGTAAATGTCATAAAAATCTTGAGAAAAATATTGTAATATAAAGTTGTTTGTAAAATGCTATTTGCCCAAAAATTATTTTACATAGCATTTAAATGACAACATTTTAATACTGATCAAAAATTTCGCAAATACATAATAAAATATACAGTATTACATAGCATTTTTTTTTTTTTTTTAGCAATAACTGTACTGTGTTTAAAAAAAAGAAGCCCCAAAAGCCTCCCCAGGGAGTATAGAGGGAGGCGGAGCATCAGCTCAGACACGGGCTGGCACCTGCCTTTATATGGGCGTGGGCGGAGCTGAATGGAGCATGAGGAGGGGTGTAAAGGGGAGGTGGGGGCGGGTCTACAGGTCTGCGGCGGGCAGGTGGCTGCAGCCCTGCGAGATTTTGGAAAGCACGCGGGCCAGCGCCCTGTTCTCTGCCTGCAAACGCTCGTTATACTGACGCAGAGACTTCACCTGCTTTACCTGAGGAAGATTCTACGAGAGACAGAAATACAGACAGAGAGAAGGGGAAAGAACGATAGAGGAGAAGATGACAGACATCAGACAAAAATAAAGGCAAAAGAGGAATAATGTATCAACGTAAAGTATTAAAGAAAGCGACAGATCATGAAAGAAAAAAATGGAATCACAAAAATAAGAAGGAAAAAACAGACTGTAAAAAAAATGTAAAACCAAAAAAAATTAGTTATGAAAACTTTTAGAATTATGGAATTAGATTTATATGCTTAGTATATTAATCACTAGTTTCTGTAAATAATAATTTTTAAAAAGTGCAAATATTGTTTACAGGGCACACTTGGAGTCAAAAAGGAGGGAAATACTCTAGATCAAATTAATAAATAAATAGACTTTAGAAATGAGGACATCCCATTATGTCCCCAAATTTTTGCCAGATTTAGCTAAATTATATGGCTATACTGTCTATTGGCCTCAAAGTATAGTTGGATAAACACCCACAAACACACATACACAAACAAATACACAATCTCTTATGAAATGAGGTGATTTCAGCGGAGACCACTATCATACTAAAATGCAGAAAGATTCAAATACGCAAATGCTATAGAAAGGCAAAGGCTATAGAAAATGTCTTACAACACCTCAAAACATAAATCCTGCTAACCTTCTACACACACACGTTTTTAACATTAAAGTTTTTGTAGCCACCACAAAAATATTTTAGGATACGCATGTTAGAAAAGAGATCTAAAAGAATGTACAATATGGCTGAAATGGTAAACTGGGATTTATCACACTCACTATAAACAGATATAATGAAAAAAAATAATAACAATTCACACACTTATATACAGTGCCCTCCACTTATATTGCCACCCTTGGTAAATTTGAGCAAAGGTGGATGTGAAAATAAATCTGCATAATTTATCCTTTTGATCTTTTATTCAAAAAATTCTAACCTGTCATTGAAGTAAAACAATGGAACCTAGGGGGGAAATCTCATTATGAAATAAATGTTTTTCTCTAGTTCACGTTGGCCACTATTATCGGCACCCAATTACTGCAACATCGCAGAGTTTTCTCCAACAATGTCTAAATGAGTTTGGAGAACACCTGACAAGAGATCAGAGGCCATTATTTCAAACAGAATCTCTCTAGATTCTCCAGAATCTCTCTCTTCCCAGCTTCATGTTGGTGTTTCTTCTCTTCAGTTTCTATACAGGGTTCAGGTCAGAGAACTGGAACGGCCATGGTAGAAGCTTCATTCTGTGCTCAGTGATGCAATTTTGTGACACAATTTTGTGTTGATTTTGATGTTTGTTTTGGATCATCGTCCTGCTGGAAGATGCAACCATGGCCCATTATAAGATTTCTAACAGAGGCAGTCAGGTTTAGATTTTTTATCTGCTGGTATTTGATGTACAGGACCTCCGGCAGAAAAATAGGTCCACAACATTAAAGAACCAGCAGTATTTTTAACCGTGGCCATGGGTTACTTTTTTTATCCCTGTCTGCACCAAAACCATCTGGAGGGTTAGCTGCCAAAAAGCTCATTTTTAGTTTCATCTGACCATAGAAGCCACTTCTGTTTGAAGTTCCAATCATGTCTGAAGAGTGAATATGCTGGAGTTTGTTTTTGGGTGAGCCAGGAGGATTTTTTATTGAAACCCTCTGGAACAACATGTGGTGATGTGGGGGCTGTCTGATCATTTTTTTTTAGACTTTCTGACCCCAAGACTCAACAATTCTCCACAATTCTCCAACTGTGATCCTTGTAGAGTCTTTGGCCACTCAAACTCTCTTCCTTATCGTGCATTAGGATAATACAGACACACATCCTCTTCTAGGCTTCTTAGAACTTCTTAATTATTGCCCTGATGGTGGGAATGGGGATTTTCAATGCTTTAGCTCTTTTCTTACAGCAACTTTCTATTTTGTGAATCTCAACAAACTTGTTTTGCACATCAGAACTACATTCTTTGGTTTTACTACTTGTGATGGATGATTAAGGGAATTTGGCTTTTGTGTTCCTCATATTTATAATCCTGTGGAACAGAAAGTCATGACTGGACAATTTTATACTCCTAGTGTGATAAAAAATTTTTAATAATAATGGGAATACGCTTCAAAGTTATTTTACTTAGACAAATTTTTAGGGGTGCCAATAATTGTGACCAATGTGAACTACAGAAAAACATTTATTTCATAATGAAATATCTCCATTTTCCATCGTTTTACTTCAGTGAAAGGTTAGAATTGTGTGTATTTTTCAAATGAAAGACCTAAAGGATAAACAATGCAGATTTATTTTCAGTCACCTTTGCTCATATTTACTAAGGGTGCCGATATTAGTGGAGGGCACTGTACAAGCCTTAAAGACCAAACAAAATTGAGGGGAAAAAAGTCTGTTAGAACATGTAATCTATAAGATAGCATACTTAGCCATGTAAACACAAACACATAGATTTAGCCATATAAACATATCTACAAAGATGGACCAAAGTTCAGTTAAACATCAATTTTGAATAAAATGTTTTCATTGATCTTTGTAATGGTAAAAAACCCAACAAAGTACCTTCAGTTCCTCCTCCATCTCAGAGATCTTCCTTTCTAAAGCTCTTCTTTCCTGGAGACACACACACAAACACACACACACAGACAAGTTAGCGCACATGGCCATAAAACACACAAACATCTACATTACTCACAATCACTGCAAACAAAGAAAGAATCGTGGATGCATCAGGTGAACGAATATCAAAACAGAGAGAAGTGAACAAAGTGAAGAGAACCACACACTGCTTAGTGAAGCAGATCAAGAGCTAGAAATATAGTTCGGTTTATTCATGCTCACACCTAGTCTGAGCACATTAAGCTACTTAATAACTGTGTAATGTCATTAAAGCAATAATTATTTAAAAAATGTTAAATAATATACTGTTTTTATCATTTTACTTGTAAAAAATAGAATATAAATATAGTAACGTGTTTCTGGAAAAAATTGTTTATTTGAAATTAGTAATTTAAAAAGAACAGTATGTGTATATAGGCATGTGCAAGTTGTTTCAACATCAAAATACAGCGTAATGTAAGGAATATTGTAGATTATTAATATGGTACAATGTGGCTAAAGGCACACCTTAAGAAAAATGTGTTGCTCACTGTTTAATTGCAGAAAAAATATGTTGTACCCTACTGATGTAAATTAAATAATGGTAAATTAATGTAACTGTAAAAAAGAAAATTCGAGTTTCAGAATGATTTCCACACACATGCAGATACAACGTTTGAAAGAGAAACCACACCGTACTCTACATCTCACATGATAGAGTCACGTTTTCAAGTCTGGAAAGGTGTGATTTAAAGAAAAAGAGTGAAAGATGTATTGTGATTGGCTGATGGGGTTTGGTTGTAACCCCCTGGGGCTGTGAGAGGCACGTGATTCAGCCAGTAGCAGAGCTGTAAACACTTTAAATTCAGGTTAAACGTTACCCAAAGCACCCAGATGAGCTTGAGACCTGCCTGCAACCTTCAGACATAAACCAGTGTGGAACAGTTATCAACCGTTTGGCCGATGGAGGCCAGAATTCAGCATTTATCTGGATCGGCATCATCTCCAAAATCTCATCATTTAAGGTGAGACATGCTGATGTGGGGCTTTATCTATAAAGGATTCTCACTGGATCCCCCAACATTGCATTAGTGTGATGAACACCTGCTCAACTATTGCCGTGGCACATTAACTTGGATGGGGAATGATGAGTCGATACATTTAAAAACTCTACATATATGTTTGTTGAGACAACAAATTAAAGTAACAGTTGTTTTACCCTTTTCTCCATCTCCAGCTGTGACCGATCAGCAAAGCGCTCCTGCCTCTGTAACACAAGCAACACGATGGATGAGTTCAGGGAAAGTGCAATCACAAAAGCACTATTCTTTCTTTTTCTGGCCTGGAAATCATTTTGGTTGGATTTTTTTGGATTAATTTGATTAGATCGGAATAATTTATTTAGATGATTAAATGATTTCTATTATTTTTCTGCCCATCCCAGACTTAAAATTCCTGATATTTCTAGGCTTTCCGTGACTGATGCAACAAGTATTGAAGTGACAGTATAAAATTGAGCATTTAGGGCAATTTAAGTTTAGTTTAGTTTAGTTTAAGACCCAATTCTAATCTCTCTTTCCCCAACCGGAAAATCATACTTGAAAACATAGTCATATTTCACATTTTCCACGACTGTGGCAACCCAGATACAACACAGCCGTATGAGTATTATAACGCTCACGATTCATTTTAATGTTAAAATAATTATTGTTGTTGAAGTTTTTGGGCAATGAAAGAAAAAAAAAATGCTATTTTACTTTATTTTATAATTTAATTTAATTTTAATTTATTTATTTTCCATAAATTTCTAATCTCTCTTTCCCTAGTCGAGAAATCATACTTGAAAATTCAATCATATTTCTACATTTTTCATGACTGTGGCAACACAGCCATATGAGAGTATTATAACACTCACGATTCATTAACCTTAAATTATTGTTGAAGTTTTTAGACAATCAAATAATAAAAATTACTATTTTATTTTATTTTATATTATTTCATTTATTTTTCATTAATTTCTAATCTCTCTTTCCCCAGTCGGGAAATCATTCTTGAAAATTGATTCATATTTCTACGTTTTCCATTGTTGAAGTTTTTAGGTAATCAAAGAAAAAAAAAAACTATTTTATTTTGTTTTATAATTTATATAATTTTTTATTTTATATACATTTATTTGTTTGTACAATAATTTCAAATCTCTCTTTCCCTAGTAGGGAAATCATACTTAAAAATTCATTCATATTTCTACATTTTCCATGACGGTGGCAACCCAATCTGATGCAACAAAGCCGTATGAGAGTATTATAACGCGCACAATTAATTTTTAACGTTAAAGAATAAATTGAAGTTTTTAGGCGATCAAAGATAAAAAAAAAATTGTATACTCTGTATTTATTTTAATTTTAATCTTATTTTAACCACCATTTATTGCTAATCTCTCGGATCCCAGAAATCATACTTGAAAATTCACTGATATTTCAACATTTTCCATGACAGTGGCAACCCTGTCTAATTCAACAAAGCAGTGCGAGAGTATTATAATGATCACAAATTAATTTTAACATTAAAGAATGAAATGAAAAAAAAAAAAAAAAAAAATCCATCAAGCCATTTATTTTATTTCAGTTTTTTTATTTGACTTTATTTTAGTTATTTTATTTTTAGTGTTGTTCTATTTTAGAGTCCATTCACTTCTAAACTCTCTTTTCCCAGCAGGGGAAATCATACTTCAAAATTTCTTTCATAGTCCTGCCTTTTTCATGACAGTAGCAACCCTGTTTTTATTTTGATTTAATTTTAAATGTTATTTTATTTTAGACTCAGGAATTCATACTTAATTCACTCAGATTTTTACCATTACCATTTTTTCCTTATTCGTGACAGTGGCAACCCTGTCTAATTTAACAAAGCAAATAATAATAATTTTAACATAAAAGAAAGAATTGTTGAAGTTTTTCCCGAATTAATAAACTACAACAAACTACAAATAATTGGTGTCTCTTCAAATGCAGATGACATATGGGCCAACTTTCCTCCGTATATTTCTTATGTTGTGTCAGTAAATGTATTCTGGACAGGAACTCACCTGTGTGGCTTTCTCCAGCTGCAGTTTCAGGTCTGACAGCTCCAGTTCTGTATCACGTAACTGAGCTTTCAACTTCTCATTTTCAGATAAAATCTGCTCATAAAGCTGCAAGCGGAAAGAGCATGTTGGGTAAACACTCAACAGTAAGGAAACCATTATTTAACGGGGCGTAATCATACAGCGCAAAGTTTGTACCTTCTTATAATCAGTGGTGTCGTCTCTTTCGTAGCGGGAATACGGTCGCCGGCTCTCCCCAATGCCACGGCTACTCAAAGACTCGTAACGGTCAAGGGCGGAAGTGCTAATAGAGACAGGGTCATTCCTAAAGAGGGAAGAATAAAGGTTACTTATCCATGTGCGTGTCAAAATCTTCATCTTAAGTGACCTGGTGTTTTTGGATACATACCTGGATAGTCTGTCGCTCTGTGGATGTGAACAAAGAGAGAGAGGAAGTTATTACACAATCTGTACCTTCTGTTAATCAATCACATGCTCATAATGCATTGAGTGTGTCTGTTTGCCTAGTGTCTAGACTAGCAGAGCGTCTAGAATGCAGATTATCAATTAGTCTGTGATAGATTGTGACGCTCTCATTCCCGGCTCTGATGGCCTCCTTAATGCTGCTATTTAATGAGAGTCTGCGCGGGTCAGCAATCTATCATTTACCGCTCTACAGTAAAGGACGTGTTTGAAGACATCTGGGTGTAATCCATTTGATTTTGCGCTAATAAGAGTCATGCTTCAAAAGGTTCGGCTTCAACGCGGGTGTCACATTTATCAAGGTGGAAGTAAAAGGACTTTGGTCATCATTCCCCCTCCTCCCATTTTTTTTCCTCAGAGCGCTGAAACCTCTCAGCCCTGCTGGGCTTTTCTTCATGAATTCCTGATCAGCAGCCAAGATTCCTGGGTCTGATCTTATTCCCCAGCCGCTGAGAGCACACATAGGGTATTGGAACGAGTTTGGAATGGCATACTAACCACTATTTGTGGAAGGTAGTAGTATGCAGTATACTGCAGTATACAATGTAATATTCCGTATGTATGGGACTGTTTCAATTGGACAAAACATGCAGTAATCCACTACATAATACTTGATGTGTGTGGCGAATGAACCAGAGCAATGAACTTTGATTACTGGCTAAGTAGTAAAAAATATATATATATAAAAAAGACTGAAATCAGAGACATCGATTTTCAGCTGATGAAATTTTAGAGTCGCAATTTACACTTAATAATAACAATATATTTACAATTTACATTTATATATTCAGACTTGTAATTTTTTTTCACTACTTTTTATATTCCTGATTGACATTTCTATATTAAGATTTTTAGCTTTATATTCTGATTTACTTTTTTAAATTCAGACCTACATTTAAATATATATGCCGATTTATAAAAATAAAAATATGCTTTATAATATAATATAATGTAATATAATATATAATAATTTATTTTAATAAATTTAAAATAACATTTTAAAATAGCATTACCAATTTTAAATATACCTGTCTGTGTGTAAAATATTACAAATTATATATAAATTATATATAACAAAACCTTGTTACTTTACTTATTTAGATGTTGGCAAAAAAGTATATATTCATAATTTACATTTATATATTCAGACTTTATATAATTGTTTCCTGTTTGGTGCTTCATAAATTTAATATAATATAATAAATATAATATAATATCATGATGTGTTAATATAAAACCCAACTTAAAATAACATTTTAAAATGGCATCAATCAGATTTTAAAAAATCTTAATATTTTAATATTATATTAAAACAATTATATTAATTTGAAATATATTAAGTTACATGAAATACATACATACACACATATATATTTTTCCCTTAATATATATAGTATAATATACATTAATTATATATATATATATATATTAATTTGAAAATATATTTAATTACATGAAAATCTTATTTTATACATTCAAATCAAAAAAATAATATATATTTCCCCCTTTATATTTTAGATATTAAAATAATTATATTAATTTGAAATATATTCAATTACATGAAAAGACCATTTTATATTCATTTAAATCTTATATATTAATATAATAGTTTCATTAGTCTACTGGAAATGCATGAACAAAAAAAAAAAAAAAGTTTAGCATTCTTTATAGGTTTTAAAAAAAAAGTTAATCATAAAAAAAATGAAGTAAAATAGTATTATATTTAAGCATAAACCAAACCTAAACCAAAATCCTCCCTCAAATGTTCTCATTGCTAGCTAAAGACTGAAAACACCATCCCCGTGAGCCACTATGAAGCCTCAGTATTGAGAAAACGACTGGAGCTCAGAGCCTGGGCTGTGAGCAGCTCTCAGGCAATGACCCGTGCGACTGTGCGGCCCACTTCCTTTAGCTGATTGCCCTGGAAGCATACTGAAGCACTCAGCTTTGTGTCAGAACTTCCTTTTCAATACAGACCAGCACACTAAGAGGAAATATGTGCTATTAAGCTAACAAAAAAAACAGCTGTCTCATAAAGAACCCACAGACCCCATTAGATTTTCTTTCATACTGCGGCTCGCTGAACACTTCTCATTTGGAACCATCCAACCAAAAACTGATCTTTAGCTCTATTCGGCAATATGAGAGCTAAATTTAAACCTGGATGACAGGCTGTAACAAGCGCACTTGAAAAAGTGTTGTAATAGGAGGACGATTTGAGGCGTCAGTTGGTTTTTCTTCCACTTCATATGCGCAAAACGCTTCCTGTTCTTTTTCCACTGACCCAACAGTCAACAACAAAGCAGTGCTACTCTTTGTTCCTTGACCTTCCTGACTCAAACTACATTGTCACTTTTGAATCCCTCATTCACGGTTTTCCGGCCAACTGCGTGTGATCTGCTTCCAGGATCATGTTGACACAGGATATGCAGGATATTTATCTTATCCTCGTTGGACACAGTCACACCAAAAGCAACTCATGTGACTAGCCACGTAGTTTCTTTTATCGCTGGAAGCGTGATTTCTCCAGCCAGGAATTGAGCTCTTAACTATTTCTGTAATAGGTGACAGTCATTGGGCTGTGAATCAGGCTGACTTTCATTTTAAGGATGACTAATGCTGCTGGGACAATTCCAGGAAGTTGAAGAGGGAGGAGGGGGTCAGCAGTCAGCAGACACACCGTAATGTGAGTGAATTGTTTGTCCTGCCAAACATGAAGGAAAGACAACCTGTTCTTTGACTATACAAGGTGAAAAACATAGAGCCGGGCAAATGAAGAACCTCAAATTCTTAAAAAAAAAAAAAAAAACAGTCATAATAAGCAGCTGATACATTTGTGTTTGCACTAGTAGGTGAGATGATGTTCACCTGAGGCTCTCCTTTAGTGCTGCCTTCTTCTGAGTCCGATGGATGCTCTGGTTCGTTCTCGTCGCTCTGTAACATAAAAACATTTTAAATTCCATTATATTCCAAAAGCAAAATAAAACAGGGTCCAAAATTAAGTGGCCAATCACCAAATGCACATAAATGCTTTGGCATGAACATAAAATTGAGTTAATGACCAAATGGCGGGTTCGTTTTCTTCCTGGCCAATCAGTAATCATTAGTAATCTGGAGAGGCGTGCAATAATTGGAAATATTTATAACCAAACTGGAGCCTGATTGTCCATATAAAGAGAGTTTGTGTGAGCGTTTCTTACATCCTGGGTCCAGAAGGACACTCCAGTCGAGCGTCTTTTCTCTCGAGGTCGTCTGCGGTCACGTATAGAGCGTGGCTGAGACTTGTCTTCAGCGTCCCTGTCGTCCTCTCTTTCTTTTCTATCGTACTCTGGTAAGAAAACAGATATGTGGTTGTTTATGAGTACAACTGATCACTATGAATATACAATGCCGTTCAAAAGATTCTCTTATGCTCATTAAAAATACAGAAAAACCCCCCCCAATAATTTTGTGAAATATATTTACAGGTTAAAATAATGGTTTTCTATTTTAATAAATCTTAAAATATAATTTATTCCTGTGATGCAAAGCTGAATTTTCATCACCCATTACTTCAGCCTTAAAGGAACACTCCACTTTTTTTGGAAATAGGCTCGTTCTCCAACAACAGCAGTGCTGCTTAATATTTTTTTGGAACCTGTGCATTTTTTTCAGGATTCTTTGATAATTAAAATATTTTTAAAAAACTATTTATTCAAAATAGACTTTTTTTCTAAGTCTTTGCTATCACGTTTTATCAATTTAACACAAACTTAATGAATAAAAGTATTAATTTCTTTACAAAAAATAAAGAATAAAAATTTACTGACTACAAACTTTTAAATGGTAGTTTATTTTGTTCTAATATTTCAGGATATTAGACTGATTCCTGAAGGATCATGTGATACTGAACACTGGAGTAATGATGCTGAAAATTCAGCTTTGCATCACAGGAATAAATGACATTTTAAATATATTCACACTGAAAACAGTTAAACGTTTTAAAAGTTTTTTTCAGGATTTTTGATGAAATACTGAAATACTGATCCCTGTGGAAGTGGAAATCCCTGTTTTATTAATGGGAATGATATGGCTCCAGGACTTTGCTAAAAATTCTAGCTGATTTTATGTAATAAAAATAAATCTTAGAAATTGAATTAACGTTAAACAAAAAAATAAATCTAATACCAGTTTTCTGCAATAAAGTCTGTTTTATTCTTAAGGTAAGAGGGTTTAAATGTAAATAATATTTCAAAATCAAATACACTAATGCTAGTTTGGAGTCGGTAAGAATTTTTTTTAAAGAAATTAACACCATTATTCAAAAAGGATGCAATGAATTGATCAAGAGCTTAATTTAAATAAAATTTCTAAATTAAATAAAACACAGTTCTTCTAAACTTTCTTTTCATCAAAGAATCCTAAAAAAAGGTTAAAAATATGGTTTCCACAGAAATATTAACTAGCACTTAAATTGTTTTCAAGTGTGATAAAAAAATGTTTCGTGACCAAATAAACATGTTTTGATTTAGAGGATCAGTTTTAAAAAGAGAATTTTAAATTTCAATTCAATTCAAGTTTATTTGTATAGCGCTTTTCACGATACAAACCGTTGCAAAGCAGCTGTACAAAAAAATTTAGGTTACTACAATATATTTAGCAATACTGTAAAATCAAATCAAATTCCAAGATTTCAGAAATTCTTTAAGACCTGCACAAAATAAAATGCATGTACTTACAGAATAAACCCATAAAATCTCTAAACAAATTATATATCTCAGATTCTTTTACTTAATTAAACTCGAGCACACATACAAATGAACAAATAAAAATAATATTAGCAAAAAGGCAAAGGAGCTAAAATATACACTCTTACACGCATCTACAACAAAATAAAAGCATTAAGTAAACACTGTCATAATTCATCAACTGTAGATCATAAGCTTTTAAGAGCTCTTATAAGTGTTTAAGAAAACAAAACATGTTTCTTATTGTCATGGGTTTCCGCAAATCAACAATGGAAAAAAATCCTCTTATTGAGAAGAGTAAAAGTCAGATACTACATGAACGCAGACTAAAGCTTGGCTTAGTCAGTTTACAACCATATTACAGGAACTCACTGTCTGTATGGAAAGTTCCTGTAGTGCCACCAAGCCTTATCACTCATTTTCCTTCCTGTGCCATATCAGTCGACTCAAAGGGACCATGCACATATTGTATTTCGCACTGTGACCTTTTCTTGACTATTAAGTAAACTTTCACTTGTACTTTACTGCTGTATATTGCCATAAAATAAAAAAGTTTGTGTGCTATACCTCTCTCAGCATCACGTGTGGTACGGCTATAGGTCGAAGTGAGCCCGGTCAGGCTGTTGGGCCGGTTCAGCGAGGAGGTGCTGTACAGAGAAGAGGAGCTGCTAGAGGAGGAGGAAGGCAGGGTGGAGGAGGCCGTGGTAGTCGAGGCCAACGAGGTGCTCCGGTACTTCTGGAGGACAAAAAAAAAACAAATATAATAACATATAAGCTTAGAATGCTAGTTAGAATTCCACAAACTGTGCTGTTCTCTGTGACCAGGAAGGAGGAGAAGTTTTGCTCACCTCTTCAAAGCTGCGGTAGCGTGACCTGTAGTCATCCTCCTTGGTCTCGGTCTCTTTCTTCTCTTCCTGCTTCTCCTTGTCCTGTTTCTCCTTCTCTTCTTTCTCCTCTTCTCGAGGCCGTGTGGGACGACTGCGACCGATGGTCTTCTCTGCCTCCTGGAGATCAGTCAAGGTCACACCCTGAAAAAAAACAAAAAAAAACAAAACAAGGTCAAAATCATGCCCTGCATTTTTGAGTCTGTTATATGACCGCAAGTTGTTATTGTCTCAATTACTTTGTCATTATTTTTGTAACCGCAACGATATATCTTACGTTAATAAGAATCAGGGCTGGGCAGTAGTTAGGGCCCAAGGAATCCACTTTATTTTTTCCCAAATTCTGTTTTTTCCATTTTCATTTTTCTGGATTCCGTTTTGTTCTGTTTTCATTTTTCTAGACTCTGTCTTAATGATTAAATAAAAAAAATATTAATCATAATGCAAAAAGCACAAGTTTAACAAAAAAATTAAGGCCCTATGAAATACTTTTTTTTTTTTTTCACTCAAATTGAGTTAGATTTTTGCCAAATACTGTGTTTTCCATTAATATTCTGGGTTCCGTTTTAATGGTTTTATTAAATTCGAATTAAAAGCATCTTTAAATAATTGATTTTATTTTTAATTTTTTTTTTTTTTTCAGAAATACTGTGTTGTGTATTTACATTTTATGGTAAATATTCCTTAGAAATAATGTTTAAATATTTGTATTAGTAGTAGAAGTAGTATCATAACATTAAGTAATATTTCTGTCACAATTTATTCAAGTTAAACCATACTTTTATTTTGACAGTTAGCTGTGAAGACCTTTAAGTTTTTATTTGTATATGATATGAGTTTTTTCCTCAAAAGAAACAGTAAATGCTCATTAATTGACTCTCAGAGCAGATCTAGAGTTTATGTTTACACGCTTCAGTGTGTGTAGTAAAGGAAACTGCACGTTTGCGCTATTCATTCACACAGAGACGTGCAGAACATGCAGGATTCATATTAAAAAAGTATTTTTGCCGCTTAATATTCACAAACACTAGTCCGTATCACGGTTTAAGTGCACTGACCTACTTTATTTACCGTTAAATTATACATTATACAGTAAATTCCATTTTTAAGACTGGATTTAACAATTCCGTCCACGCCTTCCGCATCACAGATCAGCCCTAAGTACTGTTACCATGGTACAATAAAAATATACCAATAATAAAATGCTAATTTATTATTAGTTTTCTTTTTTACCATTTAATATTTTCTAAAACATTATATCAATAAAAAAAACATGTAATTTAACAATAAAAATGATCAAAAGCAAAAGACTATTCATGTACACTTTAACTCTCAGAGAAGGGCATTTTAATTTTACTACAACCCTAGACATCACCCAATTTAAGACATTTGTACTCTTAGTTTTAACTAAAGTGTTGCACAACATTTTTGCACTGATGCCAGACTATTCATTTGTTTTTATCTTTAGGCTTCCATCCAAATTAAAAGAAAAAAAAGAATAGAATCAAAAAGATGGACTATTCTCTTGTAAAGTATTTCATTCCCTGGATTATCCGAGAAAAAAAAGGCATTACCACATAATTATGTAATGTATAATTTCAGTCAATATTCTATTATGGTGGTTTATGTTGAGACCTTAGTCACAACCAATGAGGCAACATGGCCTTGCTTTTGAAGAGAGAAAAACTCAGTTTTCTCTCTGTTGTAAACAGTTATTTCTCCCATAAATCCCTGCCACATAGCAGAGCACAGAATGTAATAAATTCCAGGAAGCACATCTCAAAACTCAAGTGAATCTCCCAAAAAAACATTTGTAACCAGCGCTGTGATTCTGTCTATTATTAGAGAGACTTCCTGGAGAGGTGTTTAGCTGATTGCCTAGACTTGCCTGTGTGGACCTCCTGGACTGCCGCGCCTGTCTGGATCTGGCTCTCCTCTGAGACTCGGACTCTTCGTCACGCACAGGGGTGAGGTATGATCTACAGACACAACACAAAGAAACAAAATCCTTTTAGTTAAATGTTGTCGCACAGACAGCTAAAACAAGACGCACTTTTTGTTGTGGCTCTTCAAGGCAGCTTTAATAGGCTTTGGAGAATAAATGAGACAGTTTTTACTTTATAAGGAATGTGACATAATACACACTGTTTAAATTGACTTTAAATGTTGACACATAGAACCTAAATAAACGACATACTGAAGAAAACATCTATTGTGTCTTCTGCTCTTATCCTAATAATAATAATAGTAATACTGGTAAATTTTGAAAAATTTTTGGTAAGGATATTTTTTAGATGTCCTACTGTAAAAATATCAAAACTAAATTTTTTTATTATTAATATGCACGGCTAAGAACGACAACGGCGATTTCGATTTTTTGGCAGTGTGTGTATACTAGGGCTGCACGATACATCGTTTCAGCATCGTCACGATGCTGGGCAAAATGAAAATAAAATTATGTGTGTCCGATTAAAAAAATTACTTTCTATATTTCTAAGCTTTCTATTCACGGATCTATATTTGTCTAATATAAAGTAATTAACTCATATTTAAGGGTTCTTTAGAAACTACAAAGCACACATTGCGTCACCTACTTCATGCATGCAGTCTCTGCGTGCGCACATACTCTTGGTGCGCATGACGAAATGAGTGCGGAACGGGAGAAAAGCGATGAAATGGAAGATTTGGTTGCAAAAAGAAATGCAACATCGGTCATATGGAAGTATTCTGGATACAAAAACGATGATGCTGACCAAAAACAGGTGCTTTGTCGGGAGTGCCTGGCAGTTGTTGCCACAACTCGTGGAAACACTACGAATTTGTTTGACCATTTAAGTCGGCACCACAAAGCACTGTATGACGAATGCAAAACCAGATCAGATTGCCGTCCAAAGCAAAAAACTATTTTGGATGCGTTTGCCAGTGTGACGCCTTACGAGAAGGGCTCTAAGCGACAGAAAGATGTCACTGATGCTATTACATTTCACCTTGCGAAAGACCAATAAACACGGTCACCAAGCAGGGTTTTACAAACACGATCCGCTCGCTTGACATGCCTTATGTTATGCCGTCACGCACTTATTTTTCTCAAATTGCCATCCCAGAGCAGTACAACAAATGCAAGGCACAAGTGGAATATTATGCAGCAACAACCGCTTCAATGAGTAAATTAATGCATACAGAAGCACCAAATTGGTGTATTTGAATATTTATATTTACTTTAAGCAACAGTTCTGAGAAAGAAGCCAATTTTTTTATAGAGTTGTTAAAAAGTTTAATCTTTTGTTAGCTGATGAGCAACACTTGTTTTACTTTGGCTAAACAAAGTATGCAAAACTAAAAAAAAAAGAATCTTCTGACTTTTTTTTTTTAATTTTGTGACAAAACATATTTACTAATCTGTTTTCAAAAAAGAAGTTGTTGAATAAAATGTTAAATTACTAATTTTGTCACTCATGTTAATTCCTTAATGAGATAATGAAGTGTCCTCTTTTCATTCTCAAAATGAGTTCCCTTTCATCAGGGTAAAAGCAACATTCATTATTAATTTCATAACATATTAGAGCCTTGATTTGCCTGAACTGACAGTGAATAAGGTGAGTCAAACTGTTTATGAAACAACCCAAAATAGGCTTTAAAAAGTATCATTTCAGGGTTTTGATTATACTTTTAAATTTTTTTATTCTTTGAAAATGCTTACAAAATTATCCCAATTATTTTTGAATTATTATTTGATTTTTAAGCAGTTCAAAACACCTGATGAACATAAATGAATTTGTACACATCGCAATATATATCGCAGGAAAAAATATATGGCAATGTAATTTTTTCCCAATATCGTGCAGCCCTAGTGTATACTGTATATACCTGCGTCTCTCTCGTCCGTCAGAGCCCAATACAGTTCCAGTAGTGGAGGTGGTAGTAGTGGTGGCTGCAGTGTTGATTGTTGGGATGACCGCGGCCGACTCTTTCTCCTTCTCCTTTTCCTTCTCCAGACTCTCTTCTGCCCAATACCTGTTACGCATCCACACAGTTTACTAACAGAACCTCATCTGAGTGTTTAGTTTGGATGTTTGTGGCTGTGTATGTTCGTACCTGGACAGCAGGCTGCGGTGTCCGGTGGGTGAGGTAACAGAGGAGGTGGAGGTCGTTGTTGTGGAGGTGGAGGAAGAAGTGGAACTTAAAGCATCGTCCTTACTCTTTCCAAACGAGCCGCTATAGCAACACAGACAACAATCAAAGGACAAAACCAAACACAAGAGGAGAGAAATATCTGTCTCAAAAGGAGTACCACAAGATATAACAGGAAAGAGTTCCCTCATTCTGAAAACCCAAGAACAGAACAAAAAAAAAAAAAGAAAAGAAACCTGAGCGCATATGTGACCCTGGACCACAAAACCAGTCATAAGGTTAAATTTTACAAAACTGAGATATAAACATCACATGAAAGCTCAATAAATAAGTTTTCTATTGATGTATGGTTTGTTAGGATAAGACAATATTTGGCCGAGATACATCTATTTGAAAATCTGAAATCTAAGGGTGCAAAAAATCTAAATACTGAGAAAATCACCTTTAAAGTTGTCCAAATTAAGTTCTTAGCAATGCATATTACTAATCAAAAATTACATTTTGATAGGTTTACAGTAGGAATTTTCCAAAAAATCTTCATGGAACATGATCTTTACTTAATTTCCTAATGATTTTTGGCATAAAAGAAAAATCAATAATTTTGACCCATACAATGTATTTTTGCCTATTGCTACAAATATACCCCAGCGACTTAAGACTGGTTTTGTGGTCCAGGGTCACATATAGTCTAAAGTCTTTTTAATAGTTAAAGATTTTTAATGTTTTTTTTTAAAGATGTCTTTTCTGCTCACCAAGCCTGCATTTATTTGATCCAAAACAAAAACAGTAAAAGTTTGAAATCATTTTACTATTTAAAATAACTGATTTCTATTGGAACATATTTAAAAATGTAATTTATTCCTGTGATCAAATACAAATTTTCAGCATTTTAAAATCACATGAATAAATTACATTTTAAAATATATTCAAATAGAAAAAATATTTCAAAACGTTACAGTTTTTGCTGTAGTTTGGATCAAATACATTTTTTTTCCTAAAAAGTTTTTAAATCTTACTGTTCAAATACTTTTGACTGGTAGTGTATATATAAAAAATAAAATAAACAAACATTAAGGGTGGGCAATATAAAGAAATCTCATCTTTAATATATTTAACTTCAAGCACTGTTTACTTTATTTCAATCTTTGATTCTTATTTATTGTTCACTCAAGTGAGAAATATTTCAATTAAAACATACGCTGTAGCCTTTATATGTGGTAATATTTGACTGAATACTTCTTAAATAGTATTTTTTAATTAATTGTGAAATTTTAATATATTGCCCAATATTTTATTCATATGGAGGACCAAAGAATTCTAAATGAAATAAATAATTAATTAAATAAAGCAATTAAATGTAGCAGTTTATTCTGAAATAATTATATAATTAATGAATAATTAATTAATTATTAAAATCAATGTATCCTTTAATATGCCATTTGTGAAATGTCCTCTTTGTGACATATCCATCCTCCATCCAATTGTGGAAACACATGATTTGGAAATAGATGATTTGTCAAATAGATGTCATTGGTCAATTCAGCATTATTATTAAGAAATAGTTTGAAAAAGCACATTTTATTATTAAAGTAAGAGATTTAAACAGCAGTGGTGTGTAAAACAGGATATAGTGAAATATTTTAAACAATAAAGGTGGTGTTTTCATGGAATATTACTAAATAAATGGATACATCTCATTATTTATTTACTAATTAATTAAACAATTATTTAATAATTATATAAGTACTTCAGAATAAACTGGTACATTACTGAATTCATTATTTATTTCATGTTGAGTACTTTGTGACCCAGGACCACAAAAGTAGTCATAAGGGTACATTTTCAGATTTTTTTCTGAAAAAAAAAAAAAAAAAAGTCTCAAAGCTGATTAAATAAGCTGTCTGATGATGAAAGGTTTGTTAGGATAGGGCTATATTTGGCCGAGATACAACTATTTGAAAATCTTGAATCTTGAAAGGTTGCAAAAAAAATCTAAATATTGAGAAAATCGCCTTTGAAGTTGTCCAAATGAAGTTCTTAACATATTACTCATTAAAAATGTATTTTTGATATATTTACGGTAGGAAATTTCCAAAATATCTGCATGAAACATTATCTTTACTTAATATCCTAATGATTTTTGACATTAAAGAAAAATCAATAATTTTGTTGGCTATTGCTACAAATATACCCGTGCTACTTAAGACCAGAGTCACATACATTAAGTCCATTCTAATATATAGTGTAAAACTATAGACCCAACAGCCAAACAAAGCCCCAGACAGCAAAAATGGCAAGAAGCTACGTGTGAAGAACACAAAGACACATGGAGGACATGGAGTGTGTGTTTGCTGGGCGGTGCTCGGGCAGATACCTGCGGTGAATGCTGTAAGACTGGTAGTAGGAGGAAGGCTGCTGCCAGGCTTTAGAGTTGTTAGGTTCCAGGCTGGAGGCAGAGGATGATTTGGCGGGCAGGTCGCGAGAGCTAGACGTGCGGCCTAACGCTAGCGTGTGAGACGTACTGCCGTGTGGGGGTGGCGGGGTGAAAGAGGTGAGTTAGCAGGAGGCGGACAAACATGGACAAACACACATAGACAAAACGTTACATTTACAGTGCCTTGTGAAATTATTCATACCCCTTCATTTTTTTCACATTTTGTTATGTTGCTGCCTTATGTTAAACTACTTAACTTTTTCCCCCACATCAATCTACACTCCCTACTCCATAATGGCAAAGCAAAAAATAGGTTTTTAACATTTGTGCAAATTTATTAAAAATAAAAAACTGAAAAGATCCCGTTGCATAAGTATTCATACCCTTTTTTGGGACACTCGAAATTTAGCTCAGGAGCATTCATATTGCTTCTAGATGTTACTACACTTCGAGTGGAGTTAAACTGTGGCAAATTCACTTGAATGAGTATGATTCAGAAAGGCACACACCTCTCAGAAAAGGTCTAACAGCTGAAAATGCATATCAGAGCAAAAACCAAGTCCTGAGGTTGAGATAACTGTCTGTAGAGCTCAGTGACAGACATGCGTTAAGGCAATGATCTAGGGAAGAGTTCAGAAAAAAAATCTGCTGCATTGAAGGTTCACAGAAGCATGTAGCCTCCACTATCCATAACATAAGATTGGAACAACTAGGAGAGGTGAAAAGGTGAGGCAAAGATAATTGCCAAATGCAGATGTGCAAAGCTTGTCACATACCCAAAAAGACTTGAGGCTGTAAAGGTGCTTCAACTATGTACTGAGTTAAGGGTATGAATACTTATGCAATGCACTTATTTCAGTGTTTTATTTTTAACAAATTTGTAAAATTTACACTACATACACCATAATAATGACAACGCAAAAACCAGATTTGCAAATTTTACAAATTTATTAAAAATAAAACACTGAAATAAGTACATTGCATAAGTATTCATACCCTTAATTCAGTACACAGTTGAAGCACCTTTACAGCCTCAAGTCTTTTTGGGTATGATGTGACAAGCTTTGCACGTCTGCATTTGGCAATTATCTGCCATTCTTTGCCTCACCTTTTCACCTCTCAAGCTCTGTCAGCTTGGATGGGGGCTGGCAGACATTTTCTAGAGTCCTAGTTGTTCCAGTCGTCTTCCATTATGGATAATGGAGGCTACATGCTTCTGTAAACCTTCAATGCAGCAGATTTTTTTTTTTTTCTGAACTCTTCCCTAGATCATTGCCTTAATGCAAGTCTGTGACTGAGCTCTACAGGCAGTTATCTTGACCTCAGGACTTGGTTTTTGCTCTGATATGCATTTTCAGTTGTCCTTTTCTAAAAGAGGTGTGTGCCTTTCTAAATCATACTCATTCAAGTGAATTTGCCACAGTTTAACTCCACTCGAAGTGTAGTAACATCTAGAAGCAATATGAATGCTCCTGAGCTAAATTTCGAGTGTCCCAGAAAAGGGTATGAGTACTTATGCAACGGGATCTTTTCAGTTTTTTATTTTTAATAAATTTGCACAAATGTTAAAAACCTATTTTTTGCTTTGCCATTATGGAGTAGGGAGTGTAGATTGATGTGGGAAAAAAGTAATTTAAAGTAGTTTAACATAAGGCAGCAACATAACAAAATGTGAAAAAAATTAAGGGGTATGAATAATTTCGCAAGGCACTGTATGTCTGAAGCATTGACTTGCTTGTGGGGGGCTCGGTTTCTTATAAAGTCACATTTTGGCATATAAATAAATTAAATAACCATAAATAATGTTCAGTAGACATAAATAGAAACATATGTGTCATCAAGAAAGCAAAAGCATGCTTTATTAAATAAAGATCCAACACTCAAGCATGCTTTTTGTGTTATCAGAGTATGAAACCAAACCAGGTGGCACAAGCGCAGTCATGCATATTTAATAGGGCTGGGTAAAAAAATATCGATTCTCCGATTTTAATCGATCTTCAGTTTAACGCAACGATATCGATTCGGGAAATCCCCGAATCGATTCTTAATGCCTGTGCTTCACGTAAGAGGATATGAATATTCACCTCGTCCTGAAGGTGTCACTAGTGTTCGTGCTGAGAGAGTTTTCTAATCACAGCGCAAAGGAGCTGCCTTAGATCAGAACATGTTGATCAGCTGCTTTTTTTGCAGAAAAATCTGGTGATCAAAAATGATTAGGCTGTAGTTAAGAACTGTTAGTTTTATGGACAGTCTGAATGTTTTGTATACGCAGACAAGGGCTTTATGATTTTGAATTTAGAAAAATGTTTTATTTCTTAAACATGTTTGAAGTTCTTAATAGATTTCACTGTTGCACATTTACAGTCTTTTTACTTTTTTACAGTAATGTGCATTTTGCAGTTTGTTTACATGGTGTACAATGGATACACATATTTATGATTTCTTGTTACAGTGTTCATTTAAAATAAAAGTTGTTTAAAATAAACAACTGTGTGCACCCTATTATTAATGTAGATGCGTATTTCAGTAATAAACTTAAGTAGGAGAGTTTCAGTTACCAGCATTTATATCAAAATATGGATCCCATGACTGCAAAACTAACATTTTAAATGAAATATTGATAGCTAATCGATATCGAATCGAAATTGAAATCGAATGGAATCGAAACCATAAAAATAAGAATCGAATCGAATCGCCGAATTGGTCACAATACCCAGCCCTAATATTTAATGTTACACAATGAGACAAACGCTCGGGCCATTTAGATGATTTTTCACTTTTTTATGGGTTTTCAAATTAGGGAAAACTTGAGGGAATTTTACTCAATGTCCATCGAAGTTTTCATGTCTTTAGTAATATTTAATAAATTACTAATAAGTACTGTCTCAATTTGCTTTCTGAAGGCTGATCGAAAATCATGATACTCATTATTCAGATTATTTTTTGTTCTATTGACAGCTCTACTGTGAATAAATAATGCAAATATGCATATAGTTTTGACTTAATATGACTTCAAAAGTTTGGGATCAGTAAGATTTTCAACGCTTTTTAAAATAGGTCTTTTCTGCTCATCAAGCCTGTGTTTAATTGATTAAAAACACAGGAAAAAAAACAGTAATATTGTGAAATATTTTTTTTTTTATTTAAAATAGTGGTTTTCTTTTTTAATATAGTTCAAAATATAATTTGCAATTTATGTAATTTATTTCCCTGTGACGAAAGCTGAATTTTCAGCATCATTACTCCAGTCTTCAGTGTCACATGAACCTTCAGAAATCATTCTAATATGCTGATCTGTTATCAATATTGGAAACAGTTGTGCTACTTAATATTTTTTTTGGAACCTGAGATACTTTTTTCAGGAAAACGTTAAAAAGAACAACTTTTATCACAGGTTCCAAAAATATATTAAGCACTGTTTCCAAATTTGATAAAGTAATAAAGCATATGAAAAATGATTTCTAAAGGATCATGTGACAATGAAGATTGGAGTGATGGCTGATGAAAATTCAGCACTGCATGACAGAAATAAATTATATTAATATATCAAAGTATATTAAAATAAAAACTGTTATTTTAAATTGCAATAATATTTCATATTTATTTTTAAAACAAAATAATACTTTTATTCAGCAAGAATAAAAGTATTAAAATTGTGTTAAATTGATAAAAAAAAAATGTGTTAAATTGATCAAAAGTGACAGTAAAGACTTTATTTGACTGAAAGAAAATATTTTCATTTCAAATAAAACTGTTCTTTTTAACTTTTTATTCAAAGAATCCTGAAAAAAAGAATCACAGCTTCCAAAAAAACATATTTAACAGCAAAATATTAGGTAATTATAATAATAAATCAGCATATTACAATGATTTCTGAAGTATCATGTGACACTGAAGAAAGGCTGATGAAAATTCAGCTTTGCATCACAGAAATAAATTATAT
>NC_133364.1:22987627-23068287 GCF_049309525.1 Garra rufa
ATATATATATATATATATATATATATATATATATACACACACATACACACACACACACACACACACACACACACACACACACATATATACACACACACACAACCATTTAAAAGCGGGATTTTGCAAAATGCTTTTGTATAAAGTCTCTAGCTTACCAAGGAAGCATTTATTATTAAATAAACAAATGACAGAATTAATGAATTTTTACCATTTAAAACAGTTTCCTATTTTAATTTATTTTCAACACTACCAGTCAAAAGTTTTTGAACAGTAAGATTTTTAATGTTTTTTCTTTTAAGAATTCTCTTCTACTCACCAGGCCTACATTTATTTGATTCAAAGCAAAGCAGTAAAAACTTTAATATTTTTACTATTTAAAATAACTTTTTTCTATTTGAATATACTGTAAAATTTAATTTATTTCTGTGATTTCAAAGCTGAATTTTTAGCATCAATACTTCAGTCACATGATCCTTCAGAAAATCATTCTAATATTCTGATTTGCTGCTCTAAAATGCATTATTTTTATTATTATTATTATGTTGAAAACAGCTGAGTAGATTTTTTTCCGGTTTCTGAAATGAAATGAAATCTTTTGTAACATTATTAATGTCTGTACTATTACTTTAAAGGTCCCATATCGTCAAAATCAAAATTTCCTGGCTTTTTTCATGATAACTACGGTCTAGGGGCTATCTAACTACCATATGAGTTTCAAAACAGTCAATCCACAGTAAACTGCACACAGCCTGCTTAAAGTAGCTGTTCATTTTCACGAGCAGCTGTGACTTCCGTAACGATGTGACGTCCGATCGACTCAAGTCACCGCCTTCAGTCACAAACCAACGTCCCACCCTCCTTTTGTCAAACCCCCAGACAACAACGCATCCATTCCATTGAGCAACAACAACAGGAAAACAAGTTGAGAAAACCCCGTTCAGTCGATAGATGTCAAGCTATGATCATTACACAGGCTTCAGAACAACGTGAATATAAGAGACCAGCGGCACGTCAACTTCAGCCTCTTTCACACAGCCATTCCGGTAAATACACGCATAATGTGTCCCACGATTTGTTCCGGAATTGTTTAATTTGGTTCATTCACAGTTGTTTTCCGGAATCTGTGCGTGCTTTACACACAAACCATAAAGACATGTGACGTTTGGATGTGAGATGTAATGCAACGCGTACGTTTCACTAAACTGAAACTAACCTGAACAAACTTTGCTTCAGCGCTGATAGTGAGGAGCTGGCTCTGCCTGATGATCGCTGCTTCATTCCACTTTGCACGTAACGTTATTTTTCGTTGTGAAGAGTCGCTTGATAACGTGCATCATTACTACAACACTGCCTTTAGGTTCTGGCTTTGGTTCACACAGTTCCCGTAATTTTCCAGAATCAGCGCGCATTGTGAAAGGGGCTTTACTAAAGCAACAGTTATGTAGCCTACTGCATTCGGTGTTTGTAAAAGAAAAAACATTAATGATCATTCTAAAATATCCTGTTGAGTATCAGCTCTCTCTATTGCTCTGAGCTCGCTTACGCTTACAGCATACATGACCGTAGTTACCTGTGATTGGCCTGGTTGTGCGTCACTCAGAAAACAACAGGCCAATCAGAAGAGAGGCTCATGAATATTAATTAGATGGGCCAAAATCGACCTGTTTCTGACAGAGCTCCTAAAAAAGGAGCTGTAAAAATATATTGAGATGGACTTTGGCACTTATACCGCAAATATATATTCTTAAGGACATCAACAAATAAAATAAACCTTCAGAAATGTGTACGATATGGGACCTTTAAAGCATCCTTGCTAAATAAAATTCTTAATTTTTATAATTTCTATAATTTTAGTTTTGAAAATGTGACAGTTTTTGCTGTACTTTGGAAATAAATGCAGGCTTGGTGAGCAGAAGAGAATTCTTAATAAAAAAACAAAACAAAGCCAAATCTTAGTGTTCAAAAACTTTTGACTGGTAGTGAAAATGTATTTACAGTCATGTCTAATGAATTTAATGTGTACTTACTGTACACACAATCACAAAGAGAAGTCATTGTACCTACATGTTCTCCCGCCGAGCACCGACATGACTGTCAGTTGCGATGATACAAGGAGAATAAAGTAAAAATCGCAGTGCTTGCCATTTATTTTACAACACTAGCAGTGTGTCTGCAATCAATGCAACTGTTAATTATAAAGAAATGTTCAAACACCTAAATACGCAAAGCCAAAAAACTAAATTAAGGGTGATCCCATGTCGCCACAGCTTGTGTGATTGTATAATATTGTATTGAGTGTGCCGATACTTCTTAAACTGACTAATCAAACAAAAAGCTTAAGCATCAAAATTACTGACAACAATTAAACACTGATTAATCATTAGCGTCCCTATTTAAAAACTACCAAAAAAGTCTGTGTAATTCAGGTGCAATTTCCTCAAGTGCGTGTGTTAAAAAGTGGAACGCCCATCTTGATTAGGGTGTAATCCAATATGAATAACAGCCTTAGTTTGGCTTGGAGATGTACCAAGATCAAAGAGTGTCACAATGTTCCTCTCTTCATGTGACTGTGTATTTATGTTTAACACCAACAGAGCAGGGCGACACTTTCCACACAAACCCTCACTCTCTACCGGCAGTCAAATAGCCTACAGTAAATAGTCCAGGTCAGGTTGGAGCACATTGCTTTAGACAGAGAGACAAGAGAGTCAGAGACAGAGAGAGAGAGAGAGAGAGAGAGAGAGAGAGAGAGAGAGAGAGAGAGAGAGAGAGAGAGAGAGAGAGAGAGAGAGAGACACCACATTGAATTTTAAATTGTTCATAGAATTCTAAAATGTTAATTACTTGTCCTGCCTTTTTTTTTTTTTTATAATGTATATACATGCATGTTTCTGTTGCATACATATCTGTTTTACATTCAATGTAAACACTCTGCTTTGGCAATACTCTGTAACAATTGTCATGCCAATAAAGCACATATTGAATTGCATTGAATGAGAGAGAGAGAGAGAGAGAGAGAGAGAGAGAGAGAGAGAGAGAGAGAGAATTAGACATCAGTGATTAATGCATTCCACAGCACTGCTCTCCCGCAGCATAAAAGAACAGTACAGACAGCAAGAAGGCCTAACAATAACAACCGAAACATGCCCACAAAACCAACAGATGCGTTGACTGTCTAATACAACCACTCTTACACATTTATCATTTTTTAAATCACACAAGAACATTCACAAAGGCAGTCGGCTGGTGACGTCAATCCTCATTTGCATATAAATAATGGAGTGGAATGCTGATCTCTATCTAGAGTCTGGCAGTGGCCTATTAGAGTGGACTGGAGAGATTTCCTCATAAACCCATCAGACCTGCTGACACACACACACACTGTAAATTAGCAGCTGTACTAGCTCATCAGCATTACTGAGACCCTTAACCTTTCTGTGGCACCAGCACAAGTTTTAAAATAGCAAGGTTGAGCGTCAATGGACTGTTTGTGATGTTATGACATGGAAATGTCTTATCTCATAAATTCCTGAAACAATATAAGAAATGTTGACCTTGTTATACATGCACTTACTATACTAATAAGAGTCAATTATGTATAATTGCACACGAACCAAAACCTAACCCTACGGTAAGTACATACTGTTCATTAAAATTACTTAGTACTTAAATGTATAATTACACTGTAACAAGGACACCTTAAAATAAAGTGCAACTAAAATGTTTTGGTTATTTGTGATACTATTAAAGAGATCACAAAAAAAGAGAAATTTCCCCATGAATTATTTACCCTCAAGCCATTCTCTGTGTATATGACTTTCTTCTTTCAGACAAATGCAACTGGAGTTATATAAAAAAAAATGTCCTGGCTCTTTTAAGCTTTATAATGGCAGTGAATGGCTGTTGAAATTTTGAAATCCAATAAACTGCATCCATCCCTCATAAAAAGTACTCCACCCAGCTCTGGAGGGTTAATACAGGCTTCTCAAGTGAATCGATGAGTTTGTGTGAGAAAAATATCCATATTTAAAACTTTATAAACTATAATCTCTTTCTTCCGCTAACTGTTGTATGCACGTTCACTATAATCGAAATGATCGAAAATTTATTTTTCTTGTTTGTGTATTTTTTCCTCCTGTTTGTACAACTATTTGAATATCTAGAATCTGAGGGTGCAAAAATTAAGTTTTGATATATTTACAGTAGGAAATTTGTCTTGATGGAACATGATCTTTGCTTAATATCCTAATGATTTTTGGCATAAAGAAAAATCGATAATTTTGACTAGTATTGACTATTTTTGCCTATTGCTACAAATACCCCCATGCTACTTAAGAATACTTAAAGGAGTAGTTCACTTTCAGAACAAACATTTACAGATAATGTACTCACCCCCTTGTCATGCAAGATTTTCATGTCTTTCTTTCTTCAGTTGTAAAGAAATGGTGTTTTTTTGAGGAAAATATTTCAGGATTTCTCTCCATATAATGGACTTCTATGGTGCCCCCGAGTTTGAACTTCCAAAATGCAGCTTAAATGCAGCTTCAAAGGGCTCTAAATGATCCCAGGCAAGGAAGAAGGGTCTTATCTAGCGAAACGATTATTTTCTAAAAACATTTACAACTTATACACTTTTTAATCTCAAACGCTCAATTTGCTGAGCTAGACAAGACGAGCATTTGAGGCTAAAAAATAAATTAATTGTAATTTTTTTTAGAAAATAACCCATCATTTTGCTAGATAAGACCTTTTTTTCCTCAGCTGTGATCGTTTAGAGCCCTTTCAAGCTGCATTTTAGAAGTTCAAACTCGGGGGCACCATAGAAGTCCATTATATGGAGAGAAATCCTGAAATGTTTTACTCAAAAAACACAATTTCCTTAAGACTGAAGAAAGAAAGACATGAACATCTTGGATGACAAGGGAGTGAGTACATTATCTGTAAATTTTTGTCCTGAAAGTGAACTACCCTTTTAAGATTTTGTGGTCCAGGGTCACATATGCGCTTATTTATGTTTCTGAATTGTTCTGAATGGAGAATATTGTGTTTTTCCGTGTTGACCATGTCCATTGGTGGTGCTAGATCACTTGATGAGGTCCGCACATCCTTTGCGTGGAAACTATGCCGCAAAAAGAATACATAAAAAGCTTTCTTAAAAAGGCAAAATAATGCATGTACGTTCTCTTAATATGACAATAAAAAAAAATTATTTCACTTCGAATATGTCAAGAAATGTACATGGTGGTACATATTTCTCAGACTGCCATAGTAGAACTGGTCATCCTTTGCAGTTATAAATGTCACACCCTGACAACAAGATGCCTAAAGCTTCAATAAAGAATCAAAAATCATTAATGTGCAATAAAAATGCCAGAGTTCCAAAAACGAGAAGGAAAAACAGAGACAGACAGAAAAATAGAGAAAAAAGACCAAATGCCTTTGGGCCAAGTAATGTTTGTTTTTCATGAGAAAACCACCAGTGTGGTTCGCCAATTCCCCCTTAGGCCACGGGAACCCAGCTTTCTGAAACAATAACTAGGAGCTACTGCAGGATGGCTGTTGGCATTCCCACGTCCGCAGCCTGCCACCCGGATACAGCTCATCCAGCATAATGGATTGAGAAGTTGAACCTTGGGGAGTTAGACCTCCATTTAGAGGTTAGGGGAAATATTCTGACAGTTCTGAAGGAGATGTTCTGCTCCAGAGAACATGGATGAAAGCTATAAAATGTGGGATCCGGTGGGTTTGGCAGAGCTACTTCTGGGTCAGCTCTGACTTAGCTACTAATAATAGGAGTTTAACATTGAATGAAGAAAACCAGTAGAGGACCAGGGTTGTGGGGTAACCGAAAACTAGGACAATGTACTTCTATGACCTATTACAAAACAGCCTTTTTTTAGAAGGATAGTTAGTTTAAAAAATACTAATTCTGTCATCATTCACTCACCATGTCGTTCCAAACCTGTGTGACTTTCATCTGTGGAACACAAACACATTTAGAGATAAACCTAATGTACCTTTTAGCTTTTGTACATACACACCCCAGTGATAGCGTTGTACCTTTTTTTCCTAAGAGTGTATAGACTTTTATGTTCCACAGATGAAAGGAAGTCATATAGGTTTGTTTCATTTTTGGCTGAATGCTCTGTATAACAGCATAAAACTATTTATTGTCCGCAGGTTCATTTCCGAAAATAGCACTAATGAGCACTTCAGCATATGAACTGAGGCAAAAGGAAACACTGTTCCACAAAGCACACTGTATCATGTTACGCCGCCACTCTACAAGTTACAGCTGAACGATAACAACATTAACATTTAATGGGAAAGCAATCTGGGTATTTTTGTCATAGATGCACTTGAGGGAAAGTGAGCAGGAGAAAGTAGGCAAGCAGACTGAGTTAAAGTTTTAGTGAGAGGGGCAACTCATCAAGATACAAGTGTAGCCGCCTGGTTCATAATATTATCATGACTGAGGCAATGTATGCAGACTGCTGATTTAATTAAGATAAGATTAGAACGCTATGGGTTAACAAACATAATGCTAGCAAATTGAATGCATACTCCTGAAAATAAGAAGCATTAATATTTACACAACCATGACCTTGTCTATATGGCCACCCACATATCAAACATCACTCTGATGTCTGAAGGAAAAATCAAATCAAGATTAAAAAGGAAAAAAGTTAAACATGTGGTATTTAAATTGTCTATGTATAAGTCTACGGGACTTTCATCCATTTAATCATCCACCCACAAATTAGCATCTTATTGCTTATAAAAGTAGTAATACTGCTTGCATCAACAAGCCTTTTGATTTTTTTTTTTATTTAGGTCCAGTATAAACAATGCTTAAGCCTAGTACTTAGGGTTCAAGGTTTGTTTAAATCCTTAACATTAAGTATGAGCAATAATAATCATCATATTGCCTTTGCAAACACCACTAATTATGAAAACACAATGCTTACATCCCATTTGGAAAGCATTTCTTTAAGCTCTCCGCAGGGAGTGGAGTCGTCTTTACTAGGACTACAAATTTAAATGTGACTCCAGAGTAATGTTAGCTTGCTTGAGACATTCGTGTTTCCACTTTGCCAACTTACGCAGAACGCATGCACAGGCATGCTACGAAAACAGAAAATTAAGGGCAACTTCCAACATGCAGGTCAATGCTTAAACAGTAATTACAAGAGAGAGAGAAAGTAGGAGGGAGAGCGAGGGGTGTCAACAGAGAGTGAAGAGAGAGAGTATGAGCAATAGAGAGAGACACACTGGGAGTGGGGTGTGATGGGAACTTAACTTTGCTCCAGGCATAAAGCAGACTCATCATTAGCCAAAGAATTTTTACTAGCTTTCCTTACTCAGCGCTAAAAACACAGAGGCTGGGCTTGGATTCTTTACACACAGAGGCTGTGTTTCTATAGTTGACAACAAATCACAGTAGACATCATTTTTAATTTATAAAAACAAGTCTGTGAAGGACAGACGTTCAATATGTCATAAGATTACCTAAGATGTTTTTTGGTCAAATTGACATTTTTGAAAAGACAGTTTTTCATGTTTTTTTTTTTAAATGGAATAATTTACAACCAACCAATCTATAACAGCTGTCTGACATTTCCAACAAATGAACAAAAAAAGTATAGTATGCCAAATAGAACACAACAGGACAATGTGTTTTCAACATTTTATCAAATTAATTATTAACCCAGGTATTAAACAGTGCCATGTTTTTTCAAAAAGGTTGGTTTTGACAAATTTAGATTTAGATTAGATTTGATTCTAATTTATAATCTTGCAATTCGATTTGATTTCTAGTTCGATTCAATGTTGATTATTTTGAATATATATCAGGTACAGTACATGCCAAATTTTCATCAGTTGGTACTACATTACTGTAAAATTGAAGGTTAAAATGACCTGATTTATATACAAATGCTTAAATCATACTCAATTAAGTTTTTATAATAATAAAGTTACAATTACATAATTACATTTCTTTTCAAATCATTTTTTGAAGCATAAACATTTAAAAGGTGGCTGTCATAAAAACTTAACGGATTTATTCAAACATAAACATTAAAGAACCTTAAAATTATAATGAATATGTCATTTGGTGCCATATATTTAGCAAAGCACTCCTCTCAAGAGTTTTTTTCCAGCTGACAAATAACTTTTTGTCATTGAATGTTTTTTTCTGAGGTAAATGTGATTGTTTACATTGTTTACAAGCTGCTATACTTACATCTTTCTGCAGTTGAAACACTTAGCATGAAACAGGATAGGCATTTCATTTAGTTGTACTTTTTCTTTTTCATACCTTCAGATGTTCACTAATGTTTATTTCGTGCTGAAACTGGTTAACGCAAAGGAGACGATCCGTTAACGTGCCCTTCCCGCTGCCGCTTCTCTTGAACTGAGGTGCTACAGCAATCAATCACTCCACATTAAACAGCACCAAAACGACATTTATTGTTTAAATACTGTAATAAAATAGACAGAATTTGAAATCTGAGACTTTGTTTCATATCAAAAGTAACAAAGCACAAAGCTTATTGTGATTTATTGGATGGGATGTGCGCTACAATATTTCGTTCATTAACTGAAAACAGGCTAGACTAACCGATTCTTGGAAAAGTAAAAATCAGAATCAATTTGAGAAATCAGTATTTTTTACCTAGCCCTAATTTTCAATCCAATCAATTTCAATTCAAGAAAATTTCAGTCGGACTAAAGCGTCTACATGACTTTAAAAAAAAACAAAAAAGTGCAGTTTCTGAAGCAATTTAGAACTTGTTCTTTTCAGTTTTCTACTACTGCATTAAAAGTAGCCAGTGGTTAAAGTCCTCTGGTCAACTAGTTAAACATGGTGTAGGATCCTGGTGGACCATGTGTGAAGAGAGATCTTTGTAAAAGTGTTTTTCCTCTAAGAAATCTAGCTTGTGGCAAACAGGTTGTGCTACACTCAAAGCTCTCATTTTAGATATTCATCTTGCTGAAAAGAACAGCAACTCATTATGCAAAAAGAGGACAATGTAGTACTTTCCAAGTCTGTTTCTAGAGCTAGCATCAATGTACAGGGAAAGAAGTGGGACAATACACCTGCATACCAAGCAAGCCAAAGAGCATTCCATGTACTTTCTCAGATTCAGGCCGGTGTTAATCAGTGGTTTGGGCTGGGACCGTTGGAGCATGCTTGGCCCTCCCCACCGGGGGCCACTGTGTATGGAGCCCATTGTGCTCCAACATTAACAGACACAGAAGCATGAGTCACCTTCAAACCGTGTCTGGGTATTACCTACCTCATCCAATCAGAACGCTGGGAGAGGTGAACAGCAAGCACCTCTACAGTAACGTCACCATGGTCACGCCTGAGGTAAAGCCAAACTGCGGTCTCATGGTTGGGATTTGAGAAGTTTACCCAAAATACAAAACGCTTCTTAATGTGTGTCTAACAAAAACGCAGCTGGTCTTCCTTTGGTTGGCGTGATAATTAACGCCCACTGGATATATTAGCGTTAAGAACATACTTCCTCGCTATCACTGGCCAACCAGCTTACCAAACGCTAAAAAAGATGACAGAAAACAGTCAAAACATATGATTATGAGTGAATCACATGCAAGACACATAATTATCATCCAGTCAGATTGTTAGCAATAGCTAGAAGAATGCTAAAACAAAGGTATTAGCTTTTGACGTTAGTCACTGCTATTCTAATAAACAGAGACTGGTAATATAAATAGGCTATAGTCATCTTTCCAGTAATAAAATATTGAATTGTTCCATTAGCAGACGCAAATTAAGATCAATAACTTCATTAGAGGAAGTATATAAGGTCATCTGGCTAGCATCTGACACAGAAGTATTAAATGTAATATCATCACTGCTGTCTGTTGCATAACCTAAGTCTGGTGCTCTAGCCATCATTGGCTCTATCCCAGTTGAGGGGATAAATGTTTATCTCTCATTCTCTGTCCTCCTCTCTCATTTAGACATAAACCACATAGTCAGTCTGTGTTTACTAGACAGTGCAGTTTATTTCTCTGATCCAAAACATAGTGAATTGCCTACTGCATCCAGGCAGCTGCCTTCTCTAACTAGCTTGAAACCTTATAATTGACGAATTTAGAACACTCTACATTACAGTGACAGAGATGACGTGGCTCAACTTATTTCAATAGACTCTGGCGTTAGCATGCTGCAAAGCTAAAAGGGTGAAACTACATATTAAAGGGATAATTCATCTCAAAATGACAATTCTGTCATTAATAACTCACCCTCGAGTCGTTTGAGTATTTTAACGATGTCTTTACAACCTTTCTGGGCCTTGAACATGTCAGTTGCGTTGTTGTTTATGCAGAGTCAGGAAGCTCTTGGATTTCATCAGAAATATCTTAATTTGTGTTCCAAAGATGAACGAAAGTCTTACGGGTTTGGAACATGAGGATGAGTAATTACTGACAGAAGGTGCATCCCAAATTGCGTACTTATGCCCTATTCTATAATGGTTTGTAGTATAAATAGTGCAAGTAGTGTGTTCACACTAAAAATTCCAAAGAATTAAAAGTGCACTTTAAATACCAGGATGACGCACTTAAATAACCTAAAAAACGAAGTGTGGAATGTTGAACACTTCATGCTTTCAACTCTCACAGTTTTAGTATCGAAGGGAGTGGGGGTATCAAACTCTGTTTATGAATGACAAAATAACTTTATATAATTCATACACTACATGGATGAGTGCATAGTGCATAAGTACATAGTGTATAAGTGCATAGTGTGTAGTGCATCATTTGGGACGCAGTTAGAATTTTCATTATTAAGCAAACTATCCCTTTATGTAAACTATGATTGGAGAAGACTGGCATACATCACAAAATTCAACATTTGCATAAATGCATCATTCACAAAGAGATCATTAACATGCATTTTGAAAATATACAGGGTGAATTTCCATTTTGTGCTAACTTTTTGAGCCACAAAGGCCTACACTAACTTGTTTGACTTTGAAAAATTAAGAAAAATAAAATTGGTTATTTAGGATGAGCATGAGCAGACAGGAATAAACAGTTTGCCTGAAGGTTAAACAAGCCCAATTTCCATCCGCAGAATCAGAAAGCGGTCGAGGAAGGGAGGACGGGGAGAAAAATGAAAAGCTCAAAGAAGACTGCCTTTAAGGATCAATACGGACATGATGAAAATCCAAGATGAATATCCAGTGAAAACAAGACTGTGTGATGGTTATCAGGGTTTCTGCAGATATGAACAAGTGAAATTTAAGACTTTTTAAGACCTTTTTAATACCACCTTATATGAAATTTAAGACCTAAACCTGTAATGAAACAGATATTATATTACATGCATACATGTAATATTTAATGTGTTTAATGTAAAAAGTAAACACAATTTCATGGCTGTCATAAATTTAATTTATTACTACGATATACAGTGAACTTTTCATATCAGCAGATACTATTCCACACAAAATATCCCCATAAAAGTACCACTAGAAATATCTGATGTAAAAAAAAAATTCTGAAGCAATATTTTCATCAGTGCTCTATTAGCTTTTACATCTTAAATCTGCATATTTGATTTACCTTCATTTTTTTTTACTTTTGAAATGTATGCATTACCTTTGAAATTTATTTTATGAATTTATCAATAAATTCTAAATGGCTGTTAGCAGTGAGATTACACAATTTACACTGCAAAATTAAAAGTGAGATTAATGTTTTAAATACATTTATTGATTTATAAATATATAAATTAGAAATGTTGGGTGTGGAGGCATACTTTTAAACACACTAAATTACCAGCAGGTGGCGGTAAGTCACTTCATGAGCGAGTTATTTCAACTGATTTGAGCAAAACGCTGAATCATAGCAGAACGTTGCTAGGAGAATGCTTCTGCTGCGATCCTTGTTTGGAACTATTTTCATTGGTGAAACAGAACAAAACAGTGAAAATATTTTGTCTAATATGTAAGTAACTACTTGACTAACTACTTGTTTATTGAGCTAAAATTAATGTAACATTTGTAATTGTGAGAATATTCAGCAAAAAGCTCACTTGGTATATTACTGAACTATATCATGTTATAAATAAACTATACATTTTAAATTTTTACCTCAGTGTGTTTCTTTAGAGTGCTGTTACATTCATTAGTTTTAAAGTATGTCACAAATAGACCAGAAATACACTATCCATTATCAATTTCTGTTTACGTTGAATGTATTAAAATATGAATCTTTCTTGCCTTTCGATGCTTCGCTAACGTTAGTTGTTTTTGTCACTTCAGTTTTAATCAGGCGGTTTGTTCGGTCCGGCAAGGAAAAAAATTTTTTTTTTAAAGTATCTCCAAGGCTGGCGGTCAGCTAGCTCGACCTATATTTATTATTATTATTGAGAACATTATATACAGAAAAAGGTAGTTTGACCTGTATTCTGCTACTGCGATTCTGTCTGAAGACGCAGTAACATCCACAGAGGGAGAAAAAAATCTACAGGTGTTAGCAACTGGCCTTAGCCAAGCCCTATATTCAGTTTTTTCAAGCTAAGTATTGCTAAACTTGCACTTCCCCAAAGCTAAATCCATTTTACTTCTGCGGTACAATCCGAGAGAGACTCGCGCCAATAACAGAAAGCTGATTGGCTATTGCATGTTGGTCTCATTTGTAGTTTAAATACAGCAAATTATATTTGGAATAGTGAAATAAAGAACTACAACACCACGGAAACAACAAAAAGAGAATTTAAATGAGCTTTAGAGGTAGCGTTACATGGACATCGGAAAAATAAGACCTGTGTGAAATTATTTAAGACCTAGAACAGCGAATTTAAGACTTTTTAAGGCCTAAAATTTAGATTTTTAAATTTTAGACTTTTTAAGACTTTTTAAGACCCCGCGGAAACCCTGGTTATGCATCACTTAGGGCTTGACTCTCAGCTTACAGAATACTTGACAGAAAAATAAATGAGCTAGGAAAACCAATCAACTGTGAATAAAAGCTGGAAACTAAACAACTGAAGGTGTATTATCCAAGATGAAACTATCAGACAAAGATCAATAGGTTTAAAGTGAAGTTTAAAGGGAGGTTCGAGTTACAGTAGGAAAGGAAATTAAATGGGAGGAAAAGGGGGAATTCCTAAACTTTAATCTTAATGTCAATCCTTTACTTTACTTTCTCTCTCTCTCTCTGGGCAACAGCAACCCATCTGGAATAACAACCCTGTCAATCATCAGAGCAAAATACCAATCAAAGGCTGATCACTCACTTCAAGTCTGACCTTGTGATTCCAATCTATGCTGGTTCATTTGAATAAAAGGAAACAGCAGGTCTTAAATATACAAAAAAACTGTCATTATGGTTTAAAAAAAATTAAAGGACAATACTTCACAAAATAGCCTAACCCTCAATCAAACAGACCAAGCCTATTGCCTGCAACAGAACAGTTGGAATTTAGTTGGCATGATTTTTCAGGGACTGTTATCAGGCCATTCTACAGGATTTTACTGAAATACCCTGAGTAAACCCTCACAAGCTAGAGTTTGGGCGAGTTCAGTGAGTGTGGGTCTGTAGCAAGCAGGATTAGACTGTTCATACTAAATTCTACAGCTCAATGGAGCAAGAACTGCAAGCGAGCTGTTGCATCGCTCACAGACGATCGCATGTCACTTTAAAATGGTTTTAGAATAGAACAACTTGATAAGGCATTTACGACACATTGTACTTCCTTAACATGACAACTTTTAGAGAGATAAAGATGTAAGGCATTGCTTAGACTAATTAGAACATGAAAAAGAGACGTCTTACAGCAGAACTGCACCATGTGGTTATAATTTTAGAGGTTGAGCATTTTTGTAATCTTTCATTTAAAATCTATATAGATAAGCTTTTTTGTCTTTGGAATCATGTCCAAGGAAAAGCACACAGAAGTAAAAATGGCCCTTTTTGATGTCATGTGGACTTTAATATTGTCCAAGAATTCATTTTGATGATGCTTTGCCATTAATGTATAGCCCATGGTAGGACTTCATCGTACTATCAACACAATCCTTTAAGCACAAAGTTACCTGTCCCTTATGTCGCTTATAAAGGGTTCAACCCTGGGTGTGTGAACATTATAAGCATTCCTGCACCTGAGGAAACTTGATGTTTGGCTGATAACATGCCATTGCTAAAGCACCATATTTAATCTGCAGCGTAAAACGTAATGACTTCTATTCCAGGCAATGATGAAGAGCTGCCACATCACCCTAAACGTGTCCCCTGCAACAAAGGAAAAAACCAATGGTTGGGAACAATGACCCTACTCCTCTTTGTTATCTTTGGAGTCTCTTCTGACTCAAGCTTCTGGAAGGTCTATAGATTAGCAGGTGTTGACTAGGGAGTTGACCCCCTAACCTCTTACGTCATTTGTGGTCTAGAGGTTAACAGGAATGGCCCGTACAAAGGCACGAAAACAAGGCCTTGGGCCTGTCAAGGTGAAAGGCATATTTAAGCATTTGCCCAATCACGCGGTGAGGGCTGATACAGGTGAACACCACCAGCACAGAAACTTGCACTGAAGGACAATTCAAATGAATGGGTCGAGAGATCGCCAAGTCATATTAGTTTCTTAGTCGTATAGAAAAGCCTCTCAAGTTATATGTACCACTGGAAAACAGAGATCCTTTTGATTCCTGAAATTTCATGTTTCAATCTACATTGCTTTCTCTTGTTGTTACAGTCATGAATATTTACATATTAGAGTAACCATTTGATGCATATTTTATATATTTTCCACAGCATAGATAAAAGGGGCATTTCCTTCAAGGAGGCAAGTGAGGCAGTGCCTCCTTAAAATATTCATAGTACAAAAATACCACAATGCCAACATTATAAATCATAACATTAAGTGTATAAATCCCTTTTTCTAAAACTTACAGCAGGAGCTGGTGTCTCTCTCGCGTCTCGCCTCCCCCTAGCCCACTGTGTTTTAACAGACCCCCTAAAGCATGGGGTGGGTTTGATGGGAGGTAATTGTAAAATAAATGGGGAAAAGTAACAAGAGAGGAGGCAAAGCCTCCATCGTGATATGATATCTGGTTATGCTTGGCTGTGATTGGTTCATGTAATAAATCCTGCCCCTCTTGTTTGTGCACGTTCTGCGTTTGCAAATCAGTCTGAATGAACAATATAATGGTGTCAAAAGCTGGACCAACCAACTCACACACTTAGATATAACCACGTTGTTAAGTCAAAATAAGACTTAAAATGGCCTGAAAACATGATCTATGGGAGTATTTAGCAAGTAATCAGCTTGGTGAAATTTAAAGTAAATCTGTGTCTGTGACCAATATTTACTGAGCTTTGATGACTGATGGTTCTATTACCAATTAAAAAGAATAGAATAGCTGGACACAAATTAAAAAAAGTTCACAAATTAATTATATTGTTCAAATTGTTACTACTTGGAATAAATGTAAAATGCTTAAAAACACTAACTTGATGAGACTCATACTTGACTTAGAATATTGCATTTTTCTGATAGTGTAAGTAAATGTTTACCCAGAAAATGTGAAGGGGACATTAATTTACATTTGATTTAAAAAAAAAAAAAAAAAAAAAACACTGAGGACTTTGCCTCCTCATTTCAAAACACCACCGCACACAACTGCTACATGGCTACATTTCTAGCATGGGACGCAACATTTTATTCAAAATTCATTGGATAATGACTAAATAGCTACCATACTTTTTGGTTTTATTAAGATTTTACCAAGAAGTAGGCAAAAATAAGCTTTCGTTTGTCCTCTACGACTCCTATTCTTTCCAACAACAAAGTGGAAAGACATTTCTGATAGCACATAAAGACAGCGTGAGATTGGGGCAGTGTTGTGAGAAGGTCAACCCGCCGGATAGGACTGCTTCCGCTGTAATGCAAAATTCCTTCCAAGAAAACTAGAGGTATATCCTTCAAAGGAAAACCCTGTGGCATAAGGTAATTCTCGATTAAGCTCTTGTGTCCATGGGCTTTTGGTGGCACGTTTTCATTTGATGTTTTGTGTTTGCCAGTTACATTCCAAAGCATCTCTGCTCTTCGTTTGTCTTTTGATGTGTCCACAGTTACTCTTCCTCAAAGCAGATCCCTGGGGATTGTATTTGGCTTCCTCAAACACTGAGGTATGCGTTTGGACCTTAGAAATGATTCACATTCTTTAAGGCCTTTGGTCAAACAAATCAGAACAGTTAACAAGCAGAGTCGAGACACAAATGCGACTTTAATGAAGAAAAGTCAACTTAAATCCTTAATCAAGCTTAGGAATGCATAGAGTGATGAAAGGTCGTGTTTCTCGATTGTTCTGCACATTTCTAAATTCGTCAAGGCCTCAATAACGTGACTCAAAACAAGAAGAAGAGGACAAATTGTGTGTTTTATTTTAATGCCCCACTGGCATGCGGTGTCATAGCTTGGCAACAACGCAAACATTTATTTGAGATCAAAGTCTGAGGTGTAACCATGGAGATGTGGCACAAGGCGGCATACCGGAGAACTCATAAATATGACAAAGCCTTGGGTGTACTGTCAAAAATATGAAAGCAGAGCTTGTCTTTGCAGAACTTGCCACCACTGTGCTATGGGGCTGGATGGAAGGAGACAGTGAGTGGATTTTAGTGTGTTGCTATGGAGTTGCTATAGTGTTTTGGCTGATTTCTAGGGCGTTACTAGTGTTTTGTGAGTGCTTGTTTGATTCAAAAGAGTCAACATCAAAAGAGTCAACATCAAAGTCTCTATGATTGTCTGCTCTCTAGAAATGATTCAGGATCCTCTTTCAATGAAAGTACTTCCATTTTTCATTCTCTTTTATCATACAGCAACCAAAAGCTAGATTATTTATTGATCAATACACATTTACTATTTAATCTAAAAAATAGAACCTTTCAGCAAAAATAGAACTTTTCAACAGGAAACATTGGTATCTGCAGTGCAAATTATTGAATTACATTTTAATTTTTACATGAAAACCATTCATTCCTAAAGGAGAAGTTCACTTCCAGAACAAACATTTACAGATAATGTACTCACCCCCTTGTCATCCAAGATGTTCATGTCTTTCTTTCTTCAGCTGTAAAGAAATTATGTTTTTTGAGGAAAACATTTCAGGATTTTTCTCCATATAGTGGACTTCTATGGTGCCCCCGAGCAAGACAAGTGCTTGAGGTTAAAAAGTATATAAATTGTAATTTAAAAATTTGGATCGTTTGAAGATGCATTTAATCTGCATTTTGGAAGTTCAAACATGGGGCACCATAGAAGTCCACTATATGGAGAAAAATTCTGAAATGTTTTCCTCAAAAAAACAATTTCTTTACGACTGAAGAAAGAAAGACATGAACATCTTGGATGACAAGGTGGTGCACACATTATCTGTAATTTTTTGTTCTGAAAGTGAACTCCTTTAAGTGTGCTTAATTTAATATTATTAATTTTATCATAGCCTTGTAATTGTTTAGATATTACTCCATCATTGTGCCAGAAATACAACAATTAAAAATTGAATTAAAGAACACTTAAAGGGAAGAGGAGAAGACGGAAGAGAAGAAATTGTTGAATAAAGTCCTTATTTTTGTTTTCTTTGTGGACAAAAAGCATTCTCGTAGCTTCATAACATTTAAGGTTGAACAACTGATGTCACATGGACTATTTTAATAAAGTCCTTACGGCCTTTCTGGATCTTGGATGTGTTAGTTGTGTTGAGGTCTATGCAGGGTAAGAAAGCTCTGGGATTTCAAAAAAAAAATGTTAATTTATGTTGTAAAGAAGAACGAAGATCTTATGCGTTTGGAACGACATGAGGGTGAGAAATTAATGACAGAATTTTCATTCTTGTGTGAACAATCGCTTTACAAATATTGGTTTAAAATGATATCACTGTTAAAACAACACGTTACTCATTGGACATAATTTAGCTATAATTTATTTATCTGCAAATAAACAAATGGTGAGTGACGAGACGAGTTACATACCAAAGTTAAACTCATAAGGTTAATTGCCTAAACAAGAATACTGAATGAACACTAAAAACAACAGTGGAGATAAGAGCTACTGTAATAACCTCTGAACTATACATTGTTTTCTGGTTTTCTGCTCTTTGCTCCTATAATAAACAAGTATCTCGTATCAGGTGAAACTGATTTGAGATCCTAAAATACCAACTGATCAGCACGCTTTACGCCGCATGACAGAAAGAGAAAACAGACACAGTGAGAGATGAGAGATGGAGGGGGAACAGATCAAAAGCTGATAGTAAGAAAAGAAAAATAGAAGCAAAAAGAGAGCTGGTTTGTCTTGTTGTGCAATGGTGAATGTAAGCAGACAGGCTAATGCCTAATCACGCAGAGTGGCCTGGTTTTACAACTGACTCATACCAAGCGCCCTGCTGAAAGGAATGTTCACAAACTACTGGCCAAATCCACTCCGTTTTATAATCATTGTTTCTGCTCGCACACAATCAAAGCTAACAGGCAGCCGTGCAAATAATCACTGTGTGACAAAGTGTCAGCCGATATCATTAAAAACACACTGGCATCTCTCTCCAAGTGTTCTGCAATTCTTTGTGCAATACACATTTAAAAAAATAAATAAATAAATAAATATATCATATTGGCCACTGGCCACTGCTGTTTGTGCTCCCTGTTGAGTATGGATTGACGAAGTGAAAGTGTTAGTTGCTATATCAGCTACGCTACCTATTTTTTTAGCCGCCTGACATCAGCTCAGCTATTTCCAGAAACAAATATCTTTTTCAAAGAATTGCTGTGTAGTGTGACAAAACACTATGTCACTGTTTTTTGGTTACACTGTAATCAAATGCATTCTCCATATCTTCTTACTTATGTATCAATGGCACCTTCAATTAACTAAAGCAAAGAGCTTCATTTGAATGTAAAAAGAAGAAAATTCTGATTCTTTTTAGTTTTATTTACAGTCAAACCAAACCATTTGTTCAGACACCTTCAACATTTCTTACATTGTTTACTCTCAGTAGTTTAGAAAATAGTAATAAAATATGACAAGAACTCGAGTTAAACTGTGTCAGAACAAATTCATCTTGATAATCACAAATCAATTACAGTCAAACCAAAATTTATTCACTTTCAAAACTTATTTTGTTAATTACATTATTAGAGTTTGTTCAACATTATTAGAGTTTATTCAAGAATCAAGCAGTGTCCGAACAAATTCTTCTTGATAAGGTCAGATAACTTTGATAGAAAGGTATGTAACAAAACATGGTCAAGTCAAACTGTCAAATCAAATTTTTGGTCCCAAATGTTTAGCAATTTTACTGGTAGTCCACTGTATGAAGAATTTGGGGGTATAATATGTCACAGTTTACTTTATTTTGCTATCCTCACTTACATAAATGAACTATAGTGTTCTGCACCCATAGCTATTAGTAAAAAAAAAAATCAAATTATAATTGGTGTCTGAATAATTTTTTGTTTTACTGTAGTGTAAACTGATCTGTAAAAAATTAATTCTAGCAACCCATAACAAAAATTAACTACCAATCAAAAATGTGAGCTTGGTTTTGAAGCAAAGCCTTTTGTGCACACCAATGCTGCTTTTATTGAATCAAAAATACAGTAAAACTAAAATATTATACCTTATATATTATATAATATACTTTGTGTGTAGGGATGAGCGAAATGACCAAAATCTTATATCGCAAACATGAGTCATTTTATTTCACGGAAACAATACATATTTTTGCTTTAAATACGTTTTTTATGATATCAAAATTTTGGATACCACAGAAATTTCATAATTCTTGTCACCAGTGTCACTAAATTAAAGAAAAAAAAACTCAAGCTCACTGAAGACAAGTAAACAGTCAGCAAATAAAAAAAAGAATAATATAAGCAATAGGACAATAAAAATACAGTAGAACAAATAAATTAGAAATGCTATATGTTGTATAAAGTAATCAAATGTATAAAAACAATGGCATATTCTTTACTGTGCAAACTAAATATACATTTCTTCTTAAAGTTACAAAGTGATTTATTGAAGAGCATTGAGAGGTTTTCTCTTTTGTTGTTTGAGTAAACATGACTGTCAGACAGCAGGAATATTAGACTGCTATCACTTTAAGAGCTGCCTAGATCCAATATACTGTTACACATTTGTTTTCTTTCTCAGCTATTTGCTTTCATTTAAGACTTAAATTACTGTGTTTATGAGGCTACTTGCAAAAGACAGGCATTTTGACACATACAAGTGTGTATTCAACATTCAAGGTTTAAAAAGCAAACTTCGACTCTTAAAATCATGCATTTTTAAACTGCAGTGCTTAAAAACGCATGCAAGCGATAAGTTTTCGTCACCGTGTTGCACAGCAACGTCACAAGAGCGTGTAACCACTACAAATCTCTACTGGTTGACAAATTTATACTGGTTAATCTATAAAGTGCACTATATATATTCCAACTAGGCCTGACATGAAAAGGTCTGAATACAAAAATGCTGACACTATTAACGAAACGTTTGTGTGGGTGATATAAAGAACTCACATTGCATAATTAGTCTCTTCTATCCACAACAAGTCTCAACAAATCTATATTTGATGATTAATATGCATTAGGAGCAGTACTTCAGTCCAATGACATTTGTGTATATGCAGGACAAACCAGTGCAAAGCTGGAGAAAAAGAAACCAAGCAACCACCAAAATGTAGTGTCACTCATCTGTATTTGTGCTCAGTTACATGTTAATACATGTTAAAATGCCAGTTTGACTGTAGTCTAATTTCCATCTAATTATGAGCTGTTTGGGAAGCTAGAACTTCGCAGTAGCTTCCCCAACACGTGGTGGCCTATCTCAGTACAGGTTATACAACATATTCCTCTTTTGAACTCTGCCCACTAACACTAAAGGCTTCAAATATTGAACTAAGAAGCTGTTGAACACAGACAAATATGCTTGATAAGAGGGAGCAACAGTGTAGGTCACGTAGTTCATTCTCTATGTGGTGGCTGGTGCACGTTAATCAGTGACGACTCAATGTGCAGCAATGCGTCACTGCGATGCTGACAAAGCACTGAGATATTTCTCAAGCAAACAAAAAGAGCTAAACACACAAGCTTGGAAAGGGGCTATTTATAGAGTTCATATACCTACACACTGTCTACGCCAGTGAGGAAGAGTGATGAACGCACAGCTGTCACAATCAAACGGCTAGCTAATGCATGTGCACACACCGTGACCACCATTGTGTTCCTAAGAGAGGAACCCAAACGCAAAAGGTGCCGCTATCATCATATATGCATCATTACGAAGGCACGTGACGGAAATGATTGTGGAAATGGCAATGCCTCATGCATCATAAACAAGGAAGAGCATACATTCTGAACTGAAAGTGAGTCAGTCTGTGTAGTGCTTGGAAAGACCAGACAGCTAAGTAAGACGGAGCGAAATGTAATCTGAGGAGAAGGGTGACCGCTCAGAGGGCCAGTACTGGGAGTCTTGGTCTCATTGCATTCCAGCTCTTCGATTATGTGTGCTGATTTGGTCCGACAGTTAATTGGATGTAGCACATCATGCTTTGAATGTTGAGCGGTGCATTAACAAGACCTGACATCTAAGGGAGCCCTCCCACAGACTCTGTACCTGTTACTTGAGTCAGTTTTCAAACTTTCAAGCTGCTCATAATCCTGAATCGCTAAAGGAAAACATGGGAATGCAAAGCAGCCTTTAGCACATATCAGTGTTAACAAATAAAGGCAGGCATTTCCCTTGTTGAAAAGATTACCAAAATACTCCACTATATAGCCTGGAATGTTCTACAAACAAAAGGAGAAAGCGTTCAAAGCTGGTCGCTTACCTTGCTCACCCATGACTGAATCTCAGAGGTATTTGTAGTGTTGATGTGACCTTGTTTGGAAAAAATGGTGACTGCAAAACATGCCGTCCCATGCTTGTTTAGGCGGCAAAAGTCTCATTCCAGGCACCAGCAACGGCAAATGTACAATGTCACAAAACTGCAAAACCAAATTTTTATGTTTGACATTATACAACGGCAGTTATCTAAGGTGAAACTGTTTTGACATTTGAACAATAGGTCATTGAGTGCAAACAATTAATTTGAACAACAACCGCAGGTTTAAAACAGCAATCCACAAGTTGTAAAAGAAAACGGTGCTTTGACAAAAGCATTTCGGCTTCTTCCAGTTGTTGATTTGCTTGTACGAGGGCCTTGTTTGGTTAACCAGACCTTACAGGTCACTAGAAGCAGAAGATAAGGAAATGTTAAGGACTGTTTTTCATCCACATGACTGCTTCCAATCCCAAACATTTGCCAGTTAGTCCAGGTTTCCTGTTCAAATGTCACAAATGTACAGCAAATTCCCAAGGACTTGAGTACAAAAATTTCATCCATGAATTTTGCATGTTAAAAAAATTAATACCCCATGTTGTGTCAACCACGTTTACACACTGCCTCCAAAACTTTCATCCGACATTAAAAAAAAAAACGGATCAGGTGCAATTTATTGCATTTTTCACATCCATAGCAAGCCTTTAGAGAGTTGTTTTGACACTGTACAACCAAAATACAGAATGGGATCTGACAAGTTGATCCACTTTGTCTCTTAGTACAAAGAATTGTATAGGTCCTTGCACATTAAGTTCATGAAAATTTGTGGTCTTCTTTTTAATATGCGTCTCCATTAGGGTTGTAACGATATCACAATCTCATGATAAGATAATATCTTCATATGAGGTCCACTATATTATTGAGATATTTAAAAATAAAAAAAGACAAATTAAGTTTTGAAACATTTTTTTCATGTAACATGAAATTATGTACATTTTTATGTTGAAAAAAATTATTCATCAAAGAAATTAACACTGTTGATAAGGAGGTTGAACTCGCCCTCTTCTCAATGCTATCTTGGGATTGGATGGATCCTATATTTCCTTTTTTTTTTCAAGAAGAGAAAAGACAACAGAGGTTTGTGAACATTCGGGATGTGCGTGCATCATGGTTGCAGAAAAAACCCGGGAGAGATAGCCTTTACGGCTAGTGAATTAGATCATGGATATGGTACAAAATATTTCGAAACTTTACAAAAATCCCTGGAAGATTAAAAAAAAAATCCTGGAAAGTTTCCAAAATTTCTGGAATGTTTCTGAAATTTACTGGAAATTTTCCACCTTTTTGCAACCCTAATTAGATGTCATTTTTTAAAAATGTTTTCCGCTTATTACAAGAGCTTGTCACCCAGCTATAATCACTGTTATTTAACGAAATTGACATTAGATAGTGGTGTAGTCTTACAGATCCGAAACAGCAATGATGTTTCTTTTTATTGCCGAAGCCTACCTGGTGGCAGAAAACTCGCTATTTTTGAGTTAAATCCAGTTATAAAGTCAGAATTAGGAGATATAAACCTTAACTAAAAGAAAAAAAAGTCTGAATTGTGAGATAAAATGTTAACAGTAATAGGTTTAAATAATATTTCATGCTGAACAGCATATGTGAATATTATGTAGACCTATTGTTTTAAATCAAATTTATGCTTTAAAAATAGAGTAATCATAGCCGTTTTCATCCATAGACACCATTTGAAGCTAAACGCAGACGTTTAAATGGACATACTTTGATGACAGTTTTCTATAAAAATGATCAATAGGCACAAAATATTTTTTTCTCTTATTCTATAGATTTTACCCATTTACCTTCACTTGTTACCAGTGTTTTTCTGCAATCACTATACGCACACAGTTGCACGTGATGTAACTGTGACATCTACACAAAATTTGTCTATTGTTTTGCGAATTTTTTTACAACAGATTAATTCATACGCATCGAATTCAGTGTGCAAGGTTTCTGTGCGTGACAAATTTTTAGGATGACAATACGAAACAACGCATACGAAAATTTCGGATGCCTAGTCAGGCTTTAGATTTGCCAAACATCCTCTCAGAGAGTGAAAAACGACCTGGCTCATAGCCGCCAGCAACTCCTTCAGCAAGAAACAATCATAAATATTTATTTCTCAGGATTGCGAATTCCATCCAAATGGGACACAATAAAAAAAAATGATGGACAACCGTATCAAGGTTCATCTCCAGTTCTCCTGTGCAGAAACCACATAAAGTTAAGAATGTCGTTGTTTATGCTGGATTGGGAATTTTTATGGAAAACCGCCAAGCAGACCGGACACGGAGGCTTTTATCTCCAAACAGGTCGTGAGGACTTTGAGACTCGGCCAGATGTCAAACAATAGCATTTGCGTTTATTAGAGCCAAGCTGGTGCAAACACTCAAAAACTAAAACAAATTTTCAGTCACCTTAGATAAACAAACATAGCAAGGGAACATTAATCAACCATTCTGGCTTGTGATATGAACTTTCAGATCTGTAATACTAAACAAAAACGTCACGGATTAAAATTACAGTGGGACAAGGCTAAGGTGTTTGCAACAGTCCTGATCATTTTCAAACTCACAATGAATTAATAGGAGACGAAGTTCAGGACAGACTTTATAGACGTTATCAGCGCCCATCAGCGGGAAACAAAGTTTAGGTTTCAGGCGGAGAACCAGGAGGCTCTGCAAGAGTCCAATAACTCACAGCGAGCTGCTAAATGCACACAGTAGAACAGTGAGCCCTATAAATTTGAAGCCACAGCAGGAAGTACAGGGAAACAACCTACGGAAAGTCCAAATGTGTGGTTTACTGCATATCTTTTCTCAAAGCAGTTTCAGGGAATCCACAGACACAGGACCTGTTTTGTTCAAGAGGTGTGAGACACATGGTCGTGAGACACCATATCAGGCGCAGAAGATAGTTTCAGCTGATGAAACCCTGGCTAAATGTGTTTAGACAGCATGTCATAGTCATTAACTTCCTTCACACATACACATGCTCAAACTACATGCCACGCTCCCTCGCTTATGCTCGCTTCAACCCCAGACGGAATCAAAATAAAGTGTCAAAATGTTAAATAATTTAACCAGGCCCACATATGCATTCTTGCAGTAACAGCCCTGGAGAGACCATGGGGCATGAGTGTGTATACTTGCACACTTATCTCTCAAGACACCCTAACATTAAGTCTTGGCCTGCGCCCACTTCCCAAACTACTTTACCTTGGCACAGCGCAAGAGGCTAATGACAGGATGTCTTCAGCCCAAGCAGACATACTGGTCAGCCTCCAACAGTAACTATCCGCAGGGCAGTGGATCTGGGTGGTACGCAGGCATTCACAGCTCCAGTATGGCATACTGCGCTAACAAGCCTCCCTTTGCTCATGTTGGGGAATGTGAAGGGTTGAAAGGGTGGGAGATAGCAGTGGTGAAACTTATGAGTTGGCATGTTTTGGAGGCCAATTGTGACCAGCTGATACACTCTTGAAGGAGTAGTTCACTTTCAGAACAAAAATTTACAAATAATAGTACTCACCCCCTTGTCATCCAAGATGTTCATGTCTTTTTTTTCTTCAGTTGGAAAGAAATGATGTTTTTTGAGGAAAACATTTCAGGATTTCTCTCCATATAGTGGACTTCTATGGTGCCTCCGAGTTTGAACTTCCAAAATGAGGTTTAAATGCAGCTTCAATGAGCTCTAAATGATCCCAGCCAAGGTAGAAGGGTCTTATCTAGTGAAACGATCGGTTATTTTCTAAAAACATTTACAACTTATATACTTTTTAATCTCAAACGCTCATCTTGCCTAGCTCTGCGTGAACTGTGTATTCCGGTTCAATATAGTTAGCGTATGTTGAAAAACTCCCATCTTATTGTTTACAAAGTGAACTTGCAAATAAGATCAAACACCCTTTACAAAAAAAGGTAAAACAGCGATGTAGGACTACTTTGAAGTTGGAGAAGAAAATGAGATGGGAGTTTTTCGACATACCCTAACTGTCATGAACCGGAATACACAGTTCACGCAGAGCTAGGCAAGATGAGCATCTGAGGTTAAAAAGTATATAAATTGTAATTTTTTTTAAACAATAACCAATCGTTGTGCTAGATAAGACCCTTCTTTCATCGGCTGTGATCATTTAGAGCCCTTTGAAGCTGCATTTTGGAAGTTCAAACTCGGGGGCACCATAGAAGTCCATTATATGGAAAGAAATCCTGAAATGTTTTCCTCAAAAAACATAATTTCCTAACGACCGAAGAAAGAAAGACATGAACATCTTGGATGACAAGGGGGTGAGTACATTATCTGTAAATTTTTGTTCTGAAAGTGAACTACCCCTTTAAGGTTGCATTAAGAGCCTTGAACATCCATGGAACCTTTTAAATGCAGAAAGGTTCATTATAGTCAAAAAATGTTCTTTACACTTTTCTTTTAAGAACTGTTCACTGAAAGGTTCTTTGAGGAACCAAAAATGGTTCTTCTATGGCATCACGGCAAAAGCAACCCTTTGGAGCCTAATTTTAAAAGTGTACCACAGCTGTAGCATGTTCTCCATCATCTACAACACATGATACAGTATGTTATTCCACAACCCACGGTCATTACAAATAATGAAACGGAGAAAATATGTATAGTATTATCTCAATCTGTTAGTGATCAAACTCACTGCCTTCTAGTCTTGATTTATGTGAGGGTTGCCTGGAGGAGAACATGCTCTAGTCAGATATTTCACGTACATTATAAGGAAGGCATGCGAGTTAACTGATGCAGTGACATTTAATGATGGATTTTAGATTACAGCTTTTTCTACTCAAGTTATATAACTTGGCTGGAGTTGTGTCTGTGTTAGCAAATGTGGTTGCAAAAATGCCAGTTTGCACAAATGGACCAACAGATCACTTACAAAAGAGCTGCTATGAGGTTTCCATGTTTATGGAGAATGATAAAACAGTTAAAACCTGCTGTTGTACTCACATAATATAGCTAGGTAAAGACCTGCATAGCAAATATGGTTCCAATAATGCGCTCTTGTCTACTTTAGTTACAAAACATATATTGGATACTGTGTGTAAGCAAATATGGTTGCAACTCCAACACAGTAGAAATGGGATGACTGATCATTTACACAAGTACCTCAGTATTACTATGTTTTAAATATGTTTTGGAAAGTAGCATTATGGTAATACCACATTCTGCTTTGAAATACATGTAAATAAGTGATGTCAAATGATTAATCACGATTAATAACATCCAAAATAAAAGTTTGTTTACATAAAGTGTGTGTGTGTGTGTGTGTGTGTGTGTGTGTGTGTGTGTGTGTGTGTGTGTGTGTGTGTGTGTGTATACATATATCAAAATTATAAATAAACAAAGCATATTTTTCTTAAAAATATACATGCATGTGTGTGCATTTATTTACAGTAGTCATCATTTGAAGTGGATCAAAACCTTTCATGAAAGTTGTCCTAAAACCAAAACAATACCCGATGTCTTAGGACAAATTTAATTAACATTTTTGATCCGCTTCAAACATCGACTACTATATACATAATAAATACACACACATATATTACATAAATGAAAACTTTCATTTTGGATGCGATTAATAACAAATAATCAAGATTAATCGTTTGACATCAGTAATGTACATACATGGCATATTAATCAGTGTCATGGTATACACCAAAGTATCAAGGACAATATATAGTCATGGTACCATAGTAATACCATGATTTTATACTTAGTTCACAAAACCTGGCTAAAATATGGGTGCAACTAAGTATATGAGCCATTTTTTACACTGTATAACTATGTCTGACATGGTGCCATTGGTAATACCAATAAAATTTACAAAATTGTCCTTTAGTAATATGGTATACATCAAAGCATCATGACCAAGTATGCATTACCATGACTTTATAGACAAAACGTTTTTATAAAAGTCCAATAAAAGTCCAGTGGTACTGACGGTTTTATTTATACAATGACACAATGTTTGTCTATTTTACTTGACATGGTAATACCATGTTTTTATACTTAATGTCAAAGTTTGGCTAACATTTGCCAACATAAACCTTTGTTAATAACCATGGTTTTACTACAAACAAAACCCAAAAACATGGTTACCATAGTTAAAGCATGGTAACCACGGTTTTGCTACACTAACCATAGTTTAACCGTTGTATTTGTAGTAAAACTGTGGTTATACAAATGCTAATCAATAAGCCAAAAAACATGGCTACCACACTTTTACAGTAACAAAAGCACGTTTAATATTCGTAAGTGAAATGTGGTTGCAATAAAGACAACCTTCTTGTATAAGAAATGGACATTCTTATACAAAAAGTATACCACAGTATCACCATGTTTTTGGAAGTACAATGGTAATACATATGGAAAACCATATGAATACTGTGATTATAAAAAGCATCTGATACCATAGTCCTTCTACTACCTCTACCTGGATGAAATGGTTAACTTTAAAACCAGTGTACTCACCTCATTGGACGGTATGCTGACAACACCTGTTGACCTCCTCTTCTCTCTTAACTTTCTTTTCTCTATCTGTCCTTTTCCCTTTCTGGCACTGGGTCCTGAGCACTTCTTTTCTTTGCTCTTGCTGTGTGTGGGACTCTCCTTATCACTGTCATCCACACCAGCGGGACTCGAGCTCTCCCCCTGCGGGACTCCACTCACTTTCTCCGGCGTCTTCTTCAAGTTTTCCCCGGGCGGCTCGGGTTTCTTCGGTTCATCCTCCGGTCGCTTCAAAGCGGACGAAGAGGCGGACCGGGCCACCGGATAAGAGGACGAAGAGGAGACGCAGTTAACCGAGCTGCCGTTGTTGTTTAACTCAGTTGTTCTCCCGGTGGCAGCGGCGATATCTCCAAGCATCTTTGCTCTCATCTTCTCACGCTTTGCTTTCCATTCCTCCAGAAAGTCCGTTGCGCTGTTAGATTTAAATCCTCCCGTTGCCATGATTTGCTTTTCAGATTGTTTCGTGCCAGTCAAATCACCTTGTAAACACAAACAACACACAAATATTTTGGATCAGACCCGCCGCATTCCTCAGAAGTGTTTGGAGATTGTTTTAAAATAATCACAAAGTCCGCTTTTGAAGTTGACCGAAACTGTTATGAACTCGCTTTAAAGACTCGAAAACTGTCAAGCAAGTGCTGTCTCGAAAGGTAGTATCCGGTAAAGCTCACCTGGGCGCGCATGAACATTCGACAGGAGTTCAGGTGAACTGATCCGGTGGAATGAACTGGATTAGTTACAGGCGCACTCGAGCGCCGAGTCCTGCCCCTCTTCCGAACAGTTTCCGAGGAGTTACGGAAATGAACGGAAATACCCGAATAAACGACGATAGAGTGTTGTCGTAATGTCGTTACGTTAGCACATTTAGCAATAGTTGTTGTTTTTTTAATTCACACTCAGCACTGTTAGTTTATATTATTTCACCTTAGTTTTAATTTATTTTGCACTAATTATACAATAACATTCTATATTATTTGCACTATTATTACTTTACATCGCAGTTTGTTGTTGGCTATCCTGGAAATGCTTCAGCAAAACAACTTTAGATAGATAGACAGACAGACAGATAGACAGATAGACAGATAGATAGATAGATAGATAGATAGATAGATAGATAGATAGATAGATAGATGATAGATAGATAGATAGATAGATAGATAGATAGATAGATAGATAGATAGATAGATAGATAGATAGATAGATAGATAGATTTTGTTTAGATGAGTCACATTAGTTTGTGATGAATATGGACTGTTCTCCCACACAGGTCCCAAGAGAGCATGAGTCACTGTTGCAGAGCTGAAGTGTTTGTGACCTGAGGACTCTCTCAGATGATAGAACTCGATGTCTTAGATAAGAGAGGTGCACACAGATACATCTCTCAGTACCACAGCTTGTCTGTCATGCCATTAAATGCTTCAAAAACTGGCATTTCATCATTTTTGAGTGTCTAAAATGCCACTGAGTGGATACTGATGTTCAGAATGAAATATCCAATATGTGAGGCTGAAGGAATAAAACAGAAATGTCATTGCTCTTCTGAAATGTTCTGAGGGGTGAATGTTGTCTAACATAGCTAGGCTATTTTCTAATTATTTTTTTGAGGGACTTTTTTTACTGGGCACAGGGCTTCACAGGTCTTGTCATCTGTATATATTTATTTATTTATTTATATAAAGGTAACAGTAAATTCATTGTTTAAAAAATCAAATGCACTACCAGTCAAAAGTTTTTGAAGTGAGATTTCCATGAAGTCTCTTTAAGCCTGCATTTATTTGATCGAAAGTACAGCAAAAACAGTAAACATTTTGAAATATTTTTTAGTATTTCAAATAACTGATTTCTATTTGATTATATTTTAAAATGTAACTTATTCCTGTGATTTCAAAGCTGAATGTTTAGCATCATTGCTCCAGTCATATGATCCTTCAGAAATCACTTTAATATTCTGATTTGCTGCTCATTTATTATTATGATGATGTTGAAAACAGCTGAGTAGGATTTTTTCAGGTTTCTCTGATGAATAGAAAGTTCAGAAGAACAGCATTTATCTGAAACAGGACCAAAAAATCAATTAATTCAAACAATTCATTTCTATATTTTTTCTATATTTTCTTTCTATTCATCAAAGAATCCTGAAAAAAATTACAAATTACTGTTTTAAATATTGATAATAATAATAATAAATGTTTCTTAAACAGCAAATTAGCATATTAGAATGATTTCTGAAGAATCATGTGACACTGAAGACTAGAGTAATGATGCTGAAAATGTAGCTTTGATCACAGGAATAAAATTACATTTTAAAGTATATTCAAATAGAAAGCTGTTATTTAAATAGTAAAAATATTTTATTCAACATTTCAAATATTTTGGATCAAATAAATGCAGGCTTGATGAGCCTGATTCTTTAGGCTTGATTCTTACTGTTTAAAAACTTTTGACTGGTAGTGTAAATAAAAAGTTATTTCAAATATTCTTTTTTTTTTACTTTGTATTCATCAAAGAGCCCTGAAATTAAATCACATTTTCCACAAAATATTAAGCAGCACAACTGTTTTCAGCATTAACCATGTGAAATGTTTATTGAGAACCAAGTCAGCATATTAGAATGTTTTCTGAAGGATCATGTGACACTAAAGACTAGAGTAATGGCTGCTGAAAACTGTTTTCGATCCTTTAACCCTACCACTAAACCTGTCTCCTACAGAAAACATTCTGCGTTTTGATTTATACATTTGTTTACCTCATGAGACTGAAACTTTGTCTCCACAATGTCAAAAATGTCAGCTTTTACCATTCTTGTGGGGATTTGATCCTCACGGTGTAGATATCTTGACCACACACACACACACATAGAAAGAAAAACATTCATTTTTGTGCCCTATATAAGAAGTCCCCTCAGATATTTTGATTTCTATTGATTTGATTTGATTCCAAATGTATTCCTCAGGATTTAGGGCTTCTCCACAGGACATATTTTAGAGAACTCAAGACTAAAGTAAGTAAGGAATTTGATGTTTAAAGCCAGTAGCACTTATGTTGATTTACCCCCTTTGAATGACTGGAATGTTCTAGTAGTTTTTCAGAAAATGGCTTGATGAGTCACTGAACCATCCAGCTTATACAATCCAAACCTAAACATGAGACCACAGAAGAAAGAGAGAGAGAGTTTGTCCTTGAATTTGCAAAGAATTCTTTTTAAGAAACAACTAGTGAATGCTTTAGTTCTCTGAATGTTTATATAGAGATTTCATGGCTGAATTACTTCTAAAGCCCACAGAGCCATAGAAAATAGCTTTTCATTTAAAGGGAGAGTTCACTCAAAAATGATAATTCTGAAATAATGCAAACTAATACTATGGGAGCCAGTTACTCAACATTCTTGAAAGTATTTTCTTTTGTGTTCAGCACAACAGATTCGGAACAACATGAGGGTGAGTAAATCTATCACGTTAAGATCTTTCTTGTTGGTTCTTCTCAGTACAAACTGACAGAGATAATTGGAAAAAATCTTTAGCGGAAACATTAAGGCGCCTAGTCTATAAATATCCTGTGATATACAGACTGAGGTCCCGCTAATGCATTTTTAGAATGTTTCAGTGGGCTTTGGGGAAACTTACTCACAGCACAAACACTCATCTGTCACTCACTGCTTTGGCACGTTCTCCAGCACAAACTTTACTTCCCTTTTAAGTAAATTCCACTTAGCATACCAATAATGCGTTTTCCAAAGGAGCAGATAAGTGGAGAGTCACTCCCACTTTGAGAATTAAATTTAGTTTGCTTTCTTATCAGTCAATGTCTTTTCTAAAAAGCTGTCTGATATGTTTGCTTCACCGGAGTGATTCCCGCACTCTCAATATATGCGCTTTTTTAAGAGATATTGAAGTAACGCCTTTATGGGATTATTTTTGTGCCTATAAAACTGAACGTAACTTTATAAAACTGAACGTAACTTTCCAAGAAACGATCAAAAATATGCCACTGCAAAAGAAGAAAAACACAATGAAAATGAAAAAATGAACTCAGTCGCACGAATTTAACATGCTCTTCAAATATGATTCATTCTTTGTTAATGATTTTCAAAGAATCGTTTTCGTGAATCATGGATTCTGAATGCGTTGCCACAGCTTTCGCTTACGCTTCGCAAATTTTCGTTTGCTGTTTTGGCACAAACCTCTCGTGGGGGCGGGCTTAACAGCGATCTACTCTGATTGGCTAATGAGCTTTTGATGGACAGTTGCTCTCTGACCTGGAAGCACAGACGGTGACGTCAGTGGCGCGCATATTGGAAAGTTGTTGCGGTGTGCAATACGTCGTGCTTTGTTTATTAAAGTATGGCGAATTTTTTATGCCTTTTCAGAAGAAGACCAAGGCGCAGTCTACCTTTCCGTTGCTGTCAGTCCGTGTAATAAAGTCTATTTCATGTATGATGATGATGTGATAATGATATTTCATGTTCTGTTCTGTTATATTATGTTTTGCATTAAGTCCGATGCTTCTTTTTCTTTTTGTAATTATGAGTAGACACATTTTATCATGTCTTTTAAAATGCGTAGTTCTATGTTAAATTCTCTTAATTATAACATTTCTAGCACGTTTTTAAAAACATTTATTTGAGCAATAATATATCTCATTTAGACCATTCACATGTAACACGATTTCAAGTCAATAATAGAATCCATTAAAGAGCTAAACAAATAGTAATGATAATTTAAATCGTTTTTCCCCAGTCAAAAAATAGCCTAAATTATGTCAGTGATTCTCATTTTTAAAGAGCATCTAAAATTATTTTATTTTGATCTGCAGTATAATAAAAAACAAATAAAATGTATTATGAAGACTATTAAATGAACTTTATGCTAGCCTAACGAAATTTTCTTCATAACGAATAGCCTACTTCAAAACGAAGCTTACATAAATTCATAAATCACGAATATGATGAAATAAAATTATTTGTTCATGCATCAATCCATTAAAGAGCAAAATAATAATAATAATAATAATAAAAAAAAAACTAAATTCTTGAAATTCGTCTGCTGTGTATCCAAATCCAAAATATAAGGATACAAGCAACCTACTTTTAAGAAGTTAAAAATTAAGGAATTAGCCTGTATTCAATAGATGGGGCAATAAGGTTTTTTTTTTTTAACTTGTGTTAGACTGCCGATCGAAATAAAATAATACTTGATCATCTTTAAAAATGAGAGAATCACTGACATAATTTAGGCTACTGACTGCATAAAAAAGAAACTATTTAAATTTGCAGCGTAAACTTATGAATTGAAAAAGCCAAGAAATAAATCACAACAATAGAGATTTTTCCTATCAAGAAAAACGTTTGATAAAATTACAAAACTAATGCTGAATGATATATGACAGGGAACACTTCTCCGCTATAGCTGCACTTGGTATCAGTGACAAATATTAAATATTTTAAAAAATCTTTGTGAAAACGAATGGCAATGACTGGTTATTGCATTCTAAGATTATTATCTTTAGACACAGTCTGACACTTTTTTTTGCCATGAACAGACCCAGACCTACTGGGCACTATTCGTCCTCAAGACCAAATTCCATTCATGACAGTCCTGTAGCTTTAGTTTCACGAATTGATCATGTTTAGGACGCTAATCAGCCATTTTAACTGAAAGATGAAGGCGGTGATATTGATGTTGTCCACTAGATGGAGCCACAGGATAAGGAATCTTCTAGGCCTAATATTTTTCGAGTTCCCTTCGATCAGTGGGACTGACAGCTCGACATCAATTTTTCCCAGTGAACTCATCTGGCCACAGCACACATTTCCACTGTCTCTTTGACTATATGAGATGAGCTCTGGCCCAGTGAACCAGCAGCATCACTTGATATATAGCTTTCTGATGAGCCAAACCTGATAACCTTACCTATTACTAATTTACCCTGCTCACAAACTGTTCCAAAACAGCTTATTTGGATATTCTATAACCCTTTTTTATTTTGCCTCTGTCACAACTTTTTTTGTGTGTGGTGTAGCCATCAAAATCAAAATTTGTTTATATTTACAAAATATATTTAAGTTGGTCAGTGAAACTTTGAAAATCTTTTCTTTGTACTTTTGTCAATTAAATAAAAGTTAAAGAGAATTATCAAATTTACAGATTCCTGATTTGTATTGCATTTTACAATTTATTATTAAATGGTTAAACATTTATCTGAAACATTACGTATTGTTCTTGTGATTTTTATTCATGCTGGAAAATGTGTTAATTATTTAAAAAACATTGTGTCTATTTTGTATTTTTAGTCATCAAAATAATTGGATAATAATATGAAAGTGTAGTTTGATTTTTATTCTTAAGATTTTTTTCTATTGATCTAGTATTCTGACAATCCAAAACTTATGATTTCATTCTTAGCTTTATTCCATGTGCAAGGAGAGTACGAACAGTGCCTTCAGGTGATGAGATTTTAAAAACAAAAACAATAACTTTATTGTTTCACAGAAGAAAGAAAATAACAATAGGACTGAAATGAAATTAAAATGATTAGCCTATAGTGATTACTTGGTTTTGAAGTTCTTGATTTTCGTTAACTATCCCTTTAAGTAAAATGCAAATACATTCCTTTAAATAAAATAAAACACAAGGCTATATATTTAAGATATTGTTTATTACTTATGTTACTTGATTTTAAATAAACATGTTCATCTGTGATTTTTATTGTATGAAACTGGGGAAATTACAGCTGTGCTGACAATGTATTACAAATTCAACAAATCTAACAGAGACATACCCTGTGCTTCCAGGTCAGAGAGCAACTGTCCATCAAAAGCTCATTAGCCAATCAGAGTAGATCGCTGTTAAGCCCGCCCCCACGAGAGGTTTGTGCCAAAACAGCAAACGAAAATTTGCGAAGCGTAAGCGAAAGCTGTGGCAACGCATTCAGAATCCATGATTCACGAAAACGATTCTTTGAAAATCATTAACAAAGAATGAATCAAATTTGAAGAGCATGTTAAATTCGTGCGACTGAGTTCATTTTTTCATTTTCATTGTGTTTTTCTTCTTTTGCAGTGGCATATTTTTGATCGTTTCTTGGAAAGTTACGTTCAGTTTTATAAAGTTACGTTCAGTTTTATAGGCACAAAAATAATCCCATACGCCTTCTGTGACGATACTGTCTTTGAAGCGATTCATTCTTTTATGGATCCCACAGTAAATGCAGAAGAATTTTCTTACAGATATTTGTCAAATGTCTCAAGTAGCACAGGTATATTTGTAGCAATAGTCAAAGAATACATTGTATGAGTCAAAATTATAGAGTTTTCTTTTATGGCCAAAATCATTAGGATATTAAGTAAAGATCATGTTCCATGAAGATATTTAGTAAACTTCCTACCATAAATATATCAAAACTTAACTTTAATTAGTAATATGCATTGCTAAGAACTTTATTTGGACAACTTTAAAGCAGATTTTCTCAATGTTTCGTTTTTTTGCAACCTCAGATTGTTGTATCTTGGCCAAATATTGTCCTCCTAACAAGCCATACATCAATGGAAAGCTTATTTATTCAGCTTTCAGGTGATGTATAAATCTTAATTTTAAAAAAATGGACCCTTATGACTGGTTTTGTGGTCCAGGGTCACAAATAATCTACACCAGAAGAAAACAAGCATACAGTATTTAAAAATTAATATGACAATCAAACATTATATGCTTACCTGTTACTTCAGGTGATTTTTATATATTCTTTATATTTCTGCATCTTTTTTAATTAACTGCAAATTATATTAATGGATTTTTTTTTAAATCGGTTTTGGCAAACATGACTTTGTGTAGTTGAGCTATGTTGCATTAAAGAGATAGTTTACCCAAAAATGAAAATTCTGTCATTAATTACTCATCTTCATGTTGTTTCAAACCTGTAAGGCCTTCGTTCATCTTCAGAACACAAATTAAGATATTTTTTATTAAATCCGACTTTCTGACCCTGTATAGACGGCAACGCAACTGACACGTTCAAGGCCCAGAAAGGTAGTAACGACATCAGTGGTTGACTAAATTCATAATTTTATGAAGCTATTTTGTTATTTGTGTTTTCTTTGCACGCAAAAAGTATTATAGAACCACTGATGTCACAGACTATTTTAATTCTGTGTCAGTTGTATGACAGAATTTCCATTTTTGGGTGAGCTATCACTTTAAAGTTACTAATACCAACAAAGATTAAAAAAAGAAGATATGTTTCTGCACTCTTTTAAAGTAAATGCCACTTGGTTTGATTTTTTGTTATAAAAACCTAAAAGTGTCCAAATACCTTTTGAGGCCACTGTGTGTCTTTTTTCTTAAAATCTGAAATATTTAACAAGCACAAGATTAATTGCATCACTGCATACTGTTGAACATTGACCAATCACATGATGAATGTTGCTTGTCCTACAGTGTCACATTTTATGTGAATGCATCAAAAAACTACTGTAAACTGCATTTTTGTCATTCTTTTATATTTACACGTCTTAATGAGCTTATAATATACTTAGAGGGAATATTTATATGTTTAAATAATACTTTGTCACCCTGCAGGTCCAAAAGGTGATTTAAAATGATGAAAACGCTCAGGTTAACTGCGTTTATTTTCATCAGAATATAATGTTAGCTTTTTATTGTTCATTGTTTTTAATGATAATCGCAACTTCTGGTCACTGTGACTCCCAACACCATTGTAATCATTACAAAGCGCAGGCCTGGTCATTACTTCCCCTGTCTGTCCTGTAACAGTGGACCATGACCATGCCATCTGTGTGGTGCCATCTGCTGAGATGGGTGAGGGGTGGCAAAATGGGTCATTTGGATTGTTCTGTGTGCCGCCCATATTTTAACCGGCTCATTTCTATGAGTTGGCGGCACTGGGAGTAACTTTGTGTCCCCAAACATCTCAGTTGCTCCTCAATTAGTATGTTAAACTATTGTTGTCAGCATGTTGAACAGAGGCACGGGAATGATTTCAAAATTACCACACGCTAAAAAGTACCAGCTGTACTCATTTAATCACCGAATGTCAAGCATGTACTATTAAGACACAAAAGCTGTAAAACTGTAAAACTAAAAAAATCTGTTCCACATACTTTTGATCTGTTTCTTGATGTTCCAAAAAGCTATTATGCTCTTCTGGGGGTGGCCATGTGATATTAGTCATGAACCGAAATGATTAAACCAACAAATGCTTCAGAAAACACAAGTCATCTTGCACAATACATAACTTATCCAATCAGGTTTGAACTGCATAGTGACATGTTTTTTAGTCATCTTCACGTGCCTGTTTTTGAAGGAAGACATTTGATGTCACAATCAAACTAATGTAAACAACAAACAACAAATGTTTCAGGTTTAGCAAGTTAAAGGGATAGTCCACCCAAAACCGAAATTACTGTCATTAATTACTCACTCTCATGTCATTCCAAACCCATAAGACCTTCATTTTTATTGAAAACACAAATTAATATTTTTTTAATGAAATCCAAGAGCTTTCTGACCCTGTATAGACAGCAACACAACTGAGACGTTCAAGGCCCAGAAAGGTAGTAAGGACATTTGTAAAATCTTATTATTAGGGGTTCAAGTATGTAGCACTGAAACCCTATTGTAATTCAGCAGATCAGCAATCTCCACTTAAACTGATCATGCTGACCAAACCGTGAGTCGTAGAGACTTGAAACTTAGAATTGTAGTGTTCACACCACCTACAATGTCACCAAGTCTCACCCCAATCGGCCTGACAGGGGCGTTACACAGATCAAAAGTACAAAATCACTCAACTCTTAAACCGTCAGGCGCAGCTGGAATCCTTGGCTCACGTCGGAAAAAAACACGTCTCTGATTAGATTGTGACATTTTCAAGTATTTTGGATGTTTTGCTAAATTGCGAACTAGTCCTAGTTTTTTGCCTGATCGGAACCAACCCAGTGCAGAAAGACTCTCTAGAGAGTGAATATTAATAATTATCCAAAAAAAGTCAGACTTTCGACTTACCGTCGCAGTGGGATGCCAAAACGTTTGAAAGGGGCATGGCCGCTTTTAGTAAAATGCCTATAACTCCTGAATGCAGTGAGATATCTTCACCAAACTCGTACGAACACTTATGTAAGAGCTCAATCTGGGGTTGCAGGACAAAAATTGCATAGCTTGGTCACTTGTTGGTGCTATGAGAGGGAAAAAACATAAAAATGACTATACCTATGCAACCATTTGTCCTATCAAAATCACTGCACACCGTCTTGGTGCAAAGTGCCGCAAGTGTCTATAAGGACATCTGCGTATCTCAAAAAAACATGGCCGGCATTGGCTGATGAAGATTGAGTACCTGTCAGACAAGGTTAGCCGAGGCTGATCGGAACGAAACTTGGTGGGCCTGTTTGAATCACAGTCCCCAAATGTCAGTGAGAAGTTTGAAAGAAATCGGCCACTTGGGGGGTGGGGGGGGGGGATATCTCATGTTTCACAAATACACACAATATTTGTATCATTTGACAGAACTCCTAATTCCAGGCAACTTTGCCTCTAGAACTACTGCTGTCAACAAATCTTTTGTAAAATGATTGAGCAGATAGAAAAAACCTACCAGTGTAGAAAGATTCTCTAGAAAGCGAATATCAATAATTATACAAAAAAATCGAACTTTCAACTCACCATCGCAATTGGACGGCAAAATGTTCGAAAGGGGCAGGGCCGCTTTTACTAAAATGCCTATAACTACTGAACGAAATGAGACAACTTGACCAAACTCAGAACACTTATGTAAGAGCTCAATCTGAGGTCACAGGACAAAAAAATGGCGGAGCTTGGTGGCGCTATGAGAGGGAATAAAACCATTTGTCCTATGAAAATCGCTGCACTTGGTTTTGGTCCAAAGTGCCACAAGTGTCTAAATACATTTGCGTATCTCAAAAAACATGGCTGCCATTGACTGATGAAGTTTGAGCACCTGTTAGACAAGGTTAACGGAGGTCGATCGGAATTAAACTTGGTGGGCCTGTTTGACTCACGGCCCCAAAGGTCTGTGAGAAATTTGAAAGAAACCGACATCATCACATTTTTCACGAATACACGCAGTATTTGTATCATATGACAGAACTCCTCATTCCCGACAACTTTGCTTCTAGAACTACTGCTGTCAATCAAATTTTTTGTTAAATGATTAAGACGACATAAAAAAACTACTTTTGTGAACTAGTTCTAGGTTTTTTACCCGATCAGAACCAAAACAGTGCAGAAAGACTCTCTAGAGAGTGAATATCAATGATTATCCAAAAAAAGTTGAACTTTCGACTCACCATCGCAAAGGGATGACAAACGTTCAAAAGGGGCAGGGCCGTTTTTAGTAAAATGCCCATAACTCCTGAATGGAATAAGATATCTTCACCAAACTCAGAATACTTATGTAAGAGCTCAATCTGAAATCGCAGGAAAAAAATCATGGAGCTTGGCCATGTGGTGGTGCTGTGGGAGGGAAAAAAACGTACAAATGGCTATACCTACACAATCATTTGTCCAATCAACATGACTATCGTTGCGAACGGTCCAAAGTGCCAAAAGTGTCTGTAAGGACATTTGCGTATCTCAAAAAAACATGGCCACCATTGGCCAATGGAGTTTGAGCACCTATTATGGTGCCATGGTTAATGGAGGCCAATCAGAATGAAACTTGGTAGGCCTGTTTGACTCACGGCCCCAAAGGTCTGTGAGAAATTTGAAAGAAATCGGCCACTGGGGGACATATGACAGAACTCCTCATTGCAGACAACTTTGCCTCTAAAACCACTGCTTTCAATCAAATTGTTTGTTAAATGATTGAGCAGATGGAAAAAACCCTAGGTTTTTCGCCTGATCGGAACCAAACCAGTGCAGAACGATTCTCTGGAGGGCGAATATCAATAATCATCAAAAAAAAAAAAAAGTTGAACTTTCGACTCACCATCGCAAAGGGACGCCAAAACGTTCGAAAACGGCAGGGCACTTTTAGTAAAATGCCTATAACTCCTGAACAGAATGAGATATCTTTACCAAACTCAGAACACTTATGTAAGAGGTTGCAGGAAAACAAATCACAGAGCTTAGCCATGTGGTGGCGCTATGAGAGGGGAAAAAACATACAAATGGCTATACCTACGCAATCATTTGTCCAATCAACATGTCTTGGTCCAATGTGCCACAAGTGACTATAAAAACGTTTGCATATCTAAAAAAACATGGCCGCCATTGGCCGAAGGAGTTTGAGCACCTATTAGTCAGGGTTAATGAAGGCCAATTGGAACGAAACTTGGTGGGCCTATTTGACTCACGGCTCCAAAGGTCTGTGAGAATTTGAAAGAAATCGGCCACTGGGGGACGATATTGCGTTTTTCACAAATACACGCGATATTCATTTGACAGAACTCTTCATTTTAGACAACTTTTCCTCTAAAACTACTGCTGTCAATCAAATTGTTAAATGATTGAGAAGACATAAAAAAAAACTTAAGAACTAGTCCTAGGTTTTTTGCTTAATCTGGACAAAAACATTGCAGAACAATTCTCTGGACTCTCTAGGTCAATAATTATCAAAAAATGTTGAAGTTTATCCTTTGGGAAGGGGTTGCTTAGAAAAGGTGCCTCTCCGAATTTACCCAAAATCCTATAAAGCCTAAAGAAAAACTCAAAACTTCACAAAACCTGGTGAGCACATATGACAGGTGATTCAACAAGCATGTAAAGTTTTAAGGAGATCGGACCACAGCTGGCGCTATAACAGTCATAACAGATTATTATTATTTTTTTTTTTTTTTGTAAATTACCTGTACTTGCAAAAAAAAGTCTTGCAACATAAAGTTGTTTATCATATGTACTTAAATTGCTTAAAGTGCTTGACACCTGGTAATCTGCTATATTTATCATTTGCTTTTACATTGCAAGTATGTGGGGAAAACACTGAATTCTATATTAATTCTTCTGTACAAAACTGTTATTTTGAGCTGTAAAATTTTCTAAATTGTTCTTTTAGGCAGATAAACTTGGTTATTATGTGGATTTTCTCTGTAAACGGTCCTTTTTTGGTATCCTTATTAGGTTAAACAATGTTATATAGTCATGACATGAGTTTAAAATCATGTACAACATTCCAGACAACGATAGTAAGTGATTCACACTAATTAACACAATGTTTAAGCATAATGGGTGATGCTTTCAACAGAGTTTGTAATTTATGTTTATCCTGATAAGTGTCTTGCCCCATAGACCTCTATTGTAAGTGCATCACTGTGAACACGATTCTGTTTGTTTTCACAAACTGAGGGACGAGACAAAATCATTTTCTGTGGTAATTGACAGCATGCCACGGATCCAGAAGAACAAGAGATGAGCCTCGACTCTGGAGGCCGATCTCTGGGTCTGCGCCAGATATTCAGCTGCAGCCCACCGGACTAGAATTGGAGGTTCCTGATGTCTTTCAGGCCACCGCAGGTAATTGAGTTTTAGCCAGCTAGATGAATAGAAATTAAAGGAGGCGACGTGAATGAGGTCAACTAGGGAATAAGTCCTAAAATATCTTAAAGATCTCTAATTTTGGTCTCATTACATGGAATACCAGTACAACTCAGCAGGGGAATGTTGATTTAAGAGACTGAACAATGTTGTGTAGCTTCACTGTTCACATTCCTTCTCATAAAATCACTTGAAAGCACTGAATAAGTTTTGCTAATATCACAAAAATTTTATTATTAGGTAAATTCCAAGAGTTACAAATAGACTTAAAACAATAACTACTAACACAGCACTTATTATAAAAAGAAACACGCACAAGCAAGTTTTTATTGGATATGATTTTATACATATTGTTTATCCTATCGGGTTGTAGTTGTGTTAAAAAGACAATTCCAAAAATAAAATAAAATGCATATGGATATGTAAACTACCAATCAAAAGTTTTTGAACAGTAAGATTTGTTTTTAAAGAAGTCTCTTCTGTTCACCAAGCCTGCATTTATTTGATCCAAAGTACAGCAAAAACAGTAACATTTTGAAATATTTTTACTATTTAAAATAACTGTTTTTTATTTGATTATATTTTGAAATGTAATGCATTCCTGTGATCAAAGCTACATTTTCAGCATCATTACTCCAGTCTTTAGTGTCAGTAAATGTTTTTTAAACAGATTCTGAAAAAAATCACAGCAATAAATTACATTTTAAAATATATTCAAATAGAAAACAATTATTTTAAATTGTACAAATATTTTAAAATTGTACAGTTTTTGCTGTACTTTGGATCAAAAAAAATTAGGCTTGATGAGAAGAAGAAACTTCTTTAAAAACATTAAAAACCTTCTGTTCAAAAACTTTTGACTGGTAATGTATATAGTTATACAGATGTTTATTATTGCTTGTACAATACTAATAAAAAAATAAAAATGCTATATTATTACCAAATCTTTGAATCAATCTATTTGTCAACTTCTTTTCTTTTAATTATCACATGTTTAAAAAATAAAAACAAAACTTTTTTTGGTCATTTTTTGACTGGGAACATTACAAGTGTAACAAGGTGTTCTGAGACGAAAACCGCTGCTGAGCAAAAAGAACATAAAGGCTCGTCTCAGTTTTGCCAGAACACATCTTGATGATCTCCAAGACTTTTGGGAAAATACTCTGTGGACTGACGAGACAAAACTTTTTGGCAGGTGTGTGTCCCATTACATCTGGTGTAAAAGTAACACAGCATTTTAGAAAAAGACAATCATTCCAACAGTAAAATATGGTGGTGGTGGTGTGATGGTCTGGGGATGTTTTGCTGCTTCTGGACCTGGAAGACTTGCTGTGATAAATGGAACCATGAATTCTGCTGTCTACCAAAAAATCCTGAAGGACAATGTCTGGCCATCTGTTTGTGAGCTCAAGCTGAAGCGAACTTGAGTTCTGCAGCAGGACAATGATCCAAAACACACCAGCAAATCCACCTCTGAAGAAAGTGGCCTAGTCAAAGTCCTGACCTGAATCCTATTGAGATGCTGTGGCATGACCTTAAAAAGGCGGTTCATGCTTGAAAACCCTCCAATGTGGCTGAATTACAACAATTCTGTCAAGATGAGTTGGCCAAAATTCCTGCACAGCGCTGTAACAGACTTTGCAAGTTATCGCAAACACTTGATCGCAGTTGTTGCTGCTAAGGGTGGCCCAACCAGTTACTAAGTTTAGGGGGCAAACACTTTTTCACACAGTGGTTTGGATTTTGTTTTCTCTTCATAATAAAAAACTTCATTCAAAAACTGCATGTTGTGTTTACTTGTGTTATCTTTGATTAATATTTAAATTTGTCTAATGATCTGAAACATTAAAGTGTGACAAACACGCAAAAAAAAAAAAATCTGGACTTCTTCACACCACTGTATATATATATATATATTTTTTTTAATACCCTGTGTAGACAAAATCAGGGTTTAGTCCAATATTATAACATTAATTAGCATGTTTAAGGAAAAGTAACTATGAAAATGGGCATTAATAAGAAAAAAAACAAAAAAGTTTTGTGCTCAAAAAGTCTTCTGGAACAAAAAAGACTAGAAAAAGAAAAAAGTCTTGCGTTTTCATCTGGCAAATTTTGCTTTTGGCAGGCAAATCAAACAAGTATTCTGTATTTTATGCATATATCAAATAAGCATACTGCAAAAATCATAAAAATATGTCAGGATGTATTTGACAGACAGCACTACTTCCCTTAGTAAAAGAACACAATCAGCACTGACTAATGGATGACTCATAATTTTCTTCATTATGGTTATTCTTTATTTCACTTGCCAGTACCAGCTGAACTTCATTCAACAAGGTTTGATGGATTTTCAAGTTTTTCCTTTGAAAATTTAATCAACCACTAAAATGCTCACAGTTACCTTTCCACAGTCTTGTGACTATGTATATGAATCATTTAATCCTCAAGCGTACGCAAGTGTAAGCATGAAATGTGACGCATACACTGCTGCAACTGATCCAGGTTGCATTGCCGGTGCAAATCACCAAAAAAAAATGAAAGTACGGAATCTATTTGTTTCTATAATCGCCTTGGATTCTAGTTTTTTCCCTGCTTTAAAACCGGGAAACACTCCAAATAATCTTTTCCACATTAGTTTTTGTCAAGAATCCCTTTAAACCAGAGAGCTTTGAGATAGAAGCAGAAAAAAGGGGTCTCTAGCAAACCTCCCAATGGAAAAACACACACAAAGAGACAAAAAGTCCCATTGCATGACTATGTGCAATTACTACCCATACAGCCTCTTATCCTCAAAGCATTATTGCATTATTTGAGCTCTTCATGCCACAATGAGAACATGCAGCATTCGATGCCAAGCACATTTATCAATGTAGTTTTGCAAGAAGTCTGGAAATGACTTTGCTATTGTGGTTCTGCGAGTAAGGCTTAAAGAAAATCAAAGTGACAATTCAAACAAAAATGAAAACAATGCCACTAAAGTGAAGTGATGAGAGAATTGTCATGTTTGGGTGAACTATCCCTTTAATTTGATGTTTTATCTGGCTTTATCTGTGGACGAATGCGTTTGCATGAGAACGTTCGGTAACTTCAAGCCCCAGAGGAAGAAGCAAACAAAACATACTCAGAGGGTTCACACAGAGAAATGCAAGCCTTATGTAAGATCAGGAAAAATAAACAAAAAGGGCTCATGACAGTCATCAGGCAACACTTTTCCTGCAAGTCCCGTTAAGAAAAGCATGCCAGGTTGAGAGTTGATTGGAGAAAAGCATCTGGATTGAAAGCGCTGAGTTTGGGCAGGCGCCATCTAGTGGTGCAGAAGCCGAATTTCTCCTTCAAATGGCCGAATTTCTCCTTCAAATGGACTTTGGTAAGTTATAAAAATGAGCTAGTATTCAACAAGTGAAAGACAAAGTGAAAATTTACGTTTATAAACAAAATTAACGCATAAGGTTAATTAAATAATCATATTAAATAAGCTACCCACCTTATTTTTTTTTCACGTACTGTAAGAGCAGGCGTGGCCATTTGTAAATGTAATGCGTCTGGCTTCCGGTCTCAACCACGTCCAGCTATTTTTATCTGTAGCCAACAAAACAGCTGGTTTTGCTGCTTGATATTGCAAATTGGTGTCTTACCATATTATTTGAATGTATTATCTTGCTTATGAACACACCGTTTTGTAGTGCAAACTGTTTTACCGTGTACTGGACGTTGTTATTATTCTCGTTATGAACCGGAAGTCTCGCCCATAGGCTTACTACAGCGTCCAAGAATATAGTGGTTAGGTAACACTTTATAATAACATTAACGCTAATTAATATATTTAAATAACTAAAACATGAGTTAATGTGCTTGCTAATGTTTGCTAATAAACTTAATCTATTAAATATTACCTTATGATTATCACATCATTATTTAATGTAAATTAAAATACTGTATGGGAAAAAGTATTTTCCTGAAAAACTGATTTATTTTTTCTTGTTAGTGTATGGAATATTCTGTTTAATGATACACAATAGTAAGTGTTAAAGGAGTAGTTCACTTTCAAAACAAAAATGTACAGATAATGTACTCACCCCCTTGTCATCCAAGATGTTCATGTCTTTCTTTCTTCAGTCGTAAGAAATTGTTTTTTTGAGTAAAACATTTCAGGATTTCTCTCCATATAATGGACTTCTATGATGCCCCCGAGTTTGAACTTGCAAAATGCAGCTTCAAAGGGCTCTAAACCATCACAACCGAGGAAAGAAGGGTCTTATCTAGCGAAACAATGGGTTATTTTCTAAAAAAAAAATTACAATTTATATACTTTTTAACCTCAAATGCTCATCTTGTCTACCTCAGCAATTTGAACATTTGAGATTAAAAAGTATATAAGTTATAAATGTTTTTAGAAAATAACCGATCGTTTCGCTAGATAAGACCCTTCTTCCTCGGCTGGGATCGTCTAGAGCCCTTTGAAGCTGCATTTAAACTGCATTTTAGAAGTTTAAACTCTGGGACATCATAGAAGTCCATTATATGGAGAGAAATCCTGAAATGTTTTCCTCAAAAATCACCATTTCTATACAACTGAAGTAAGAAACACATGAACATCTTGCATGACAAGGAGGTGAGTACATTATCTGTAAATTTTTGTTCTGAAAGTGAACTGCTCCTTTAAGAAACTTGTATTGCACTCAAATCACAATGTGCATTGTCTTTAGCATTTAAGTTAATTAAACTGAACTTACCAACTTTTACACAAGTGTTGTTATAGCAGCTAAAAGTCCAATGCCCATAAAGATACTAAAAGATTAGTACAAATTATGAATATTCCCATCTTTAGATTGGGTACTGCAAGAACATGAACAAATGATTAATAAATGACTAGTTAAGATGTGGAAACAGGTTGAACTTAGGTTATTTGGGACACATTTCATCATTGAGATGACTGCTCATGAAGGTAATGATGATGAGTAAACATTTATAAATGTTTAGAAATTATGAATAGTTTCCACTTTACATTGAGTACTGTAAAAAAATATGAAGAAATTAATAGTTAAGATGTGTAAATAGAAGTCTACACAACATGGAGACCAAATATATGACCTTTACAGACTGTGGTTATGAGTTAATAAATAATATGTTAACACAAAGAGCTTGTGTGAAGTGCTTAAAATTAATAAGTAAACTTAATATTAATAATTTATGATATTCATTAATGAAGTTCATGACCATATGAATTGAGTGTTTAATAACATTTGCAAACACTTCCATTTAGATAAAATGATGATCTGTTAATCATTCGGTAATGTTTATTAAGTACATTAGTAAACATTAACAAGCACTTTGTCATATTTCTAGCTATTAACTAATGATCTGTAGCATTATATAATGTTTGTTAATGATTTAATAATGAAAGTTATTATAAAGTGTTACCTAACATTTTTTTATTCACTTGATCATGGATATTTTTCTGTCTTCTAAGTCTTGTATTGAAACTAATAGTTACTAGTATTAGCTAATACACTATTTTTTCAATATCATAAAAAAGTGTTTGGCAAAGTAACGTTTAATTGATCAGGGGTCATTCCAATAGTTTGCACATTAATTGGGGAAATATTCAACATTTTGTTCTGTTAATTTAGGTCTGAAGGGAATCTAAACACTTTTGTAAAAATGTAATTATATTCAAAGATTTTTCCTAAAATCATTACTTGATGAAATAAATTAATTTACTTACTGTCAAAGCAACAATGTTAGATATGGTACTAACAAAATGATTTACAGTAGAAGCATTCAGTCCAATAATTAGGGGTTTGAGCACGTAGCTGAAACCGGTCCGATCAACTTGAAAATTGGTATGAAGTGTCTTGGTCCGAAGTGGCACAAGAGTCTAAGAGGATATTTGCGTATCTCAAAAAACATGGTCGCCATTAGCCAATGAAGTTTAAACACCTATTTGAACACACTAATATATCACCTATTTTAAACACTAATAAGGTTATCGGAGGTTGATCGGAACGAAACTTGGTGGGCTTGATCGACTCATGGCCCTAAAGGTCGTAAGAATTTTGAAAGAAATCGGCCACTAGTTGGCGCTAACAAGTTTTATGGCTCTGTAATCGTGTGGCGTTTCACACATCCACACAATACGCATATCATTTGATAGATCTCCTCATGCTGAACAACTTTTCCTCAAGAACCATTGCTGTCAATCAAATCATTCATTAATTATTCACAAATATGTTAAAAAACTACTTTTGCAAACTAGTCCTAGGTTTTTTTTTTGCTGAATTTAGATCAAACCACTGCAGCGCAATTCTCTGGATTAATAATTATCAAAACAAAAGTTGAATTTGGTCTTTTGGTTGGCTATAACTAGGTCATTTAGAAAATGGGAGTGACCAAGTATACCCAAAAGCCCATAAAACCTAAAAGAAATTGAGATTGGACCATAGGTGGCACTATAACAATTAAAATAGTGCCAAAAACATATTTCTATTGTAAAACAACTAAAGTCACAATAAAAACATCCATATATTCACATATACACTATATCTTCATATCATATGATAGAATTCCTCATTCTGAACAACTTTGCCTCTAGGACCACTTGTCAATCAAACTGTTCTTTTAATATTTGAGATTTAAAAAGCATACTTTGGGGAACTAGTCCTAGGTTTTAAACTCAAACTCAATCAAATCAAGTGCAGTGCAATTCTCTAGACTGTCTTGGTCAATAATTATCAAAACAAATTTGAACCTTTGCATTTGGGCAGCTATAACAGGGACATTCATATATTCATCTTTCTTTCTTTGCATAGTTTACCCAAAAGCCTAAAAAATCCTAAAAAGAAAGCCCACAACTTCTTAAAACAATGCATAATTTCAATCTCAACAAGCATGCAAAAGAGATTGGGCAAAAAAAAAAAAAACACTAATAGCTTTAAAGGTTAAAACAATGTTTGTATTAAACATATGTGACCCTGGACCACAAAACCAGTCATAAGGTTACATTTTACAAAACTGAGATGTATACAACATATGAAAACTCAATGAATAAGCTCTGTTGATGTATGGTTTGTTAGGATAGGACAATATTTGGCCGAGATGCATCTATTTGAAAATCTGGAATCTGAGGGTGCAAAAAAATCAAAATACTGAGAAAATCACCTTTAAATTTCTCCAAATTAAGTACTTAACGCATATTACTAATCAAAAATTACATTTTGATATATTTATAGTAGGAATTTTACAAAAAAATCTTCATGGAACATGATCTTTACTTAATTTCCTAATGATTTTTGGCATAAAAGAAAAATCAATAATTTTGACCCATACAATGTATTTTTGGCTATTGCTACAAATATACCCCAGCGACTTAAGACTGGTTTTGTGGTCCAGGGTCACATATAATGAAATGCAATTTTAACCATTAGATGGCATTAGAAGACCTCTAATGGGCTCATTCAACCCACTGAAAAAGTGTTGTCTCACAGGATTTATACCAGAGCAAGCATGTTATGTCTGTAAAGCGAAACATATGGAGCTGTAATCATAACTGTACAAAAATGATTACAAGTGCTCACTGTTTTATCGCCTCTATAGTGTTTGTTTCTGATGGAAACTGCAGTGATATGAATTTATTGGTACGTATTTCACTTCAGAAGTTCCTTACAGGTATGTTTTCATAATGAGATCAGGTTTTCACATCTAAAAAAGTGTTTGATTCATCAAAGAATGTCAAGAGAGAAAAAAAAAAAAAAAACGACACAAAAGCAGAGAGATTTTTACAATGTACAAGTTTATTTTAATTAACTCTCAGTGGTTGGTAGTCACAGCACAGCTTGCACGGATGAAGCCACACATCTATTTTACAAGATGATGGGAAATTTAAAAAGGAAAAAAACAAAAACAAATTAAAAACCTAAACCAAAGAGGAGACAGCTGACAGTCCAACTACAGCGACATTTTTTTCCGACTACAGTATTTTAAGTAAAAGGCCACTGAAATGCATAAAACGTGTTTCCGATGCATGGACTTCATCTGACGCGGTGGCAAAAGTTCGCTAAACCGGACAGCAAGACTCCTGACATGGCATTGACAGTGCATGTAGACATTGTAAAAAGGACTGGGTTAGCGATATCTAGGATCTTCTTTTTAGTGACAACACCTTGGCTAATACTACAGCTTAAAAAAAAAAAAAAAAAAAAAAAAAGGAAAAGGAAAACAAAAAAAGATAAAAGGAAAAAAAAATGAACAGCACTCTTCCAAAGATACTGAATAAAATGTGTGAAATGTAGTGAAGCAATTATATTATTATCTCACAATTACCGTGAACACTTTTAAAACTGAGAAGAAGAGAGAAAACAAAAACGCACTGAAGACGTGCAGCCGCCCCTCCTCGAAGAGGGCGGCTCTATTGTTATCCAATGACTTTTTCTTGACTATAAAAGAAGAAGGAAATAGTTAAAACACACTTTGTCCTCTGGAGTTGGTATATTTCAATAGTAACAGACAGGGAACCATAAACGCATGCCATGTGCTGGTCTCAAACAATACATACAGGTATATACAACTTCACTCAGTACCTGCTAAAACAACGTGAGGAGTACAAGATATAAACCAACAACTACACTACAAACTCAAAGAAACGAGAGAAAGAAGTCGGGGAGGAGGAAGGAAACCGGGGTGAGCCACAAAAGTGCTGAAAGAGTGAACATTTACTAGTGACGGACTCATTCTTAAAGCATTCATCGAGAAAGAACTGCATATATTGCACATAAGTGAAAGCTTGGATTCCACGAGGTCCACCTAATCGGGGTCCGGAGGAAGTGTGCGGAGCGTGCGCGTGCGCCAACATTGTAGAATGCTGGGAAGTCTTCTGCTGAGAGACAGTGCCTCCGAGGACGAGGCGGGACTTCTAGCGCGATTCGGGATGGGGGTGGATGAGGACAGGAAGAGGAAATGGAAGGGAGAGAGCTGCACATTGCATAACACATCTATACAGGAAGATTTAAAGAGCAAAACAACAACAAAAAAAGAAGGATAGATCACAAAAAGAAAAAAAACAAAAAAAACAAAAAAAAGTGTGGCACAAATAAAATCAGGTGTTCTGTGACAGCCAAGAGAAATTTGATGCAAGTGACGTATGTACAACTAAGGCTTATTGGTTAAATAGTTTTTCGGAGGCTTTCCCCGCCCGCAAAGTGTTCGATGCCATTCTCTCGTCTAACGCTTTTCCTTAGTTCTGTAAACGCAGTGGTTCTGTGTGAGTGGTGAGGTGGGCGGACCGAATGGGCGTTCGGTGGAGCGGAGAAGCGAGGGAAAGCTGGGGACTGAGAAACGGAGGAGGGGGTGGGGAGACGGAGCCTTCTTGTCGCCGTTGTCTCGTATTAATATCTAGATGTGCAATACCGTTACTGCCGGAGGTTTGTGGGGAGGGTCTTTTCTATTTGGAAAGCTTGCTTATGACTCGGATCAGCGCTCCGTTTTCGTCCTTTAGTCTCTGGTTGTCTGCTTTCAAGTCTGGTAGCGTCTGGAAAAGAGAGAGAAGAGGAGAGGGACGGGTTAGATTTGCAGACAAGGATGAGTGCTGTGTTGTTGGTGTGGCTCTAGAAGCTGATGTTTGGTAATTGGCGCGTCCTTCCTTCCTTCTTCCAAACAGCATTTCCTATTCAACACAACCCACACCCCTTTTTACCAACATGGTGATGGTGCTTGATTTGGAATCATAGAAATTACAGTTCTGGGATACTGGAAAAAAAAAAGGCTTGTCAAGGGCTTCTAAAAATGGACAAGAAACAATAATAGCATGATAATGTCTAATCACCGGGCCGGTGACAATTCCCTCCATATTTTTCAGTTTTCTGACGATATTCAATACATATGCGACCCTGGACCACAAAACCAGTCATAAGGGTCAATTTTTCTAAATTGAGATTTATACATCATCTGAAAGCTGAATAAATAAACTATAAATATTTATAAATGAATACAAATATTGAGAAAATCGCCTGGCCAAGTTAAGTTCTTAGCAATGTACTACTGTATTTCCTATCATAACTGCATTTATAATAATTCAATAGTAATTTAGTTCTTCATAGATTTTATTTCATAGATTCAATTTGACATTTGCAGTTGACTTTTATGGACCAATTATATATGTATTTTTAATTTTTATATTTGATACTTTTAACAAATTTGACACTTGTCTGAGAATGTTAAGTTACACACATTTATAGAGTTAAATATATTTAAGCTTTAATATATGTGACCCTGGACCACAAAACCAGTCATAAGGTAAAATTTTACAAAACTGAGATTTATACATCATATGAAAGCTCAATAAATAAACTTATTGATGCATAGTTTGTTAGGATAGGACAATATTTGACCGAGATACATCTATTTGAAAATCAAAATACTGAGAAAATCACCTTTAAATTTGTCCAAATTAGGTTCTTAATGCATTTTACAAATCAAAAATTACATTTTGATATATTCACAGTAGGAATTTTACAAAAAATCTTCATGGAACATGATCTTTACTTAATTTCCTAATGATTTTTGGCATAAAAGAAAAATCAAAAATTTTGACCCATACAATGTATTTTTGGCTATTGCTACAAATATACCCCAGCGACTTAAGACTGGTTTTGTGGTCCAGGGTCACATATTAAAAATCCCATGCATTAAAATAGGGAGACAAAGTCGTCAGTTTTTAAATAAAATGTAAATTTATGTCACATTCACATTTTCTTGATTAAATAAACATTACATACACTACCAGAAAAAATAATTATATTTTATATTTTTATATTAACAATATAAGTCTCATCAAGTTTGTTTTTATTTAAGCATTTTACATTTATTAAAATAATAACTCAGTAACAATTTAAACAATATATTTTATTTGTGAACTTAAGTTAAAAGCTCAGCTATTCTTTTTAATAGTTAACATTTGACTACTTTTGAATTTTTCGGATGGTCAGTTATCAAAAAAACTCCCACAGATCGTGTTTTTGTTTTATTTTGATGTAACAAAGAGGTTATATCTAAGTGTGTGAGTTTTTATTGTTCATCTAGACTGATTCACAAATGCGTAATGCGCAAAAGAGGCAGGGTTAACGCATGAACCAATCACAGCCAATCATAACCAGTCATATTCAATCATTATTATATTCAATAATTTCATGACTTTCCCTTATTCATTCTCAATTACCCCCCAACAAACCCATCACAAGCTTTAGGGTGTCTGTTAAAACTCAACAGGCTCAGCGGAGGCCTCCCGCTGTAACTTTACTAGTTTCTTTAGAAAAACGGTTGATTTATACACTTTTTAATGATGTTTTGTAATATAAGCACTGTTTTATTTTAAAATGGAAATAAGCCAGCGCTTTTGAGTTTGCTGACTCCTCATCACCAGAACCAGCACCATTTTGGTAGAAAAGGGACCATATACCCACACACGCACACAAATCAGCAGGCACACCGCAGTTCAACGGGAAACCGTAGCCATGCACTCTCAGATGGAGGGTAAAGATGAGGACAGCACTCAGGCCAGACGGTCCTCTCTTTCTTTGCACACACAGAGTCCCTTTGTGCGTCCTCCACTGGACAGAATAAATAAAGGGGCTGGAACACAAGAGGGTCTCAAAGTGTCTGTATAAACCACAACACCGAGTGCTATTTGATACCCGAGCCACTTCAGTCTTCAGGTTACAGTTTTGAAGTGGAGATCTGCAGCTGAGATTTCACCCCCTCTGACCGTACACTGCACAAGTCAGGAAAACTACTCCACTAATTGGACTAACTGGAAAATGATTTCTGTAAACGCAACCTCATGTTTACAAAAAACGGAAGCGGCAACTACGTAAAAGGATCAGTTGGGAGAAACTAATAAGCTCATAACCTGATCCAAATCTGTGTGACTTTCTTTCGGTTTCTGAACAACTAAAGGAAGTTAAACAAAAAGACATTATGTGACCCTTCACAGGCCCTAAAATAGAAAGAGAGTCATAAGGACGACTTTTATGGTGCCTTTTTGACTATTATGGAGTTTTACAGTCCCAGTAAGCTTAACGGTACATTGCTAGATAACTCTCACGAAAGTCATACAGGTTTATAACACTATGGGGGCAAGTAAATGATGACAGGGCATTTATTTTTGGGTCAAATATTTCTAAGAAGAACTGTGTGCCAGTGAAAACTTTAGATGTTTTGCAGGAACACAAAGAAACAACTTCCTTGTGATAAACTTGCAGGCTGACACTTACATTTTAACAGTGTAATGATACTTCCCAAGAGAGAGGTTTACAGTTTGTGAGTGCTGCAGTTGTAGACTGGAAAAATGCATTAAAAACAGTCTATAAAAACAGTAAGTTCACAAAACAGAACTGAGTCAAAGAAACAGAACTTAAAAACCTGTGTTTGAGGCCTGTCGGCAAACGGATTACAGCCAAAAAATGTTTCTCATTCTGTATACAATCGGCTAGATTACGCTAGAAAAGCTCCAATGTCATTTAAGCGTTTGCCAGCGACAATCTGTGGATTAAAATGCATGAGTTTCCAGAAGCCATGCAATCCAGATTAGCCTTAGGCAGAGCGTAAATAGTAGTTCAGCTCCAGAATTAAAAAAAAAAAACTGGGACTGTGGGGGAAAAAGAGGTGGTCTCCAAAATTAAAAAAGCAGATTTCACAAAAACCAGTCAAGCACCTCATGCAAGATGCTGGAGTCATCCAAAAGGAACTGCACTTCACAGCAACACATTCAAAAGAAAGGGCCAAAAAAGTTCAAACAAGCTGAAAAAAAAAACAGTACATTTTATTACTAAAAAAAAGAGTTTTAAAAATTGCAGGAACTTGTGATTCATATGAGATGTTTAATGCAAATATACATTTTAGTATTGACATTTGTATAAAAATAAATAAATAAATATTTGATTCTAAATGATAGTAGTTTTATAGATGTCATTTGTAAATGTCATAAAAATCTTGAGAAAAATATTGTAATATAAAGTTGTTTGTAAAATGCTATTTGCCCAAAAATTATTTTACATAGCATTTAAATGACAACATTTTAATACTGATCAAAAATTTCGCAAATACATAATAAAATATACAGTATTACATAGCATTTTTTTTTTTTTAGCAATAACTGTACTGTGTTTAAAAAAAAGAAGCCCCAAAAGCCTCCCCAGGGAGTATAGAGGGAGGCGGAGCATCAGCTCAGACACGGGCTGGCACCTGCCTTTATATGGGCGTGGGCGGAGCTGAATGGAGCATGAGGAGGGGTGTAAAGGGGAGGTGGGGGCGGGTCTACAGGTCTGCGGCGGGCAGGTGGCTGCAGCCCTGCGAGATTTTGGAAAGCACGCGGGCCAGCGCCCTGTTCTCTGCCTGCAAACGCTCGTTATACTGACGCAGAGACTGCACCTGCTTTACCTGAGGAAGATTCTACGAGAGACAGAAATACAGACAGAGAGAAGGGGAAAGAACGATAGAGGAGAAGATGACAGACATCAGACAAAAATAAAGGCAAAAGAGGAATAATGTATCAACGTAAACTATTAAAGAAAGCGACAGATCATGAAAGAAAAAAAATGGAATCACAAAAATAAGAAGGAAAAAACAGACTGTAAAAAAAATGTAAAACCAAAAAATAATAGTTATGAAAACTTTTAGAATTATGGAATTAGATTTATATGCTTAGTATATTAATCACTAGTTTCTGTAAATAATAATTTTTAAAAAGTGCAAATATTGTTTACAGGGCACACTTGGAGTCAAAAAGGAGGGAAAGACTCTAGATCAAATTAATAAATAAATAGACTTTAGAAATGAGGACATCCCAATATGTCCCCAAATTTTTGCCAGGTTTAGCTAAATTATATGGCTATACTGTCTATTGGCCTCAAAGTATAGTTGGATAAACACCCACAAACACACATACACAAACAAATACACAATCTCTTATGAAATGAGGTGATTTCAGCGGAGACCACTATCATACTAAAACGCAGAAAGATTAAAATACGCAAATGCTATAGAAAGGCAAAGGCTATAGAAAATGTCTTACAACACCTCAAAACATAAATCCTGCTAACCTTCTACACACACACACGTTTTTAACATTGAAGTTTTTGTAGCCACCACAAAAATATTTTAGGATACGCATGTTAGAAAAGAGATCTAAAAGAATGTACAATATGGCTGAAATGGTAAACTGGGATTTATCACACTCACTATAAACAGATATAATGAAAAAAAAAATAATAATAATAATAATAATACACACACTTCTATACAGTGCCTTCCACTAATATTGGCACCCCTGGTAAATATGAGCAAAGGTGGATGTGAAAATAAATCTGCATAATTTATCCTTTTGATCTTTTATTCAAAAAATTCTAACCTGTCATTGAAGTAAAACAATGGAACCTAGGGGTGAAATCTCATTATGAAATAAATGTTTTTCTCTAGTTCACGTTGGCCACTATTATTGGCACCCGATTACTGCAACATCGCAGAGTTTTCTTCTACAATGTCTAAATGAGTTTGGAGAACACCTGACAAGAGATCAGAGGCCATTCTTTCAAACAGAATCTCTCTAGATTCTCCAGAATCTCTCTCTTCCCAGCTTCATGTTGGTGCTTCTTCTCTTCAGTTTCTATACAGGGTTCAGGTCAGAGAACTGGAACGGCCATGGTAGAAGCTTCATTCTATGCTCAGTGACACAATTTTGTGTTGATTTTAGGGGTGGAACGGTACATGTATTCGTTTCGAACCGAATCGGTACGGGGGTCACGGTTCGGTGCATGAATTTAAACGGAGAATACACGGTATGAAAATAAAAAAAAACTTACCTGCAAAATAATTAATGTAATGCGGAACTACTGTTAGATACGCGGGTTCTTTAGGGACAGCTAATATTTAGCCCCGCTTTAGCTCTGAAGCTCTGATTGGCGTCGATGCAGCCGAGCTCCGCCTATTTATGCGCTCTATCAGAGCCCGTCTACATTCTCTGGCACTCTGCAATTTTTTGTCAGCTCGACGGTCCATCATTGTGGTCCAGGGATTTCCTGAACTTTGATTTGTCAAGCCCCCATTATTTTGACGCTAATAGAAGAAACAATGCATGGAGACGCATAGGCTTGGAGCTAGAGCGCAGCTGATGGTTGCTTAGAAACGGCAGACGCTTCCGGAGCGCAAGCGCCCGAGCGCTTTGTTGATCAGGAAGAAAGCGAACGGCCCCTTAGATCGCAAGTTTGGGAAAACTTTGCTTTTCCAGTCAGTTACAGTAGTACAGGCGAGAGAGTGGTGGAAAAGACGAGGACTGTGTGTTGCCGTTGTTCAGCGGTTGTTGCTGGGTATGTGAGTGGAAATACATCTAATTGCCTTCTGCATTTTTGTTTTGCTTTTCCCTCCACTGTACCGAAATCATACCGAACCGTGACGTCTGAACCGAGGTACGAACCGAACCGTGACTTCTGTGAACCGTTCCACCCCTAGTTGATTTTGATGTTTGTTTTGGATCATCGTCCTGCTGGAAGATGCAACCATGGCCCATTATAAGATTTCTAACAGAGGCAGTCAGGTTTAGATTTTTTATCTGCTGGTATTTGATGTACAGGACCTCCGGCAGAAAAATAGGTCCACAACATTAAAGAACCAGCAGTATTTTTAACCGTGGCCATGGGTTACTTTTTTTATCCCTGTCTGCACCAAAACCATCTGGAGGGTTAGCTGCCAAAAAGCTCATTTTTAGTTTCATCTGACCATAGAAGCCAGTTCTGTTTGAAGTTCCAATCATGTCTGAAGAGTGAATATGCTGGAGTTTGTTTTTGGGTGAGCCAGGAGGATTTTTTATTGAAACCCTCTGGAACAACATGTGGTGATGTGGGGGGCTGTTTGATCATTTTTTTAGGCTTTCTGACCCCAAGACTCAACAATTCTCCACAATTCTCCAACTGTGATCCTTGTAGAGTCTTTGGCCACTCAAACTCTCTTCCTTATTGTGCATTAGGATAATACAGACACACATCCTCTTCTAGGCTTCTTAGAACTTCTTAATTATTGCCCTGATGGTGGGAATGGGGATTTTCAATGCTTTAGCTCTTTTCTTACAGCAACTTTCTATTTTGTGAATCTCAACAAGCTTGTTTTGCACATCAGAACTACATTCTTTGGTTTTACTACTTGTGATGGATGATTAAGGGAATTTGGCTTTTGTGTTCCTCATATTTATAATCCTGTGGAACAGAAAGTCATGACTGGACAATTTTATACTCCTAGTGTGATAAAAAAATTGTAATAATAATGGGAATACGCTTCAAAGTTATTTTACTTAGACAAATTTTTAGGGGTGCAAATAATTGTGACCAATGTGAACTACAGAAAAACATTTATTTCATAATGAAATATCTCCATTTTCCATCGTTTTACTTCAATGAAAGGTTAGAATTGTGCGTATTTTTCAAATGAAAGACCTAAAGGATAAACAATGCAGATTTATTTTCACAGTCACCTTTGCTCATATTTACTAAGGGTGCCGATATTAGTGGAGGGCACTGTACAAGCCTTAAAGACCAAGCAAAATAGAGGGGAAAAAAGTCTGTTAGAACATGTAATCTATAAGATAGCATACTTAGCCATGTAAACACAAACACATAGATTTAGCCATATAAACATCTACAAAGATGGACCAAAGTTCAGTTAAACACATTAATTTTGAATAAAATGTTTTCATTGATGTTTGTAATGGTAAAAAACACAACAAAGTACCTTCAGTTCCTCCTCCATCTCAGAGATCTTCCTTTCTAAAGCTCTTCTTTCCTGGAGACACACACACAAACACACACACACAGACAAGTTAGCGCACATGGCCATAAAACACACAAACATCTGCATTACTCACAATCACAGCAAACAAAGAAAGAATCGTGGATGCATCAGGTGAACGAATGTCAAAACAGAGAGAAGTGAACAAAGTGAAGAGAACCACACACTGCTTAGTGAAGCAGATCAAGAGCTAGAAATATAGTTCGGTTTATTCATGCTCACACCTAGTCTGAGCACATTAAGCTACTTAATAACTGTGTAATGTCATTAAAGCAATAATTATTTAAAAAATGTTAAATAATATACTGTTTTTATCATTTTACTTGTAAAAAATAGAATATAAATATAGTAACGTGTTTCTGGAAAAAAATGTTTATTTGAAATTAGTAATTTAAAAAGAACAGTATGTGTATATAGGCATGTGCAAGTTGTTTCAACATCAAAACACAGCGTAATGTAAGGAATATTGTAGATTATTATTATGGTACAATGGGGCTAAATGCACACCTTAAGAAAAATGTGTTGTTCACTGTTTAATTGCAGAAAAAATATGTTGTACCCTACTGATGTAAATTAAATAATGGTAAGTTAATGTAACTGTAAAAAAGCAAATTCGAGTTTCAGAATGATTTCCACACACATGCAGATACCACACCGTACTCTACATCTCACATGATAGAGTCACGTTTTCAAGTCTGGAAAGGTGTGATTTAAAGAAAAAGAGTGAAAGATGTATTGTGATTGGCTGATGGGGTTTGGTTGTAACCCCCTGGGGCTGTGAGAGGCACGTGATTCAGCCAGTAGCAGAGCTGTAAACACTTTAAATTCAGGTTAAACGTTACCCAAAGCACCCAGATGAGCTTGAGACCTGCCTGCAACCTTCAGACATAAACCAGTGTGGAACAGTTATCAACCGTTTGGCCGATGGAGGCCAGAATTCAGCATTTATCTGGATCGGCATCATCTCCAAAATCTCATCATTTAAGGTGAGACATGCTGATGTGGGGCTTTATCTATAAAGGATTCTCACTGGATCCCCCAACATTGCATTAGTGTGATGAACACCTGCTCAACTATTGCCATGGCACATTAACTTGGATGGGGAATGATGAGTCGATACATTTAAAAACTCTACATAAATGTTTGTTGAGACAACAAATTAAAGTAACAGTTGTTTTACCCTTTTCTCCATCTCCAGCTGTGACCGATCAGCAAAGCGCTCCTGCCTCTGTAACACAAACAACACGATGGATGAGTTCAGGGAAAGTGCAATCACAAAAGCACTATTCTTTCTTTTTCTGGCCTGGAAATCATTTTGGTTGGATTTTTTTGGATTAATTTGATTAGATCGGAATAATTTATTTAGATGTTTAAATGATTTCTATTATTTTTCTGCCCATCCCAGACTTAAAATTCCTGATATTTCTAGGCTTTCCGTGACTGATGCAACAAGTATTGAAGTGACAGTATAAAATTGAGCATTTAGGGCAATTTAAGTTTAGTTTAGTTTAAGACTCCATTTCTAATCTCTCTTTCCCCAACCGGAAAATCATACTTGAAAACATACTCATATTTCACATTTTCCACGACTGTGGCAACCCAGATACAACACAGCCGTATGAGTATTATAACGCTCACGATTCATTTTAATGTTAAAATAATTGTTGTTGTTGAAGTTTTTAGGCAATGAAAGAAAAAAAATGCTATTTTACTTTAATTTATAATTTAATTTACTTTTTATTTATTTATTTTCCATAAATTTCTAATCTCTCTTTCCCTAGTCGAGAAATCATACTTGAAAATTCAATCATATTTCTAAATTTTTCATGACTGTGGCAACACAGCCATATGAGAGTATTATAACACTCACGATTCATTAACCTTAAATTATTGTTGAAGTTTTTAGACAATCAAAGAATAAAAATTACTATTTTATTTTATTTTATATTATTTCTTTTATTTTTCATTAATTTCTAATCTCTCTTTCCCCAGTCGGGAAATCATTCTTGAAAATTGATTCATATTTCTACGTTTTCCATTGTTGAAGTTTTTAGGTAATCAAAGAAAAAAAAAAAACTATTTTATTTTGTTTTATAATTTATATAATTTTTTATTTTATATACATTTATTTGTTTTTCCATTAATTTCAAATCGCTCTTTCCCTAGTAGGGAAATCATACTTAAAAATTCATTCATATTTCTACATTTTCCATGACGGTGGCAACCCAATCTGATGCAACAAAGCCGTATGAGAGTATTATAACGCGCACAATTAATTTTTAACGTTAAAGAATAAATTGAAGTTTTTAGGCGATCAAAGATTAAAAAAAAAAAAAAATTGTATACTCTGTATTTATTTTAATTTTAATTTTATTTTAACCACCATTCATTGCTAATCTCTCGGATCCCAGAAATCATACTTGAAAATTCACTGATATTTCAACATTTTCCATGACAGTGGCAACCCTGTCTAATTCAACAAAGCAGTGCGAGAGTATTATAATGATCACAAATTAATTTTAACATTAAAGAATGAAATGAAAAAAAAAAAAAAAAAATCCATCAAGCCATTTATTTTATTTCAGTTTTTTTATTTGACTTTATTTTAGTTATTTTATTTTTAGTGTTGTTCTATTTTAGAGTCCATTCACTTCTAAACTCTCTTTTCCCAGCAGGGGAAATCATACTTCAAAATTTCTTTCATAGTCCTGCCTTTTTCATGACAGTAGCAACCCTGTTTTTATTTTGATTTAATTTTAAATGTTATTTTATTTTAGACTCAGGAATTCATACTTAATTCACTCAGATTTTTACCTTTACCATTTTTTCCTTATTCGTGACAGTGGCAACCCTGTCTAATTTAACAAAGCAAATAATAATAATTTTAACATAAAAGAAAGAATTGTTGAAGTTTTTCCCGAATTAATAAACTACAACAAACTACAAATAATTGGTGCCTCTTCAAATGCAGATGACATATGGGCCAACTTTCCTCCGTATATTTCTTATGTTGTGCCAGTAAATGTATTCTGGACAGGAACTCACCTGTGTGGCTTTCTCCAGCTGCAGTTTCAGGTCTGACAGCTCCAGTTCTGTATCACGTAACTGAGCTTTCAACTTCTCATTTTCAGATAAAATCTGCTCATAAAGCTGCAAGCGGAAAGAGCATGTTGGGTAAACACTCAACAGTAAGGAAACCATTATTTAACGGGGCGTAATCATACAGCGCAAAGTTTGTACCTTCTTATAATCAGTGGTGTCGTCTCTTTCGTAGCGGGAATACGGTCGCCGGCTCTCCCCAATGCCTCGGCTACTCAAAGACTCGTAACGGTCAAGGGCGGAAGTGCTAGTAGAGACAGGGTCATTCCTAAAGAGGGAAGAATAAAGGTTACTTATCCATGTGCGTGTCAAAATCTTCATCTTAAGTGACCTGGTGTTTTTGGATACATACCTGGATAGTCTGTCGCTCTGTGGATGTGAACAAAGAGAGAGAGGAAGTTATTACACAATCTGTACCTTCTGTTAATCAATCACATGCTCATAATGCATTTAGTGTGTCTGTTTGCCTAGTGTCTAGACTAGCAGAGCGTCTAGAATGCAGATTATCAATTAGTCTGTGATAGATTGTGACGCTCTCATTCCTGGCTCTGATGGCCTCCTTAATGCTGCTATTTAATGAGAGTCTGCGCGGGTCAGCAATCTATCATTTACCGCTCTACAGTAAAGGACGTGTTTGAAGACATCTGGGTGTAATCCATTTGATTTTGCGCTAATAAGAGTCATGCTTCAAAAGGTTCGGCTTCAACGCGGGTGTCACATTTATCAAGGTGGAAGTAAAAGGACTTTGGTCATCATTCCCCCTCCTCCCATTTTTTTTCCTCAGAGCGCTGAAACCTCTCAGCCCTGCTGGGCTTTTCTTCATGAATTCCTGATCAGCAGCCAAGATTTCTGGGTCTGATCTTATTCCCCAGCCGCTGAGAGCACACACAGGGTATTGGAACGAGTTTGGAATGGCATACTAACCACTATTTGTGGAAGGTAGTAGTATGCAGTATACTGCAGTATACAATGTAATATTCCGTATGTATGGGACTGTTTCAATTGGACAAAACATGCAGTAATCCACTACATAATACTTGATGCGTGTGGCGAATGAACCAGAGCAATGAACTTTAATTACAGGGTAAGTAGTAAAAAAAAAATATATATATATATATATATATATAAAAAAGACTGAACTCAGAGACACCGATTTTCAGCTGATGAAATTTTAGAGTCGCAATTTACACTTAATAATAACAATATATTTACAATTTACATGTATATATTCAGACTTGTAATTTTTTTTCAGTACTTTTTATATTCCTGATTGACATTTCTATATTAAGATTTTTAGCTTTATATTCTGATTTACTTTTTTAAATTCAGACCTACATTTAAATATATATGCCGATTTATAAAAATAAAAATATGCTTTATAATATAATATAATGTAATATAATATATAATAATTTATTTTAATAAATTTAAAATAACATTTTAAAATGGCATTACCAATTTTAAATATACCTGTCTTTGTGTAAAATATTACAAATTATATATAAATTATATATAACAAAACCTTGTTACTTTACTTATTTAGATGTTGGCAAAAAAGTATATATTCATAATTTACATTTATATATTCAGACTTTATATAATTGTTTCCTGTTTGGTGCTTCATAAATTTAATATAATATAATAAATATAATATAATATCATGATGCGTTAATATAAAACCCAACTTAAAATAACATTTTAAAATGGCATCAATCAGATTTTAAAAAATCTTAATATTTTAATATTATATTAAAACAATTATATTAATTTGAAATATATTAAGTTACATGAAATACATACATACACACATATATATTTTTCCCTTAATATATATAGTATAATATACATTAATTATATATATATATATATTAATTTGAAAATATATTTAATTACATGAAAATCTTATTTTATACATTCAAATCAAAAAAATAATATATATTTCCCCCTTTATATTTTAGATATTAAAATAATTATATTAATTTGAAATATATTCAATTACATGAAAAGACCATTTTATATTCATTTAAATCTTATATATTAATATAATAGTTTCATTAGTCTACTGGAAATGCATGAACAAAAAAAAAAAAAAGTTTAGCATTCTTTATAGGTTTTAAAAAAAAAGTTAATCATAAAAAAATGAAGTAAAATAGTATTATATTTAAGCATAAACCAAACCTAAACCAAAATCCTCCCTCAAATGTTCTCATTGCTAGCTAAAGACTGAAAACACCATCCCCGTGAGCCACTATGAAGCCTCAGTATTGAGAAAACGACTGGAGCTCAGAGCCTGGGCTGTGAGAAGCTCTCAGGCAATGACCCGTGCGACTGTGCGGCCCACTTCCTTTAGCTGATTGCCCTGGAAGCATACTGAAGCACTCAGCTTTGTGTCAGAACTTCCTTTTCAATACAGACCAGCACACTAAGAGGAAATATGTGCTATTAAGCTAACAAAAAAAACAGCTGTCTCATAAAGAACCCACAGACCCCATTAGATTTTCTTTCATACTGCGGCTCGCTGAACACTTCTCATTTGGAACCATCCAACCAAAAACTGATCTTTAGCTCTATTCGGCAATATGAGAGCTAAATTTAAACCTGGATGACAGGCTGTAACAAGCGCACTTGAAAAAGTGTTGTAATAGGAGGACGATTTGAGGCGTCAGTTGGTTTTTCTTCCACTTCATATGCGCAAAACGCTTCCTGTTCTTTTTCCACTGACCCAACAGTCAACAACAAAGCAGTGCTACTCTTTGTTCCTTGACCTTCCTGACTCAAACTACATTGTCACTTTTGAATCCCTCATTCACGGTTTTCCGGCCAACTGCGTGTGATCTGCTTCCAGGATCATGTTGACACAGGATATGCAGGATATTTATCTTATCCTCGTTGGACACAGTCACACCAAAAGCAACTCATGTGACTAGCCACGTAGTTTCTTTTATCGCTGGAAGCGTGATTTCTCCAGCCAGGAATTGAGCTCTTAACTATTTCTGTAATAGGTGACAGTCATTGGGCTGTGAATCAGGCTGACTTTCATTTTAAGGATGACTAATGCTGCTGGGACAATTCCAGGAAGTTGAAGAGGGAGGAGGGGGTCAGCAGTCAGCAGACACACCGTAATGTGAGTGAATTGTTTGTCCTGCCAAACATGAAGGAAAGACAACCTGTTCTTTGACTATACAAGGTGAAAAACATAGAGCCGGGCAAATGAAGAACCTCAAATTCTTTAAAAAAAAAAAAAAAACAGTCATAATAAGCAGCTGATACATTTGTGTTTGCACTAGTAGGTGAGATGATGTTCACCTGAGGCTCTCCTTTAGTGCTGCCTTCTTCTGAGTCCGATGGATGCTCTGGTTCGTTCTCGTCGCTCTGTAACATAAAAACATTTTAAATTCCATTATATTCCAAAAGCAAAATAAAACAGGGTCCAAAATTAAGTGGCCAATCACCAAATGCACATAAATGCTTTGGCATGAACATAAAATTGAGTTAATGACCAAACGGCCGGTTCGCTTTCTTCCTGGCCAATCAGTAATCATTAGTAATCTGGAGAGGCGTGCAATAATTGGAAATATTTATAACCAAACTGGAGCCTGATTGTCCATATAAAGAGAGTTTGTGTGAGCGTTTCTTACATCCTGGGTCCAGAAGGACACTCCAGTCGAGCGTCTTTTCTCTCGAGGTCGTCTGCGGTCACGTATAGAGCGTGGCTGAGACTTGTCTTCAGCGTCCCTGTCGTCCTCTCTTTCTTTTCTATCGTACTCTGGTAAGAAAACAGATATGTGGTTGTTTATGAGTACAACTGATCACTATGAATATACAATGCCGTTCAAAAGATTCTCTTATGCTCATCAAAAATACAGAAAAAAAAACCCCAATAATTTTGTGAAATATATTTACAGGTTAAAATAATGGTTTTCTATTTTAATAAATCTTAAAATATAATTTATTCCTGTGATGCAAAGCTGAATTTTCATCACCCATTACTTCAGCCTTAAAGGAACACTCCACTTTTTTGGGAAATAGGCTCGTTCGTTAGGCATCGATCCTGAAGGATCATGTGATACTGAACACTGGGGTAATGATGCTGAAAATTCAGCTTTGCATCACAGGAATAAATGACATTTTAAATATATTCACACTGAAAACAGTTAAACGTTTTAAAAGTTTTTTTTGGGATTTTTGATGAAATACTGAAATACTGATTACTGATCCCTGTGGAAGTGGAAATCCCTGTTTTATTAATGGGAATGATATGGCTCCAGGACTTTGCTAAAAATTCTAGCTGATTTTATGTAATAAAAATAAATCTTAGAAACTGAATTAATGTTAAACAAAAAAATAATCTTTCTGCAATAAAGTCTGTTTTATTCTGAAGGTAAGAGGGTTTAAATGTAAATAATATTTCAAAATCAAATACACTAATGCTAGTTTGGAGTCGGTAAGAATTTTTTTTAAAGAAATTAACACCATTATTCAAAAAGGATGCAATGAATTGATCAAGAGCTCAATTTAAATAAAATTTCTAAATTAAATAAAACACAGTTCTTCTAAACTTTCTTTTCATCAAAGAATCCTAAAAAAAGGTTAAAAATATGGTTTCCACAGAAATATTAACTAGCACTTAAATTGTTTTCAAGTGTGATAAAAAAATGTTTCGTGACCAAATAAACGTGTTTTGATTTAGAGGATCAGTTTTAAAAAGAGAATTTTAAATTTCAATTCAATTCAAGTTTATTTGTATAGCGCTTTTCACGACACAAACCGTTGCAAAGCAGCTGTACAAAAAAATTTAGGTTACTACAATATATTTAGTAATACTGTAAAATCAAATCAAATTCCAAGATTTCAGAAATTCTTTAAGACCTGCACAAAATAAAATGCATGTACTTACAGAATAAACCCATAAAATCTCTAAATAAATTATATATCTCAGATTCTTTTATTTAATTAAACTCGAGCACACATACAAATGAACAAATAAAAATAATATTAGCAAAAAGGCACAGGAGCTAAAATATACACTCTTACACGCATCTACAACAAAATAAAAGCATTAAGTAAACACTGTCATAATTCATCAACTGTAGATCATAAGCTTTTAAGAGCTCTTATAAGTGTTTAAGAAAACAAAACATGTTTCTTATTGTCATGGGTTTCCGCAAATCAACAATGGAAAAAAATCCTTTTATTGAGAAGAGTAAAAGTCAGATACTACATGAACGCAGACTAAAGCTTGGCTTAGTCAGTTTACAACCATACTACAGGAACTCACTGTCTGTATGGAAAGTTCCTGTAGTGCCACCAAGCCTTATCACTCATTTTCCTTCCTGTGCCATATCAGTCGACTCAAAGGGACCATGCACATATTGTATTTCGCACTGTGACCTTTTCTTGACTATTAAGTCAACTTTCACTTGTACTTTACTGCTGTATATTGTCATAAAATAAAAAAGTTTGTGTGCTATACCTCTCTCAGCATCACGTGTGGTACGGCTATAGGTCGAAGTGAGCCCGGTCAGGCTGTTGGGCCGGTTCAGCGAGGAGGTGCTGTACAGAGAAGAGGAGCTGCTAGAGGAGGAGGAAGGCAGGGTGGAGGAGGCCGTGGTAGTCGAGGCCAACGAGGTGCTCCGGTACTTCTGGAGGACAAAAAAAAAACAAAAAACATTTGACATATAAGCTTAGAATGCTAGTTAGAATTCCACAAACTGTGCTGTTCTCTGTGACCAGGAAGGAGGAGAAGTTTTGCTCACCTCTTCAAAGCTGCGGTAGCGTGACCTGTAGTCATCCTCCTTGGTCTCGGTCTCTTTCTTCTCTTCCTGCTTCTCCTTGTCCTGTTTCTCCTTCTCTTCTTTCTCCTCTTCTCGAGGCCGTGTGGGGCGACTGCGACCGATGGTCTTCTCTGCCTCCTGGAGATCAGTCAAGGTCACACCCTGAAAAGAAAAAAAACAAAAAAAAAAAAACAAGGTCAAAATCATGCCCTTCATTTTTGAGTCTATTAAATGACCGCAAGTTGTTATTGTCTCAATTACTTTGTCATTATTTTTGTAACCGCAACGATATATCTTACGTTAATAAGAATCAGGGCTGGGCAGTAGTTAGGGCCCAAGGAATCCACTTTATTTTTTCCCAAATTCTGTTTTTTCCATTTTCATTTTTCTGGATTCCGTTTTGTTCTGTTTTCATTTTTCTAGACTCTGTCTTAATGATTAAATAAAAAAAATATTAATCATAATGCAAAAAGCACAAGTTTAACAAAAAAATTAAGGCCCTATGAAATACTTTTTTTTTTTTTTCACTCAAATTGAGTTAGATTTTTGCCAAATACTGTGTTTTCCATTAATATTCTGGGTTCCGTTTTAATGGTTTTATTAAATTCGAATTAAAAGCATCTTTAAATAATTGATTTAATTTTTAATTTTTTTTTTTTTCAGAAATACTGTGTTGTGTATTTACATTTTATGGTAAATATTCCTTAGAAATAATGTTTAAATATTTTTATTAGTAGTAGAAGTAGTATCATAACATTAAGTAATATTTCTGTCACAATTTATTCAAGTTAAACCATACTTTTATTTTGACAGTTAGCTGTGAAGACCTTTAAGTTTTTATTTGTATATGATATGAGTTTTTTCCTCAAAAGAAACAGTAAATGCTCATTAATTGACTCTCAGAGCAGATCTAGAGTTTGTTTACGCGCTTCAGTGTGTTTAGTAAAGGAAACTGCACGTTTGCGCTATTCATTCACACAGAGACGTGCAGAACATGCAGGATTCATATTAAAAAAGTATTTTTGCCGCTTAATATTCACAAACACTAGTCCGTATCACGTTTTAAGTGCACTGACCTACTTTATTTATCGTTAAATTATACATTATACAGTAAATTCCATTTTTAAGACTGGATTTAACAATTCCGTCCATGCCTTCCGCATCACAGATCAGCCCTAAGTACTGTTACCATGGTACAATAAAAATATACCAATAATAAAATGCTAATTTACTATTAATTTTCTTTTTTACCATTTAATATTTTCTAAAACATTATATCAATTAAAAAAACCCATGTAATTTAACAATAAAAATTATCAAAAGCAAAAGACTATTCATGTACACTCTCAGAGAAGGGCATTTTAATTTTACAACAACCCTAGATGTCACCCAATTTAAGACATTTGTAGTCTTAGTTTTAACTAAAGTGTTGCACAACATTTTTGCACTGATGCCAGACTAATCATTTGTTTTTATCTTTAGGCTTCCATCCAAATTAAAAGAAAAAAAAGAATAGAATCAAAAAGATGGACTATTCACTTGTAAAGTATTTCATTCCCTGGATTATCCGAGAAAAAAAAGGCATTACCACATAATTATGTAATGTATAATTTCAGTCAATATTCTATTATGGTGGTTTATGTTGAGACCTTAGTCACAACCAATGAGGCAACATGGCCTTGCTTTTGAAGAGAGAAAAACTCAGTTTTCTCTCTGTTGTAAACAGTTATTTCTCCCATAAATCCCTGCCACATAGCAGAGCACAGAATGTAATAAATTCCAGGAAGCACATCTCAAAACTCAAGTGAATCTCCCAAAAAAACATTTGTAACCAGCGCTGTGATTCTGTCTATTATTAGAGAGACTTCCTGCAAAGGTGTTTAGCTGATTGCCTAGACTTGCCTGTGTGGACCTCCTGGACTGCCGCGCCTGTCTGGATCTGGCTCTCCTCTGAGACTCGGACTCTTCGTCACGCACAGGGGTGAGGTATGATCTACAGACACAACACAAAGAAACAAAATCCTTTTAGTTAAATGTTGTCGCACAGACAGCTAAAACAAGACGCACTTTTTGTTGTGGCTCTTCAAGGCAGCTTTAATAGGCTTTGGAGAATAAATGAGACAGTTTTTACTTTATAAGGAATGTGACATAATACACAGTGTTTAAATTGACTTTAATGTTGACACATAGAACCTAAATAAACGACATACTGAAGAAAACATCTATTGTGTCTTCTGCTCTTATCCTAATAATAATAATAGTAGGGCCGGGACTCGATTAAAAAAATTAATCTAATTAATTAAAGGCTTTGTAATTAATTAATCGAAATTAATCGCATTTTAATCGCATATAAATATTTGACCTGAGAACAGTGAGAAGTAAGTTTTTTCATATGGATTTTTAGTATACCATTGAAGAATGACTGAATACATAAGCTTAAGCAACAAAATATTGTTTATTTTTGTTCAACCTAGTCCAACAGACCAGTGCATTATTGCCATTAAGTGTAGCAATAGGATACAGTGTTTCCCCTAGGTTTCCATACTTTTTTTTCTCGGTACTTTACCCTACTTTGTGTAATAACGAAAACATTTATTTCAGTGAAAAAATAAGTCCAAAACTCTCTATTTTAACATTTTGAACAATAGGGCTTTACAATCTTTTGCTATTTTTTTTTTAAAGAAATTCTTGTGTGTTTTAATTTTTCTCATAATCAAATGAAAGCATAAACATTTATTTATTTTTAATCAAATGAAAAATACACCTTTTTAATTTTTGGCAAACAAACAGAGGTTTGCTGTTAAAATCAATAAATAATAATAATTTAACATTTAAATAATAATTGTAGTATTTTTTTCTACAATTAAGTGGTTAATCTTGTTGTTATATTTATTTTTTATCATATATATTGTTTTTTTGTCAATTATTTAAATAGGAATATTGTTCTGTTTCATGTTAAACCGTACTTTTATTTTGACAGGTTGCCGTGAAGTTTCTGTGTGTAAAGTATGATATGATGCTAGTTAGTATGCGTGTAGTAAAAAAAAAAAAAAACACTTCTCCACCATTCATACAGATACAAACGGAACATGCAGGATTCATATTAAAACGGTCTTTTTGCATTTCAGTTTTGACAGACAGATTTGAATTAAGTGACAGACCAACTTTTGATTAATCAATCCAAAAATCGACGAATTTACGTGGCATTCCGTGCTATAGTAAATTCGGTTTTTATGAATGGAGTCCGCGATCCAGTCCGTGTTTTCACGGAGGAGACATTGTAAACGCGCCCCCCTAAGATAATGGTAGGGGAAACACTGGGATATTTAGAAATATACTAGCCTACATTTCAGAAATTCTGGTACCCTATAGGTAGGTAGACCTTCTGTAAAAGCATTGAGGTGGTACTTCTATACTCTTTGGTGATACTTGGCTCTATGTGCTAGTTGGTGCTCCAGTATAATCGGTCCGCCGAAACTCATCCACTGAGAAACGTTCCGCGGTGCAAAATTAAGTGCGATTAAAATGCGTTAAAAAAAATTAACGCGTTATTTTTTTGTAATTAATTAATCTAAATTAACGCGTTAAAGTCCCGGCCCTAAATAATAGTAATACTGGTAAATTTTGAAAATTTTTTGGTAAGGATATTTTTTAGATGTCCTACTGTAAAAATATCAAAACTTAATTTTTTGATTATTAATATGCACGGCTAAGAACGACAAAGGCGATTTCGATTTTTTGGCAGTGTGTGTATACTAGGGCTGCACGATACATCGTTTCAGCATCGTCACGATGCTGGGCAAAATGAAAATAAAATTGTGTGTGTCCGATTAAAAAAATTACTTTCTATATTTCTAAGCTTTCTATTCACGGATCTATATTTGTCTAATATAAAGTAATTAACTCATATTTAAGGGTTCTTTAGAAACTACAAAGCACACATTGCGTCACCTACTTCATGCATGCAGTCTCTGCGTGCGCACATACTCTTGGTGCGCATGACGAAATGAGCGCGGGACGGGAGAAAAGCGCTGAAATGGAAGATTTGGTTGCAAAAAGAAACGCAACATCGGTCATATGGAAGTATTCTGGATACAAAAACGATGATGCTGACCAAAAACAGGTGCTTTGTCGGGAGTGCCTGGCAGTTGTTGCCACAACTCGCGGAAACACTACGAATTTGTTTGACCATTTAAGTCGGCACCACAAAGCACCGTATGACGAATGCAAAACCAGATCAGATTGCCGTCCAAAGCAAAAAAATATTTTGGATGCGTTTGCCAGTGTGACGCCTTATGAGAAGGGCTCTAAGCGACAGAAAGATGCCACTGATGCTATTACATTTCACCTTGCGAAAGACATGGTACCAATAAACACGGTCACCAAGCAGGGTTTTACAAACACGATCCGCTCGCTTGACATGCCTTCAATGAGTAAATTAATGCATACAGAAGCACCAAATTGGTGTATTTGAATATTTATATTTACTTTAAGCAACAGTTCTGAGAAAGAAGCCAATTTTTTTATAGAGTTGTTAAAAAGTTTAATCTTTTGTTAGCTGATGAGCAACACTTGTTTTACTTTGGCTAAACAAAGTATGCAAAACTAAAAAAAAAAGAATCTTCTGACTTTTTTTTTTTAATTTTGTGACAAAACATATTTACTAATCTGTTTTCAAAAAAGAAGTTGTTGAATAAAATGTTAAATTACTAATTTTGTCACTCATGTTAATTCCTTAATGAGATAATGAAGTGTCCTCTTTTCATTCTCAAAATGAGTTCCCTTTCATCAGGGTAAAAGCAACATTCATTATTAATTTCATAACATATTAGAGCCTTGATTTGCCTGAACTGACAGTGAATAAGGTGAGTCAAACTGTTTATGAAACAACCCAAAATAGGCTTTAAAAAGTATCATTTCAGGGTTTTGATTATACTTTTACATTTTTTTATTCTTTGAAAATGCTTACAAAATTATCCCAATTATTTTTTAATTATTATTTGATTTTTAAGCAGTTCAAAACACCTGATGAACATAAATGAATTTGTACACATCGCAATATATATCGCAGGGAAAAAAAATATATGGCAATGTAATTTTTTCCCAATATCGTGCAGCCCTAGTGTATACTGTATATACCTGCGTCTCTCTCGTCCGTCAGAGCCCAATACAGTTCCAGTAGTGGAGGTGGTAGTAGTGGTGGCTGCAGTGTTGATTGTTGGGATGACCGCGGCCGACTCTTTCTCCTTCTCCTTTTCCTTCTCCAGACTCTCTTCTGCCCAATACCTGTTACGCATCCACACAGTTTACTAACAGAACCCCATCTGAGTGTTTAGTTTGGATGTTTGTGGCTGTGTATGTTCGTACCTGGACAGCAGGCTGCGGTGTCCGGTGGGTGAGGTAACAGAGGAGGTGGAGGTCGTTGTTGTGGAGGTGGAGGAAGAAGTGGAACTTAAAGCATCGTCCTTACTCTTTCCAAACGAGCCGCTATAGCAACACAGACAACAATCAAAGGACAAAACCAAACACAAGAGGAGAGAAATATCTGTCTCAAAAGGAGTACCACAAGATATAACAGGAAAGAGTTCCCTCATTCTGAAAACCCAAGAACAGAACAAAAAAAAAAAAAAAAGAAACCTGAGCGCATATGTGACCCAGGACCACAAAACCAGTCATAAGGTTAAATTTTACAAAACTGAGATATAAACATAATATGAAAGCTCAATAAATAAGTTTTCTATTGATGTATGGTTTGTTAGGATAAGACAATATTTGGCCGAGATACATCTATTTGAAAATCTGAAATCTAAGGGTGCAAAAAATCTAAATACTGAGAAAATCACCTTTAAAGTTGTCCAAATTAAGTTCTTAGCAATGCATATTACTAATCAAAAATTACATTTTGATAGGTTTACAGTAGGAATTTTTCAAAAAATCTTCATGGAACATGATCTTTACTTAATTTCCTAATGATTTTTGGCATAAAAGAAAAATCAATAATTTTGACCCATACAATGTATTTTTGCCTATTGCTACAAATATACCCCAGCGACTTAAGACTGGTTTTGTGGTCCAGGGTCACATATAGTCTAAAGTCTTTTTAATAGTTAAAGATTTTTAATGTTTTTTTTTTTAAAGATGTCTCTTCTGCTCACCAAGCCTGCATTTATTTGATCCAAAACAAAAACAGTAAAAGTTTTAAATCATTTTACTATTTAAAATAACTGATTTCTATTGGAACATATTTAAAAATGTAAGTTATTCCTGTGATCAAATACAAATTTTCAGCATCATCACTCCAGTCTTCAGCTTTAAAATCACATGAATAAATTACATTTTAAAATATATTCAAATAGAAAAAATATTTCAAAACGTTACAGTTTTTGCTGTAGTTTGGATCAAATACATTTTTTTTCCTAAAAAGTTTAAATCTTACTGTTCAAATACTTTTGACTGGTAGTGTATATATAAAAAATAAAATAAACAAACATTAAGGGTGGGCAATATAAAGAAATCTCATCTTTAATATATTTAACTTCAAGCACTGTTTACTTTATTTCAATCTTTGATTCTTATTTATTGTTCACTCAAGTGAGAAATATTTCAATTAAAACATACGCTGTAGCCTTTATATGTGGTAATATTTGACTGAATACTTCTTAAATAGTATTTTTTAATTAATTGTGAAATTTTAATATATTGCCCAATACTTTATTCATATGGAGGACCAAAGAATTCTAAATGAAATAAATAATTAATTAAATAAAGCAATTAAATGTAGCAGTTTATTCTGAAATAATTATATAATTAATGAATAATTAATTAATTATTAAAATCAATGTATCCTTTAATATGCCATTTGTGAAATGTCCTCTTTGTGACATATCCATCCTCCATCCAATTGTGGAAACACATGATTTGGAAATAGATGATTTGTCAAATAGATGTCATTGGTCAATTCAGCATTATTATTAAGAAATAGTTTGAAAAAGCACATTTTATTATTAAAGTAAGAGATTTAAACAGCAGTGGTGTGTAAAACAGGATATAGTGAAATATTTTAAACAATAAAGGTGGTGTTTTCATGGAATATTACTAAATAAATGGATACATCTCATTATTTATTTACTAATTAATTAAACAATTATTTAATAATTATATAAGTACTTCAGAATAAACTGGTACATTACTGAATTCATTATTTATTTCATGTTGAGTACTTTGTGACCCAGGACCACAAAAGTAGTCATAAGGGTACATTTTCAGATTTTTTTCTGAAAAAAAAAAAAAAAAAAGTCTCAAAGCTGATTAAATAAGCTGTCTGATGATGAAAGGTTTGTTAGGATAGGGCTATATTTGGCCGAGATACAACTATTTGAAAATCTTGAATCTTGAAAGGTTGCAAAAAAAATCTAAATATTGAGAAAATCGCCTTTGAAGTTGTCCAAATGAAGTTCTTAACATATTACTCATTAAAAATGTATTTTTGATATATTTACGGTAGGAAATTTCCAAAATATCTGCATGAAACATTATCTTTACTTAATATCCTAATGATTTTTGACATTAAAGAAAAATCAATAATTTTGTTGGCTATTGCTACAAATATACCCGTGCTACTTAAGACCAGAGTCACATACATTAAGTCCATTCTAATATATAGTGTAAAACTATAGACCCAACAGCCAAACAAAGCCCCAGACAGCAAGAATGGCAAGAAGCTACGTGTGAAGAACACAAAGACACATGGAGGACATGGAGTGTGTGTTTGCTGGGCGGTGCTCGGGCAGATACCTGCGGTGAATGCTGTAAGACTGGTAGTAGGAGGAAGGCTGCTGCCAGGCTTTAGAGTTGTTAGGTTCCAGGCTGGAGGCAGAGGATGATTTGGCGGGCAGGTCGCGAGAGCTAGACGTGCGGCCTAACGCTAGCGTGTGAGACGTACTGCCGTGTGGGGGTGGCGGGGTGAAAGAGGTGAGTTAGCAGGAGGCGGACAAACATGGACAAACACACATAGACAAAACGTTACATTTACAGTGCCTTGTGAAATTATTCATACCCCTTCATTTTTTTCACATTTTGGTATGTTGCTGCCTTATGTTAAACTACTTAACTTTTTTCCCCACATCAATTTACACTCCCTACTCCATAATGGCAAAGCAAAAAATAGGTTTTTAACATTTGTGCAAATTTATTAAAAATAAAAAACTGAAAAGATCCTGTTGCATAAGTATTCATACCCTTTTCTGGGACACTTGAAATTTAGCTCAGGAGCATTCATATTGCTTCTAGATGTTACTACACTTCGAGTGGAGTTAAACTGTGGCAAATTCACTTGAATGAGTATGATTCAGAAAGGCACACACCTCTCAGAAAAGGTCTAACAGCTGAAAATGCATATCAGAGCAAAAACCAAGTCCTGAGGTCGAGATAACTGCCTGTAGAGCTCAGTGACAGACTTGCGTTAAGGCAATGATCTAGGGAAGAGTTCAGAAAAAAATCTGGTGCATTGAAGGTTCACAGAAGCATGTAGCCTCCACTATCCATAACATAAGATTGGAACAACTAGGAGAGGTGAAAAGGTGAGGCAAAGATAATTGCCAAATGCAGATGTGCAAAGCTTGTCACATACCCAAAAAGACTTGAGGCTGTAAAGGTGCTTCAACTATGTACTGAGTTAAGGGTATGAATACTTATGCAATGCACTTATTTCAGTGTTTTATTTTTAACAAATTTGTAAAATTTACACTACATACACCATAATAATGACAACGCAAAAACCAGATTTGCAAATTTTACAAATTTATTAAAAATAAAACACTGAAATAAGTACATTGCATAAGTATTCATACCCTTAATTCAGTACACAGTTGAAGCACCTTTACAGCCTCAAGTCTTTTTGGGTATGATGTGACAAGCTTTGCACGTCTGCATTTGGCAATTATCTGCCATTCTTTGCCTCACCTTTTCACCTCTCAAGCTCTGTCAGCTTGGATGGGGGCTGGCAGACATTTTCTAGAGTCCTAGTTGTTCCAGTCGTCTTCCATTATGGATAATGGAGGCTACATGCTTCTGTAAACCTTCAATGCAGCAGATTTTTTTTTTTTTCTGAACTCTTCCCTAGATCATTGCCTTAATGCAAGTCTGTGACTGAGCTCTACAGGCAGTTATCTTGACCTCAGGACTTGGTTTTTGCTCTGATATGCATTTTCAGTTGTCCTTTTCTGAGAGGTGTGTGCCTTTCTAAATCATACTCATTCAAGTGAATTTGCCACAGTTTAACTCCACTCCAAGTGTAATAACATCTAGAAGCAATATGAATGCTCCTGAGCTAAATTTCGAGTGTCCCAGAAAAGGGTATGAGTACTTATGCAACGGGATCTTTTCAGTTTTTTATTTTTAATAAATTTGCACAAATGTTAAAAACCTATTTTTTGCTTTGCCATTATGGAGTAGGGAGTGTAGATTGATGTGGGAAAAAAGTAATTTAAAGTAGTTTAACATAAGGCAGCAACATAACAAAATGTGAAAAAAATTAAGGGGTATGAATAATTTCGCAAGGCACTGTATGTCTGAAGCATTGACTTGCTTGTGGGGGGCTCGGTTTCTTATAAAGTCACATTTTGGCATATAAATAAATTAAATAACCATAAATAATGTTCAGTAGACATAAATAGAAACATGTGTGTCATCAAGAAAGCAAAAGCATGCTTTATTAAATAAAGATCCAACACTCAAGCATGCTTTTTGTGTTATCAGAGTATGAAACCAAACCAGGTGGCACAAGCGCAGTCATGCATATTTAATAGGGCTGGGTAAAAAAATATTGATTCTCCGATTTTAATCGATCTTCAGTTTAACGCAACGATATCGATTCGGGAAATCCCCGAATCGATTCTTAATGCCTGTGCTTCACGTAAGAGGATATGAATATTCACCTCGTCCTGAAGGTGTCACTAGTGTTCGTGCTGAGAGAGTTTTCTAATCACAGCGCAAAGGAGCTGCCTTAGATCAGAACATGTTGATCAGCTGCTTTTTTTGCAGAAAAATCTGGTGATCAAAAATGATTAGGCTGTAGTTAAGAACTGTTAGTTTTATGGACAGTTAGAATGTTTTGTATACGCAGACAAGGGCTTTATGATGGGCCTGTTTTGAACGTTTTGAATTTAGAAAAATGTTTTATTTCTTAAACGTGTTTGAAGTTCTTAATAGATTTCACTGTTGCACATTTACAGTCTTTTTATTTTTTTACAGTAATGTGCATTTTGCAGTTTGTTTACATGGTATACAATGGATGCACATATTTATGGCTTCTTGTTACAGAGTTCATTTAAAATAAAAGTTGTTTAAAATAAACAACTGTGTGCACCCTATTATTAACGTAGATGCGTATTTCAGTAATAAACTTAAGTAGGAGAGTTTCAGTTACCAGCATTTATATCAAAATATGGATCCCATGTCTGCAAAACTAACATTTTAAATGAAATATTGATAGCTAATCGATATCGAATCGAATCGAAATCGAATCGAAACCATAAAAATAAGAATCGAATCGAATCGCCGAATTGGTCACAATACCCAGCCCTAATATTTAATGTTACACAATGAGACAAACGCTCGGGCCATTTAGATGATTTTTCACTTTTTTATGGGTTTTCAAATTAGGGAAAACTTGAGGGAATTTTACTCAATGTCCATCGAAGTTTTCATGTCTTTAGTAATATTTAATAAATTACTAATAAGTACTGTCTCAATTTGCTTTCTGAAGGCTGATCGAAAATCATGATACTCATTATTCAGATAATTTTTTGTTCTATTGACAGCTCTACTGTGAATAAATAATGCAAATATGCATATAGTTTTGACTTAATATGACTTCAAAAGTTTGGGATCAGTAAGATTTTCAACGCTTTTTAAAATAGGTCTTTTCTGCTCAACAAGCCAGTGTTTAATTGATTAAAAACACAGGGAAAAAACAGTAATATTGTGAAATATTTTTTTTTAATTTAAAATAGTGGTTTTCTTTTTTAATATAGTTCAAAATATAATTTGTAATTTATGTAATTTATTTCCCTGTGACGAAAGCTGAATTTTCAGCATCATTACTCCAGTCTTCAGTGTCACATGAACCTTCAGAAATCATTCTAATATGCTGATCTGTTATCAATATTGGAAACAGTTGTGCTACTTAATATTTTTTTGGGAACCTGAGATACTTTTTTCAGGAAAACGTTAAAAAGAACAACTTTTATCACAGGTTCCAAAAATATATTAAGCACTGTTTCCAAATTTGATAAAGTAATAAAGCATATGAAAAATGATTTCTAAAGGATCATGTGACAATGAAGATTGGAGTGATGGCTGATGAAAATTCAGCACTGCATGACAGAAATAAATTATATTAATATATTAAAGTATATTAAAATAAAAACTGTTATTTTAAATTGCAATAATATTTCATATTTATTTTTAAAACAAAATAATACTTTTATTCGGCAAGTATGTGTTAAATTGATCAAAAGTGACAGTAAAGACTTTTCATTTCAAATAAAACTGTTCTTTTTAACTTTTTATTCAAAGAATCCTGAAAAAAGAATCACAGCTTCCAAAAAACATATTTAACAGCAAAATATTAGGTAATTATAATAATAAATCAGCATATTACAATGATTTCTGAAGCATCATGTGACACTGAAGAAAGGCTGATAAAAATTCAGCTTTGCATCACAGAAATAAATTATATTTTAAAGTATATTAAAATAGAAAACTGTTATTTTAAATTGCAATATTCCCTATTCTTTTGTTTTTATTTTTAAAACAAATTAATACTTTTATTTAGCAAGTATGTGTTAAATTGATCAAAAGTGATAGTAAAGAGTTATATTGTTCGAAAATATTTTCATTTCGAATAAATACTGTTCTTTTTATTCAAAGAATCCTGAAAAAATAATCACAGCTTCTAAAAAAATATTTGGCAGCACAATATTAGATAATTATAATAATAAATCAGCATATTAGAATAACTTCTGAAGGATCATGTGACACTGAAGAATGACCATTGAAAATTCAGCTTTGCAACACAGAAATAAATTATATTTTAAAGTATATTAAAACAGAAAAGAGTTATTTTAAATTGAAATAATATTTTAAAGATTTTTTTTGTTTCTGTATTTTTGATAAAATAGATACATATTATATATATATATATATATATATATATATATATATATATATATATATATATATATATATATATGATTTTATTTTCAGGATTCTTTGATAATTAGAGTGTTCAATAAAACAGCATTTATTTAAAAAGTAAATTTCTTTAATGTAAATTTTAATCAATTCAATGCATTCTTGCTGACTAAAATATTAATTTAACAAAAGATAAAAACTTGCTGACCCCAAACGGTAGTGTAAATAAAGAAATATTACAACATGTTATCTAATATCATAACTTTGTTTGTAATATAACAATCGAATATGCACAATACTAACGCATGCATGAAAATACAGATGCTTTTGTATTTTATGAATTCACTTTTTCTAATTCTTTGAAAGGGAATCATTATGTTTGTGGTTTTGTGATCTTGTCATTAAAAAGTTTGCAAACCTCTGTTTCAGACATTCACATGCACTTAGAAGATGACTACCATGCTCAAAAGACTAACTAAAAGGCCATACAACGACAGGGAGCCGAGTTTACGCAAGTTAGCTATTAGTTAGTTTGTTAGGTATCTAACCTACAATCGTTACAATGGTAATGGAATGGTAATATGAAAAAGGTTAGAATTATGATTAAAGCACCACGCGCAGAAGTCGATAGAAGCTGCTATAACCGCTTGACAGCAAGTTAAAGGTGTAAGAAGCATCTCAGAGAGCAGCAGGAAACCTCTTTGAAACTTAGTTCCTAGTCAGTCAAACCAATTTTGTTACTGGAATAAAAGCTAACCTGCGCTGATAGCTGGAGGTTCTGTTTTGTGAGGCGGTTCCGTCGCTGT